>NC_046242.1:10214833-10514833 GCF_009819885.2 Catharus ustulatus | reverse complement strand
CCACAGGTGATCCTGGGAGCTCCAGGGAAGAAGAAACCCTCCCTCAAAGTTTTCAGCTGTCTCCAATACAAGATCAGTTGACCACCAATATCTCTCTCATCTGCCCACATTTTGCCTCTGCTTTGCTCTTCCAGCCCCACAGAGGGGATGGAATTATCCACAGTTAAACACTGGGACCAGGGATGGGCTGAGCCTTGGGCACTCCTGTCCTGGTACCACTCACCAGCCTGAGCAGCCTCCCACTGCCCCATCCCTGGCAGTGTCCAAGGCCAGGCTAGACAGGGCTTGGAGCAACTCAGGATAGTAGAAGGTCCCCTTGCCCATGGCAGGGGGTGGGATGGGCTTTAAGGTTCCTTCCCACCCAAACCATTCTGGGATTCTGTGAAGCAGCACAGAAATCTGCATGTGTGTTTCCTAATGTTTTTTAAATAAAATGGTATTTTAAACAGGATTCTTCAGTATTTCAGTGCAGCTTGAGGATGGCTCAGAGCTCACCAATCAAACCTGATTTCTGCCAGTCTGTAGCATGTCCGATCTCTGGGAACGCTCAAGGTCTTCTGTAAATTTTGCCACCATTAATTTTAACCTTTCTCCTCCTCAGGTGAAATATGAATGCCAACAAATGTGCAATTGGAGATTATCTAAATATCTCACACAACAAAGCCCAGCTGGGAATCCCCCTCCTTCCGCCACTCAGGAATTGTGTTGGCTATAGAAGAGCTCTGAATACCTGCCCAAGGCTTTCCTTTGCTCAAGGATTTCCCTCCCAGCCCAGAATGAAGTCAGGTTTGACACCCACACGTCAGAAGGCCAAGCTGAATGCCAGCACTGAGGAGTCATTGCTGAGAAGTGATTCCCACAGTGAGGCAGCTGCTCCCACCCTGCTCCTGCCATGCCCAGGTTGGAATCATTACCCTTGTCCTTTCAAGTCATCCCTCACATCCTGCCATGCACTTGACAGGAAAGGACAGAAGAAAGGAATGGGAGGTCAGAAAGGACTCCAGAGTTTTGCAATATATTTCTATATTTTATTCTTATATTTATGGAGCCATGGAGCTGCTCTGAGGGCTGGAGCCCCTCTGTGCTGGAACCAGGCTGGGAGAGCTTGGGGTGCTCATCTGGAGAAGGCTCCAAGGAGAGCTCAGAGCTCCTTCCAGTGTCTGAGGGCTCCAGGAGAACTAGAGAGAGACTGGGGACAAGGCAGGGAGAGACAGGATACACGGAATGGCTTCCCACTGCCAGAGGGCAGGGATAGATGGGATATTGGGGAGGAATTCCTGGCTGGGAGGGTGGACAGGCCCTGGCACAGGGTGCCCAGAGAAGCTGTGGCTGCCCCTGAATCCCTGGAAGTATCCAGGGCCATGCTGAACAGGGCTTGGAGCAACCTGGGATAGGAAGGTGTCCCTGCCCATGGCAGGGGGTGGAACGAGATGGTCTCTAAGGTCCTTTCCAACCCAAACCATTCTGTCATACTACCTTACACTTAAAAGCAAATCACCAAGTTCCAGGAAACTATGAAAAAAAACACCCACACTGGGAATCAAATTTCCTATGAAAACAGAAAAAGCCAAATACTGTGCTATCACCCTTCAAACCCAGATCAGTCTGGCTTTTTTGAACAATAAAAGCCTTTTACCCACTACTTAGCAAATAATCTCACATATCAGACTTCACAGAGCAGCCACCAGGAGTCACTGCCAACCAGTGACTTACAAGTGACGTGAGAAGCACAATTAGTTTGTGGGTAAGAAAGGGAAGAAAAATGTTAAATATGCTTTTTTCATTAAATCTGAAGATACTTGAATTACTGTCAACACTGAATACCAGGAGTACTGCTCCTGTAGCATGCTTTGTACCAATGTACAATCACTGCTAATGACCAGTGCAATTTCTCAGTTCCTCCCTTGTATAAGTCAGTAATGACCAGAAACTGAAACTCTCTGGCTTTGTCATGAGTGAGGAGATTCCTCCTCACTCCCATCCCCCAGCTCTCTGGACAGCCAGTTGCCCAAGAGGAAGGCAATCCACCAATCCATGGCAGCAGGACTGCTGGCCCCACGAGCTCAGCCTGCTGGAATGCTGCCACTCCTTCATCCCCAGGGCCTTCCTCCTCCTGTGGGAGGAGGGGCAAAGCTGAGGATCCTGAGGATTGTTCCTGAGGATTTATGGGGCGATTAAAAACCAGGAGATACCACAAAAACCCAAGTGCTGCTTGTACCTCTGGGGACCTGCAGCTTTACCCCAATGACACTCAGCCCAGGCCACCAGGCAGTCTCACTCGAGGATTTCTGCAGTTCTACGTGCTCCTGTGCTGTCATCTCAAATGCACCCCCCTGTTTCAGGGCTGGCCATGGCTGTCCTCCTTTTAAAGGCTGTGTCCCACTTGCTGCTGGCTCTGCTCCTGTGGCTTCCAGACCAGGGTCTCCAGCCCTTGGGAAAGAGGTGGTAGCTGCCCACTGCACCCAGAAATGCTGTCCAGCACCTCTCTAGGCTGGACCCACCCACTTCTCCTGTGGAAGTCAAGTTTGGCACCTGCTCAAGGAGCTGCTTCCTATGCAAGAGGCTGGATTATCCCAAAATCCAGGTCAGAAGCTTCCCTTAAAATCTTGGTCTCAGGGGATGGGTTGGGGTTGACTACCTATGCCAAGGTGAAGGCTGATGCTACAGAACTAAATGAAGAGGGGACCAGGGACAGAAAAAGTCAAGACAAAAAGGATAGCACTGGAAAGAAGATAAAAGAGGATAATGGCCTTTCACACACAGATGGAATCACTGAATCACAAAATGCTTTGGGTTGGAAGAGACCTTAAAGCTTATATCATTTCAGCCCCTGCCACAGGCACGATCAGGTTGCTCCAAGCCCCATCCAACCTGGCCTTGGACACTTCAGAGACCCAGGGGCAGCCACAGCTTCTCTGGGTTACCCTGTGCCAGGGCCTCCCCACCCTCGTAGAGACTTCCTTCCCAATATATCTAACAATTTCCTCTCTCTATTTGAACCCATTCCTCCTTGTCCTGTCACTGTTTTCTGAGTGCCAGTGCACACTGATAGCTCATGTGGAGTTTTTTCACCTCCAAGTCACCCCAAAGCCCAGAGTCTCAGGCTGTTCTGCTGCTGTGCAGTCACAGGCAGACCATGGGGCCAGCAGCTGCCTGCCCTCCCCATCGCTCGGTGGAGGGAGCCACAGGATAGTACTGGTGCTGCTGGTGGGGCTGGTGAGGTGATCCACTTGACACACCTAGGCTGGGGGAAGGAGAGAAAATAACTCACTTCTCTTGAGCATTTTTATAGCTTGTAACCTCCTCTGGAACTCTGAGTCCCAGATAATACAGCCGTGTCAGAGTTGAGAACACTCGTAAAACCTTTCATTTGCTGTCCTGTAGCTCACCTGACTCACACCACACTTCCTTGTGCAACCACACTGCTGCCTCCAGCGATCTTTGCCCCTCCTGGTGAGAAACAGAGGGGCAGGGACTGGAGCAGTGTCTGGAAACCTCTGTCCCCGTTCCCTGCAGATGGTGGAAGAGGCTGCTAGAAGAACCTGGCCAGGACCAAGCTCTGCCTGCATCCTCCAGGATGCTCAGCCTCAGCCCTGGCCAGACTGTCACACATACGAGGAAAGGACTGCTCCTTTTTCAAAGTGCAGCTCTTGACTGCAACACCTAGATCCCCTGTCAGCTGCAACCCAAGCCAGAATGTGACAGGAACTGGGAATTGCAGCAATCCCCAAAAAACAACTGGGCTGTCAAAGCCCAGGAGAATCCCCCTCCTCTCCCGCTGCCTCCCCAGGTCTCACAGAGGTGCCATGAAAGCACAGTGCTGTGAATTTACAGGAACCTCTGAAAAAAGCTGAAAGTCCTGCCTCCAGCGCACTGGAATTAATGATGGTGAGCTGGGCATAGGGAACACAGAATAATGAGGAAGAGCACCTGCTCCCTGCCATCACCTGCCAGCACAGCACAGCGCGGGGATCCTGTGGGAAGGAGGGTGCCCATCGAGGCACACACGGAGCTTTGGAAAGCTGGGAAAGAGAGCAAGAGCTGGCTAAGGCTTCCTGGCTGCAGGGGTGTCCTGGGTGCCCCAGGCGAGGTGGGTGGCCTCTGGCAGTTCCTCACTCCCCGTTAAGAGACTCGATTTTAATTGCTCATAAAACTTCAGCCATTGTTTGCAGTTGGAGCAGAGCTCTCTGCGCTCAGCATGTGCCCCAGGCAGAGATTTTTGCTTTAATTTCAGCTAAAATTGTAGAGTTGGTCCTGGTGCACTTAAAGGGGAAGAACAAGTCAAATATTAAACAGAAGATGTTAGAAGGAAAAAAAAAAAAAAGGAAACCTATTACCCTTATTGTGATCCCAAATGAAACAGAAACAGCCATCTCAAGCCTCCCTACTAATTAGAGGCTAAAAATATAATAGTCAGACCCCACAGTTACATGCAAAGCAGATTGTATGGGCTGGTCTTTGTTATTTTAAACAAAATTACAGCTCAGAGGGTTGTTTCTAATGAAGGCCGTGACCAGCTGCTCTTCAACAACAAAACTCTTTTACTGCTGAATAACTATTAAAAAGAAAAGATCGGGCTACCAGAGCCCAGGAATGTCACAGCAATACCAGATGAGGGTGACAAGTTGCCAAAGTATTCAGATTGCTCTGCAGCATGAAGGGATCATAATTTATGGTCTAACCAGGGGGAAGGGCTGAATTCGAAGATGCAGAATTACCCATGGATGAAGGGCTGCTAGAAGTGCAGCTTAGAGGATCTCACAGGCACCCCCACATGAGCTGCTCAACAGGGACTGGCAAAAAGTCTACTGCAAAAATATATAATAGCAGTGATAGTAGAGGGGACAGATGAGTGGCACTTTTGTCCCCAGCACTGCTGGGACCATGGCTACAACTGCCAGAGCTCAGCCAGCACACTTGTGCAGGAAGGTCAATCCCATGGACTGATCCCAAGCAAAACCAGCTCACCTATGCAGCTTAAAAAAACCCAAAGATAATAAAATAAAAGAATTCTTCAATATACTGCAGTATTTATGCAAAGTATCAGTCCTGATGACAAGGATAAATTTCAATCCAGTTACTGGTAAATTAAGTTTCAGAATAGAATTCCATCAAGCTTACAGGAAAAGTTGTCCTTTTTGTTACCTGGCTGTAACGGAGTATTTAAAGCTCATTAAATAGTTGCTTTTAGTCCAGGTCTGAATACATGAATCTCCACAGGCTCTGCGTAAGCAGAGCTGCCCACAGTGCCCGTGGCACATCCCCCAACCTCCAGTTGCTCTTCCCAGGAGGAGTAGCTTGGGATCACAGACTGAGTCTCATGTTCAAAGTTATCCTACCTGGGAGATGTGGGGAGGGCAAGAGGAATTACTCCAGGGGAGCGGGCCACCTGCACTGGATGCTCCATCCTGAGTTCCAGGGGACAGCCTCACGCCAACACAGAGCAAGACACGGCCACCTCCTCACTCAGCCCACGGCACAGAACCACATCCCATCCCGGCTCACTCACAGCCACCAGGAAAAGGTCATGACTTGCAAACTCTTCCTGGTTGTCCAACCCAGGAGTCAAGTCATGACTAAAATACCTTGAAAGCATTTTTCTTCATCTTTAAAAATAATCATGACCTCTTTGAAGGCTGCTGAGGCTCCAGTTGCATTCCAAGTGGGAATATCTAGGTTTCAAACATGGGATTGTTCCCAAGAGCTCAGGCCAGGACACATGAATCAGCTGTCTGCAGGACTGCAGGTTTCAGGGAAAGCTGCCATAGCCAGGAATGCTTCTGACTGCACAGCACCACCCTACAGAAGAAAAGCCCTTAGAAACACATCCACATGTGGTCAGTGCTGGGCTGGTCCTCATGCCCATTCCCAGGGCAAGCACATACAACTGTACAGAGAGGATGCTGGAGGCTGGGATCAGCCACAGAGGAACACAGGGAACACAGGGACAGATTATCCAGGCCTGTAACTGACAGCCAGGCACAGGGGGAGAGGGACAGAATATGCCTGTGCCAGCTGCAAAGGAGGGCAGGTGATGTGTGTGAGGATAAGGTTACAGAGAGCAACAGAGAAACCAGAGCTCTGCTGGGACAGCAAATCCCCGAGCAAGTGCAGGAGGAGCAGCAGAGCAAAGAAGAGAACGGGCAGAGCAAGTTCAGGATTTCAGGAGCACAATGGCCACAGAGTCAAATCTCCCAAATGGTGAAGGCGGGGAGAATAACACGGAGATTTTGCCAAGCTCGGGTTTTTGCAGCAGCAGTTCTAGGCTGAGGAGATGAGGGACTTCACTTTGACTGGGCTGTGTCCCAAGGACTTACCATGGAAATGGGGAAAAAATTAGGCACAGGAGATAAGTAGGAACAGAGGTGAGCTTTGCTTTTAATAGGGGAGAAACTACACAGCATGGAGAAGAAGCCAGAGGTAGGTGAGAAACTGAGCAAGGGAAGAAGAATAGTGCAACGGGAAGGAATAGACACCACAGGGGCAGAGGTGAGAGGACAAACCAGAGAAGAACTTGTGCCTGGTGCAGAGAAAGGAGCAGAGTGCCAGGAGGAATGCAGAGAGGCAGGAGGGGATGCTGACACCATAGTTTGTCCTTTCCCCTCTAAAGAAACAAGGTCCTCTGCAGTAAAAAAGGAGAGAGAAGGCTGGAGAAATCAGGAGTGCCTGAAGCAGGCACAGGCTTAATGACCAATAAAAGCAAAGCTCTGATTTAGCAAAGCCCAGAGTACCTCTGCCCTGAGCCCACACAGCTGTGGGCAGGCCTGGACCCCAAAACTGCCATGGGTGCACCACTGCCAAAAGAGAGAATGAACAGGAGAAGTTTTGGAAAAGGAAATACATGAGGTGGGAGATCACAGAGCTTGGGAAGAGTAATGCAGACCCTGGAACAGAGTTGCCGATGGGAATAGGGGTCTCTGAGCTGAGCAGGGGTCACTGGGGTACAGGCAGTTTTGGGGTTTGTGCTGCTGAACAGTGTAGAACTGAGGACTGCTGAGGGTGGAAGCAGTGGAGGAAGGATGCAGGAATGTAGAAGAGGGTGTGGAAAGAGCTGGAGGGGGAAACAGACAAACAAGACTAGAGCTTAGGGGAGGAAAACACCACCAGAATTCAAAAAATGTTGAAGTCGATAGGCTGGGCTAGGGATACACAAGGAGCCAAGACCTGCCAGCCACCTCCATGTCAAGCTCAGGGGACAGCTTAGCCTGGGGACACTGCCAAAGCAGTGTAATGACAACTTGTTTTGCAGAAGAGTGAAGAAACCAGGGAGGGGGAGATACTTATGGTGCATCCAAGCTGCAGGACCATGTCCCCAGCAGCATTTTGTCTGTCCTATCCTTTCCTCTGCCACATCTTGCTCAGCCAGGAGTCAGGGGAGATGGATACACAGAGGAACCAGAAAACAGTTTGTATCATGTGCAAGATGGAACAGAATATCTTTAAGGTCCTTTTCAAACCTTGCATTCTGTGATTCTGAGATGAGGGTGCTCAGGTAGATTCTGACAGACCTCAGCTGGAGGGTCCAGCAGTGTCACCCAGATGCCATCAAGCTGTATAGGATAATGAGGGAAGAGAACAGAGCCCAGCACTGTTCCAGACCCCTAACGAGCACTGCTATCCATTGCTGAAATTATTTTAAGCATAATGAATTTCAGCAGCCTGCTTGCTAGCTGACTCTGCTTTTTACATTAATGACAGTGAAATCAGAGTTTCAAGGGGAACGAAGTGACGGTGAAGGAAGCAGAGCCAGGACCAGGAGCAGGAATTTCTCAGCTCATCTTCACTCTCCTCCCGAGGCTCTGGCTCTGCCGGCGCCGCAGCCCCGGGGCTGGGGCAGCCGGTGGCACCAGGTGGCAGCAGCACACCGGGGATGGTCCCCTGCCAGGTCAGCGTCTGCCTTCCTCGTGTTCCCAAGGAGCTGGAGGGAGCAGGGACAGGAGGAAGCGCTGCCATCACCGCACTGATTCATTCCCCGATTCATTCCCCATCGCAGCCAGCCCGAGGCAGCTGCACAGAGGGACAGACTCCTCAGTCTTCTCCATGAGGGCAAGTGGAGGAGCCACAGACCGAAAGAACCCTGCTGCCCCCCTATGCCGTGCCCACTCTACACCCCAAGCTGGCAGGGAAGGAATTCCAAGCCAAGGCGCCGAGCTTAACTTCGTAAACATTGAACTGACAGAGACAGGAAGAACAGCCTTGGCAAACATTTCCAAAGTTCCCTGTAACTCCAGCCTGTTGTTCTCCAGCTTTGTTTGCTTTTCTTTAGAAAAAGCAGTTGGGACATTTCAAGTCACAATTAAGTCTTTATTCAAGTACAAACAATTGCCTGGTCCCCAAAGCAGTGCAGATGGACCCATCCCAGCTACAATCCAGGCCCCTGCCTGCCCCTGGCATCCTGCAGCTCTGGAAGGAGGGATGTATGGGCACTAGGCTCCCTCTCAGGCTGCCCTGGCACTTCCCTCCACACCGTGCACTCACTGCAACTTAGCCTCAGGAAGGATGCAGCAACAGCTTCAAGGAAATGGTGCCTGCACTACTGAGGTCACATCCCAAGTCTCCAGGCTAGAGAAGTGCTGTCTAAACTGGCCTCTGTGCAAACACTCAGTTCTCATTATGCACCAGAATAAGTCACCTTTAACTCTATCAACCTGGGGAGTCTCTGACAGCCACAGTTTTTTCCAAGCACACATCTAATATCCTGGCATTCAACATGTGGGTATTTTAAAATAACGTCAACCAAACAGCAGCAACACAACTTCAGCCCTTATGTAATTACAAATGTAACTATTATTCTTTTATACAGGTGCATAAACATACCCATATGGTAGTACTTTAGGAATCCCAAGGTTTCTGAGGCACGTTCCTGCAGCCAGAGGACAGGATGGATGAAAAGGAACTATCGCCCTTGGTAAAGGGCAGCCAGGACACCTTTGGCATCTAAAGTGGTGCCTGCCTGCAAGGATCTAGAATCTCCCTGGGACAGTCAATAGAAAGAGTGTCTGAAAGCAGAAAATACTGCTTTTATTCCAGGTGATCACATGTCCTGTAACACTACTGGGATTCATAGCCCTGCAACAGCCATGCTTCCAGCTCTGGCTGAGGCTCCTCAGCCCTGGAACCATGTGCTGCTGCCTGGAGGCAAACCCCAGGCCAGAGCTCAAGTGCCACCATTCACTTCACGCAAAATTTCTAGGAGAGCCTGTTTTCTTCAAGGATAGTTTTCTTCTATGTGAATAAAATGAAGCCTCTTTTAGTAACCCACATAAACACATATGTGAAAAAGCTACAACTGAAACCACCAGCAGGTCTGAGAGGACAAGGAAGCATCGGGATTTATTCTCTTGACTCACCCAGACCAAGCCCAGTTTCCCCAGCAGCTTCCACACAAGCAATAAGGAGGATCCTGTGCCAGGCCCTGCAGCACTGACCCTTGAAATGTGGCTGGGAACACACAGCTCTGCTGAACACTCCTCCCCACTCCTGGGGGAAAGCCAGTTCCTCTCCAAAACTTGCAATAATTGTACCATCATCACATTAAGTTCCCAACTCCCTCTTTCACAGGAAGAACCTCTAAAACAGAGCAGTAGACATCTGCTCAGGGTTTTTACCATCAAGCTACAGCAGACCACAAGAGGAGATGAAAACCTATGAGAGTTATTAATAAGTTAAGAGGTCACTTTCAATTGCATGTCCAACCTGAGCATGGTCAGAGCTGTTGGCTCCCATGGAAACCCTGGGTTTGCAGGCACTGATGTTTTGTTACGTTGACAGCATGGATATCCTCCTTCCCAAGGAATCCTCTCAGGGCTTTGTGTTGCCACAGCTATACTTCACAACCAGGCAATGAAATTGGAAACCTGGCCTTTGTGAGGCTTCTCTGGAGGTAGTATCCCTCGCCAAACCAAACAATACCTCACCTGGCGTTTAACAATTCCCCTTTCCCACCCTGAGCCCCCAAAGTTTAAGAAGGTTAAACCAGAGTCTTTGGTCTTTAATTTCCAGGTATATGGAGCCTTTCAAAACTAGTTTGCACTTCAGCAATGGAAAATCCCATGAAAGTAGTGCCTTGCACACTGACCTGCTTTCATTAATAACCTCACCTCAAAAGGCTGTGGGCAGGTCAGCAAGTTCAGCTGAGCTTAAGTGCTCCCATCTCGTGCTCTCTCTAAGCACAAGCTTAACTGTTTCTAAAAACGGTGCTGGCCATGCTGGCTGCTCCAAAGGCACTCTCAGAAAGGGAAATCCCCAGCCAATCGATACAAGGGAAGAGAAGGCAATTTGATATATATAGCAAGTCCTCAGCTTATCTAGCAGCAAGAGCTGCTCAAATTCACATACACTGTCCCTTCCCTGCTGGCAGCTTCCAGCAGGATGAGGGATGGAGGTGGCCACATGCTGAGTTTGGTACCAAGAAAAACCAGAGGATTTATTCCCATCTGCTGCAATTCACACAGGGAACAGAACCTGGGATTTCTTTCCCTTAATAAATGACTATAATAAAAACTCATTAAAGATCAAATTCCTACCTCTACAAGGTTTAGGACAAGACTGCAATGCATCAGACTTACTCTCCCTAACACAGACAAATCTCGGGAAGCACTGCAGTTTTTATCATCTTTGCCCAAACATGAGGCAGTTCCCTTCCTCCTAACAGTGCATCACTAACACGCACTGATGGAACCCCACGGTCACTGAAACCAGTGGCAGCTCTATCAGCAATTCCAGATGAATCCAGGTTTTCCCCAGCACTGTGTTTTCACTCCAGCCCATGCTGGCACACAGGCCAGCATTCTGAGCTCCAGCCCCACAGCTCCAGAGAACGAGCAGAATGGAAAGCTGGAGTTGCAGCACTCAGTGAAACATCCCACTTCCCAGCTTCTATGACTCCAGTATCAGCCCTTTGCTGGGGGGTGGGAGGAAGCAGGAGCAGCAGCATAAGGGCAGTGGGATCCCACCCGCTGCTGCTGCTCCCCAGGGAATTACAGCAGAGGAACTGGCTGTTCATTCCGGCTTTGGTTGTGAGTACTTCGTCATTAGTAAAACATGCTGAAAATGTGACTTCCTCTGCCATGAGACCTATTGAACCTTTCCACAGAAGTCTAAGGAACTTCCTCTTGTATTTCAATAGAAGACAAGCTCACAGGAAGCACAGTTCCTCTCAGACTTCTGGGAATTCCTCTAGTAAAAACACCTATTGAAGAAGGACTGATGCAGTGGAACAAAGGGAATGGGAGGGAGGGGATTCACTCGTCCATAAATCTGTGGTTTATTATAAAACAAAACTCACTTTTACTTCCTCTTTTGCCTCATTTAGCAACAGCAACAAAAGCTCTCTGCAGAGTTTCCTAATGAGCCAAATCTGCACAGAACCTCTGCATTCAAGAGTTTCACATTAGAAAATAATCTCAATTTGCTCTCTATGCTGAGCAAAACAGGGTCTGTCTAGGATCATCTTATCCAGCATCCAAAGGTGCTTAGCTACCCACTTTCATTTGGAAATGCAGACATGAGACAGTAGAGAGGGATCCATCTGCTCAGCAGCATACTGGAAAAGGTGGCACTCCCTGGAGAGTCCCAATAGATTAACTTTCCAATTCCAGAAAGGGGAAAGAGCAAAGATCAGGGTAATGAAGACATAACCTTATGCCAGCCCAAGGAAGTGCAAAGGACAGCAGGGAGGGATATGAGTTGCTTGCTGGCACATCCCAGCCCTGGCATCCACTCCCTGTGGATCTGCATCCAGCCTGTGCTGGCTGCTTGCCGGTAACGTGGCATTCCCTCTGGCAGCTGCCTGCAATATGTCTCCAGGCTGCCCTATAATGAGCACAGTACCTTGGATGCTGGGAGCTACCAGCTCCCTGAGGAACACTCAGTGGTATGAGTCAGCCACAGGCACCAGAAAGGACGTGACCAATTCTTCAGGCCAAAGCAGGCCTGTTCATTCAGATCTTCTAATCATGTATTGTCTCAAAATCCTGCAGAGGTTTCCCTGCAGCCCCTGCTCCTCCCTACATCCATCAAATCTCAGCCTGAGGCAGCTCCACTAATTACCCCTTCCTGCACCAAAACTCATCCCTCACCTTCAGCAAGCAGCAAAGCTCCTCTCCAACACGGTTCTTTGTGCTCCCAACCAGCTGTGGGACACAAACAAAGGATCTGCTGTTCCAGGGCGATAATCCCCAGTATCACCACATCACACAGAAACAGCAAGCATCCCTGTAGAACGTTTATGGCAGAGATGAACTGTGCCCAGGTCACCCCTCTGAAAGATGCTTCCCCCAAACACCCCTCTGTGTTCTCACCAGGCATAGCAAACACCCACTCCAAGGACCCCAAGTGCCAGGAGAAGCAGAAATGGAACTGCCACAAAGCAAAGCTGCTGCAGCAACAGCTTTGCTGAAGGGACCATTTCCCCCACAGGAGGATCCGTTGACACAGCTCTGAGGGATGGTGCAATCCAGCAAAGCTGCAAGGAACGTCTGGGACGTGCTCTTGGGTCCCCTCAGGGATTTCTGCACTCGCTCCACTGCCTGGGAATCTCCCACCACAGCCCCTTCACTCACCACAGCAGTTCTAAAGAAAAGATCCTCTACTCTTGCCATTATGTGCCCTTTAGGATGTACCACAGGTTCAACATCCCCCAGAAAACAGGGACTTCACAGCACAAACAAGCTGTTCTCCTTGGAAATCATGAGACTTTCTCTTCCCACAGGCAGCTATATCCAAATATGAAAGCTCAGGGCACAGCAATAACATTCAGAGGCCAATACAATTTCATCTGAGGCAGCAAGGCCCTGAGCAGGGCAGCAGTATGGGAGCTGGAGTGGGAACAGGAAGGATATGGTTATCCTGGGTATGATAAAATTCCCTCAATGGAGTAACAAAATTACTTTATAAAGGCATTGTACCCTGTGAGCTGGCAACCAAGAGCTGGCATCAGTACCAAAAGTCCCAATCAGCTGCTTACCAATCAGATGCTCAGCTAGGCTACAACTTCTTTAGGAAGTGCACTGCTGACCTCAGCTCTTGTCCCTCTCTCTGGACATGGTGTTACTCCCTCTTTCTGCAGAATGGAAAGGGGCAGCAGGCAGAGCCCCTGGCACTTCACAGAAACCAGTTCTAGAAGAGATATTTCCTTGCTGCAAGCAAGATGAGAATTCTCATTGCCCAGACTCCCTGTCACTGTATCCACTTCTCCTGGCTGGGTTTGCACACCCATCCATGGCCTCAAGATATCACCTGGTTGTCAAAGGAGGTGTGCAGACACAACAAACCTTCTTTTCCTAGAGAAGTTACCTCTTGTGAATGGGTGGATATGAAAAGCACAAGCCAGGACTTCCTGACAGCGAAATAGTAAGCACTGGCACTTTCCAGGAGCAGCAGTTCTCCCCTCCACAGGAAGCAGGTGATGAAGAGCCCAGTGCAGGTGAGACAGACATCTGCAGAGGACTGAGAAGAACCAGGCATATTGTTTAGGAGCACAAAGGATCCAAACACACAGAAGGAAAACCTGATACCCCAGAAAGAGGAGTCAGAGTTAATCCCTCTGCAAGGCTCCCAGCTATCCCACTGTCCACTGAGATTGGAGGGAAATGGCTGTCCTGGAGCACAGAGACAGACACTCATCACACCAGAAGTCAGCAGCAGCTCCTCAAGTCACAAGGGCCACAGCTTTTAAAAAATAAAGCAGCACTGAACTATAGCATCAAAGGAAATAAATCCCACATACAGAGGACGTAAGACTCAGGCTGTAAGAAACCCTGAAGCAGCACTGGAGAGGGAATGTATGGCTGACAAGAGTCCAGACCTACTCAAGGGCACAGGAAAGTTGACAAGAGGACACAAACCATGAACTGTACTTCAGCACAGCCAGAGGAAAGTTTAACACCCCAGGTCACTGGGAATGTACTGCAGACACAGCATCCTCAGTGTTAGATAAAGCAGCTTGAAAAACATCTCTGGTGTTTCCAGAGGAGCTCACCAATTCCCACTTTGCTGTGTTTCTTCCCACCAAACCCCCCAATACCTCACAGCTGTTCTTACCCCATCCAAACACAGACTCTGTCCTGGCACATACAGGCTACTCCATCCCACATCCAACTTCAGCCTCCCTGGGCCTTGTGCCTGAAGAGACTCATTTCCACTGCCCCAAGCCTGAACTCCAGGGCAGCACAGGCTTTTGGGCCTTTGTCCAGATGCCATGGGCTTGCTCCAAAGTTTTCAGCAAGAATAGAACATTTTAGCCTTTGGGAAGTTCAGTCAGCCATTTGGGAAGGAAAGCAGAAGGCAGCTGCAACCCTGACCTGGGGGAGGCAGAAAGGGGGTGCTGTCTGGCTGGAAAGTAGAAGTGAGTATAAGCCCAAATGATGCTGACTGGGGTGAGAAGCAACAATTTCAGGGCTCCTCACATCCTCCTAAAGCTCCTGAGCACCCCAGGTCACGAGGCATCTGCAGGGTGATGAAGCTGCCAGGTGGTGCTGGCAGCCAAGCTGAGCTGCAGGAAGCACAGGCACAACCCAGGCTGCAGGCTGGCAGCCAGCCACGCTCTCCCAGGGTACCCTCGGTGAGAGGTTCTCCAAACTGGGTGTAGGTGCTTCACAAACGAGAGTCTAAACAGGACAACGGCTGCTCTCGTTCCCATTGAAACAGTGAAACAGATCCCACCTGGCTGTCACACACTGGCCCTGAGCGCTACATGCTAGTCATGCTCCTGCAATAAGGAGACTTCTGCTGAGTCCTCTGAAAGATTTTTTAAAAAATAAATTATTGTGAATCCTGGCAGCACAGTTGAAACAACAGAGACAACTGAATAGATTCATGCTGGATTGCCACAAGGCACTCTTCCACTCAGGGGAAGCTGTCTACTTCAACAAGTTTCTAGTATAAAACAAACCAACAAAACCCTTTGAAACTTCCAGAAGGAACAAGGCAAACTGCAGCCCTCAATGGCTCAGAGTGGTACTCAGCTTCAGCAGGGACCATCAGGGAAAGGCTGGCAGAGCCCAAGCAATTGAACTGACTGTACAGTAGAAATGCTTTGAGGGTCCTTACCATAAAGCTGTCACTCACAGGCAATGCCATGTCCAAGCACGTTCTGACAACAATTCCACAATTTCATTTTGCAGTGAAGAACTGGTCGGGTTGGAAAAGGAACAAAGACTCCACTTCCCAGCCAGTGCTGTTCTGACAGCATGAAACGGCAGAAAGCTGAGCTCCAGAGAATACCCCACTGCAATTCTGGGCTTAAGTTCAGCTACAAGACTTTGCCCCTGAGCAGATAAGTTGTGAGCCGTGTCTACCTCTGTCCCAAGCTCCTCTGAAGTGGGGAGGAGCTGACAGTGGTCAGCAGCCTCAGCAAGAGTCACCAGATTTGGCTCTTGCACCATCTCAGGCAGATGTACCCAATATGTCGCCTATATTTTGCTAGCAGAATATTCCCACCTATCTTATTTCTAGCAAATCCCATTCCCAAAGCTTAGGAAAACCTCAATTCTAAATGCCATCCTTGCTGTGAACACTGTGCCTATCTCTGCACAGATAGTCTGATGGTGGGATCAGACCTGCACTCTTACAAGAGGCAGCACAGTCTGTCCCCCAGGAAAATAAATGTTGGCAAAAGCAGAACGACCTCCCATCATGCGTGGCCGGGCCAGCCAACCTTCCCGGGTGTGCAGTGCCTGAGATCAGCTGTATCACACACACTGCTGAGCAAACACTCCACCTAGAAGTGAAGCAATAGGATCTATGAGGGAAGGCAGATCAGGAATGCTTTCCATCAGACACTAAAAGCGAATAAAGCGCCTACAAATGCTCACAACATAAAAGGAAACCTCAGAGGCCAGAAATTTGATACATGTTGAAACAGAATATACTGACACATAACTCTCCTTTCTTGGGATAAGCCCTGGGCAGGCTTCTCCCACTCGAAGAAATTTGAGGGTATCTCTCAACTGAGAAAGAATAACACAAATTAGTAAGTAACAACAAAGGCCTTACCGCTGTTAAGAGTGGGAACTGCCAGTTTAGTCTGTCCCGCTGGTTACCTCTGTCTGGAAAGGCCAAGGCTGCTCCCAGACCCCCCCACACAGAGATCACTGCAAAATGACATTGCAAAACGCACTCCATGAAAAAACTATCCCCACAATTTGATTCCCACCCCTCTGGGAAGGGGTTCCTCCAGCTCTAAGGCAAATCCAGGTGTGTCAGAGTGACCAGAGGTTGCACATCAAATCTCAGCAGCCCAGGAATGACCAAACTAGGGAGAAATTAAGTAAAGTTGGAAGGAAATAGGTTATGGGGAATGTGTGTAACTCAAAGAGGATTCCAAGAGTCCAGACTTTGAGACAAGGGTGCCCCATTACCAGCACAGGTTTCCTGGCAGGAACACAGGGTCATTTCAAACACAATTCAGTCACTGAACAAGTTTCAGTATCATTTCAGCTCACATTCCCAGAAACGAGCTGGTTTCCCAGTGCTGCACCGACATATCCAGCAGCACAGTACACAGCTGCTGACAGAGCCTCCCAGTCAATCCCCTCTGAGGCTCTGGCTGCAAAGCCAAAGCATCTCACATCAGGGCAGTTTCCTTCCGGGCAGAAATTCACCATCTCAAAGGAAAGCATCCCCTTTTGCTTGGATTCGGCTGCCGGCCACGAGGTGTGGATGCAGTTGTACTCATTGCTTTGAACAGGACAGGGACCAAATCACCCTGGAAAGTAGGCCCGAGCAGGCGTTTGCTATTTATAAGCTAATCATCTGATCCCTCCGGAGGGAAATCCTATCCTTTGGGGCTGTTGGGAATGCGTGGAACTGCAGGAGCATCAGGGAGGAACAGAAGGGAAGTGATTACATCGAACAGGAGCGTGCTCCAAGTGATCAGACAAAATTCCTCCCTGCTCTGTTGCAGCCCCAGCATCCTCCTGAAGAACAGGCCAGGGATTACAAGCAGGGATTAATCTGTTATGCTAATTTGCTAAGAGCAAAGTAATTTTTTTAATAGCTCTCATCTCCATTCATCATTATCTAAAAAGGGCCCTGATCTAGTTCTGCAAAGAGCGACAAGTCTCACAATAAGAGCCCACTTGAAATCCAAAAACACACGGGAAACTGGTTGGCTGGAGCTGCCTCAGAAAGGGAAAGGCATGAGCTTTCATAACTCTTTGATAATTATTGATTCCTTGGGGGAGCATGCCTGTCTTGGGAAGTTGAGTGTGATGTGCAAGTATGCAATACTGATTTCTTTCCTTCTGTTCACATTTCTCTCTGATAAAAATAACCTGGGTTAGATGACACTGCAGGATTTTCCTGTGAAACAACGCTCAGTCATTTCCAACACCACTGCACACAGTGCACACACTCAGTGCAACCACACATACCCAAAAACAATCTCAGTTCTCTCTACCCTCCTTTTTCCTCACCCACCAAAGTACTACTGAAAACAACCTCTCCCTCCACTGACAGCAGCCTCTGAAACAAACTGGAGACAGCAAGGAGGAATGGAAATAGCTCTGTCTCAAACAGCACAGACTAAAACCATATCTCTTGGAGAAGAACGCCCAATTCCCAGAGGAATGCTCACATATAGGGCAGACTAGAGTCATCCAGGCCTGACACCTCCCTCCAGGTGAGCAAAGCTCAGCGAGACACATTCACCAAGCCAAGGAAAGGCGTCTCACATCATCCCTGCGCTCCCCCAGCACTGGCACAAGGAAGACTTTGAGAAGCCCCATGTAAACAAAAAACAAAAGCAGGCCAGTGCATATTTGGCAGATTGAGATCACAATAAAAGCTGGCACAGCAGCATTCTCCAAGTCTCTGTGGCAAAATCTGCCCATAAAGCTTCCATTGATTTGGGTTTTGAGTTTGGGTTTTTTTCCTTTTAGCTTGTTATAGCCAAACCTGACAGGTAAGTTACACTGTTGTTGAGACAGGTGGGCTGGAAGGACCCTGCCACAAAACTCACAGCAGCGACACCTCTGAGGAAATGTCCCAGTCAAGGCTCTCTCAGAAAAATTAAATCACTCTCACAGATTCCTGAGAATGTAGCAAAGAAAAAGGGGAGCCCAGATGTTCCTAGAAATTCATAAGTGAATTTTTTGCATTTATTTCCCAGTTTACTTAGATGTCCATCTTCCAGCAAACTCCCTGAAAGATACCACAACCACCTCACAGACCCCCAAGCAGATCAGACCCCAAACTCCTGGGCCTGTGAGCTCAGCTGCTTTTATTTAAAACAAAGAAAAATATGGAACCTCCATGTAAAAGTTGGCAGTCAATACACTGACTTTGGGAAGTTTGTTCTCATGCTTGCAATTCTCTGTCATCTAAAGATATAGATTTTGGATTCCATGTACACATACCCTGACCAGCCACACTGAATTCCCAGTGTCCAGCCTCTGCTCTCCACAAGCAGAGTTCTCTCAGCACCACATGGCAGCTTTTTTCACCTTTAATCCCACCTCACACATCTCCAAACTCTGCCCAGCTTTCCACCAGCTTTGAATCACACCCAAGCACCAAATCTGGACACAGCAGCTTTTGCACCAGTATGGGAGCTGAGTTAACATTCCTCCTCCTCAGTGAGGTACCAAAGACCACTTCCAGCGCAGCTTCCTGTGTTCGATACATTCATGAACCCAGGCAAAAATTCCTGCTTCCCAGGACAGATCCCACTTCTCCCTCCCTTGTTTCTCTTTTCCCGTTTCGGACTCTTCCTGAAGCTTGCTTTCTCTGGTAAAACAGGCATGGTCTTCCCAAAGTCCTGTGCCAAACTAACCAGGCCACAATGTTGGATTCTCATTTCCCATTTTCTACTCAGCACTCTGAGTTGCTCATGCAGTTCCTCAGCTTTTAGCTGTCAGCTTCCCTCAAGTGATTGCCAAAATCACTGTCAGGATCCTTATGAGACAGTTAACATAACATGCCCAATAACGTTCTAGGAACCCTCAGTTTAACATGGATTATTTTGAGTTCATCCCATTTCAGTTAATTCAGCAGGAAACCCCCAAGGCATCGCATCAGCTGCTTTTGGGAAGCCAGTGTTCACACAGTTAGCTGGGGGGGGTGTATCACCATCTCCACACCAAACTTCAGCCACCCGCAGTTCCAAACCAGCACAGAACCAGCTCCTACCCAACACGGAGGAGAGGCACCTGCTCCAAACACAGCCGTGTGTGGCCTCTAAGGGGGCACCTGCCAAACTCCAACGCATGCGACCATGAACCAGGTTCGTGCCGCTACTCCGGATCTCTGCGGCACAAGAATCTCCAACCCACCAGGCACTTCCAGGAGGGATCTGCACGGCATCAGCGCGGCTGGACGGGAGAGGGAGGCGAGCCGCGCCCGCAGCCTCGACCCGGGGAAGGGCTCAGGCCCCGCGGCAGGGCCGGAGCAGCTCTGCGCCGCTGCTCGGCCTGACTGCGACCCCGCCTCTGCCCGCCGATGACACCACGGAACCTCCGGAGCAGCCCGGCCCGGGACCGGCCCACAGGGCCGCCGCCGCCTCAGCGCTGCTGCCACCGGGCGGTGCCGCCCCTCACGGACAGGCCCCGGGGAGGCCGCGCTCACGGGGCGGCGGGGAGAAGGAGCGGGGCCGCGGCGGGCGGTAGCCCGAGGAGCAGCACTGGCTGCCGGAGCGGCGGGGGAGAGCGGGGAGAGGAGAGTCCCGGGCAGCCCCAGCCTCACCTGTCCCGGCGGGTCCCGCCCGGCTCCGGCCGCGCCGCTCCCGCCTCTGCCGCGTGCAGCTCCCGCCTGGCCCGCGCGTCCCGACCAATCAATGCCCGGCACGGCCGGCCCCACCGACCAATCAGCGGAGAGAACGCGTCCCCGCCCAGCGCCACCGGCCGCCAGGCCACGCCCACCCAGCCTCCCGCCAGGCCTATCCCGTGACACGAGGGGGGGTGGTGCCTGGCGCCCAACGGCCAATGAGAAATCACAGCGCGTCCTGCCTCAGCCAATGGGCGGCCGCACAGCGCCGCCCCTCAGAAAGGGCGGGCGGGCGGCGGGAACGGGGAGTGGCTGGGCTGTCTCGTCACGTGACCTCCCGGTGACAGTGCCCCCTCCCCGCCTCCGGCCCGCGGGCCGCCGGAGCCTGCCGAGCCTCGGTCCCCGGCAGTGCCCAGGTCAACAACCCCTGGGCATCGGCCGGGGCAGGGTGGCGCGGCGTCGCTGCCTCTGTCATTGTCTACGGAAGCCACCTGAATGGTCAGGAGATCCTGAGGCCTGCCCGTTCTATCGCCCCGCTCAGCTTCGGGCAGGAGCTGCTGCTTCTCTCTGCCTGCATGTGCCTTCCCCGGGGCTGGATGGCCTCTGCCCCTCGCCTCCTCCCCGCGTTTCCCGATCCTTGGCTTTACTTCTGCCTTTCACATCCTCCTTTCTGCCCTGCGGAACAGCCCTGCTAGTGTAGTTAGGGGCAATCTCAGGCTTTCCCATAGCCCGGGTTTTACGTTCCAGGATCCTGCGGGCTGCATCACAAAATAGTTGAAACTGGAAGGGACATGTGAAGATGGCCTAGTCCAACCCCCCTGCGAAGGCAGGGTCACCCAGAGCGAGTGACAGGAACGCGTCCGAGTGTGTTTGGAATGCCTCCAGAGAAGGAGACCCCGCGCCCTCCCCGGGCAGCTGTTTCAGCGCTCCCAGCATGAGGTGCTGCTGCCCGAGGCGGTGTCTCTCTGCAGCCCCTGGAAAGGATGAGCTGAGCCCAGCTCCAGACAGGTCTGAAAGGTTTGAGGGTGTACACAAAGGGATGTTGGTCCTCGACAGAGGACAACCATTCCTGCCTGATGCCAGCTGTGAGTGGAGCTGTCACGGGCCTGGCTCTGAGCAGTGCAGGAGGGAGCTTTGTCCTGCAGATGCTGAATCTTGGCAGATGCATTGCTTCGGGTGATTTCCCTGGGAAAAATGTCTGAGAAAAGGGGGAAGTGGGTGATAGCAGGAAAAGCCTCTGGGCTGGAAAATGAAGGTGGGAGCAGCACCCTGGGTTGGCAGTAGGGCAGAGGGAGCAGGTAGAGAGGTGATGGGGACAGGGCAGCACCTGGAGGGAGTGGTGGGGCAGATGGTGCCATCCTGGAAAGCAGCTGCTCCAGAATGTGCAGAAAGAGTTTGTGGAGCATGTGAGCAATCCACTGATCTCTGGGATGCTGGACAACTTGCTGATCCCAAGAGTTCTGAGCCTTGGTTAGGTGGAAGAGATGCAGGATCAATGCAGGATGCACATGGATAAGGCTTGGCTCCTCAAACGTGCTCCAGAAAGGGCATCAAGGCCAGACAGATCTTCACTGACAGCCTCAGGATGATGAAGCAGCTGGGTATGATGAGAGATGAAGGGATGTGGTCTGCTCCTGGCCAGAACCTCCAGTGGAGCAGGGTCCAGCCCTGGAGAGTGTCCGAGGCTCAAAGGCAAGGGGCAGCTGGGTATCACTGCACTGAGACCCCCTTGCTACCCTGTGATGACAGAGCTCTCAGGGGTGGTTGCCCCCCGTGGGGGGCCCTGCCCTGCAACAGCCCCTCTTGCTGCCGGCACTTCCCAGTGTAACTGAGGGGCTTTCTGCTTGCAGGGCCCTCTGCTGTGCCACTGGCCTTTCCTGACATTGACGTGCCCCCTTAGTCCCTGTTGGCATTCAGGGCGTGCAGTGGATCCAGCAGTGCTCCCTGAGTGATTACTGAGACATCAGGGACAGAGAAGGAGTCCATGTGCTGTGGGCAGAGGAGATCAGAGGAGGGCTGGAGCATAGCTCAGTCATCCTGATGAAGCAGGCAAGGGGTGAAGGGAGCCAGGGGCCTGTCGACCAAGGAGCAGGGCAGCAGATCATGGAATCATAGAATCAGTTTGATTGGAAAAGACCTTTGAGGTCACTGAGTCCAGCCTTTACTGCAGGGAACCCCAGTGCTGGGGTACATGGCTGCTCAGGATACCTGCAGGTCTCCCTTAGCAGCAGCAGGGCCATAGCTTTCTGACTGCCTTCCCTGGCACCTCCCTGCAGACGGGGCTCCCACACCACCCCTCGCCCCCACCACAGCTCTGCCTTCACTCCTCCTGCCGATTTTATCTCTCCCGCCAACCACTGCGGTGGAAATTGGCTTCTCCTGCTGGATCTCACATGGCTCCAAGCCATGCCAGCATGGCATCTGGGAGAACAGGAGAGCAGAGGCTTGAGAAAATATTTACAACACTTGTGTCTTCCCTAGGCTGCCTTGTCCTTTTTCTATGCTGTTGGTCAGATGTGCCAAACAGAATGATCTTAGAGAAGGTACCCCAGGCTCCTGATCTGGCACCAGCATTAATCACTATCGCAGTGAGGGATACTTGACATCTTCTGTCATCCCAGATACCATGTCCTGCAGGTCATCAACAGGCTCTATTCCTACCCAGTGCCTCATAGAGCAGTTTTTAAACCATGCCTGCAACAACCACATAGAGGTCTAGGTTCCTAAAGGTGGGCTTTGTGGTTAACTGCGGTTAACTGTGGTTAACTGCAGCTGTGCCAAGGATCAGACATCCTGCTTGGAGCAGGCCAGCTCAGGTAATTTCTTGACAGGCCCCTTGGGAGCAGGCTGTCAAAAAGGATCTGGTTTTGCCTAGGGAGTCAGCTGGATCTCTGGAAGCATCAGCACCCTGACATTTGATGGGCATAGGGCCCAGTGAGTTGATGCCAGCACATGGCATCACTCGTGCCACCAGACACATCCCTGGACATGCCTCTGGGATGTCTCTTGATTCCCTGTACCCTTCCCATGCAGGAAACAGAGTTGTTCTCATTTCTCACTGCTGTCTCGCTCACCTGAGGTCTGACAATGCTTCCCTACGCTCCCTCAGCAGATGCCATCACAAGAATGGACTACAATGTTCTGGAAGCTTTACCTCTTCTCAGGCCACTGATTTCCTGCCATGGTGAGACTCTTCACCTCACACCTTGTAGCTGCCTTTTGTCTGTGCTCCAAACCTGGTACCTGGAAGGAATGGGAAGAAATCCCCCACTGATCCTGGGCTCCAGAGGTCATGGCTCAGTCCAAAGGTCTTGTGTGCTGATAGCTGGGGCCAGACCCCACCCCCAGCTGGCTGGTGGCACCCAAGGAACTCATTTCAGTAGCTTGTTACTCTGGAGCTTATTGGTCTGATGTTCTTCATGGGAAAAAAAGAACACACAGACAGCAAAAATGTTTGAATTTGAGGGTGATATAGTGGAAAACTCAAGGCCAATGCAGCCCAGCTCCTGAGAGGAGGAAAGATGGAAGGGAAGGGAAGGGAAGGGAAGGGAAGGGAAGGGAAGGGAAGGGAAGGGAAGGGAAGGGAAGGGAAGGGAAGGGAAGGGAAGGGAAGGGAAGGGAAGGGAAGGGAAGGGAAGGGAAGGGAAGGGAAGGGAAGGGAAGGGAAGGGAAGGGAAGGGAAGGGAAGGGAAGGGAAGGGAAGGGAAGGGAAGGGAAGGGAAGGGAAGGGAAGGGAAGGGAAGGGAAGGGAAGGGAAGGGAAGGGAAGGGAAGGGAAGGGAAGGGAAGGGAAGGGAAGGGAAGGGAAGGGAAGGGAGGGGAAGGGAAGGGAAGGGAAGGGAAGGGAAGGGAAGGGAAGGGAAGGGAAGGGAAGGGAAGGGAAGGGAAAAGAGGAAAGGAGAAAGAGGAAAGAGGAAAATAGAAAATAATAGAAAATAATAGAAAATAGAAAAGAACAGCTCTGCAGAAACACAGCAAATCTCCAAAGCAGTCCCTGGTGCCCGCTCTGCTAGGCAACTACAGCCAGACCTTGAATAAAACATCCTCAGTCTTCTTCTCTACCTCCCTTTTGGGGCCTCCAAACAACCCCAAATTAAGCAAATTCATCCCAAGGAGCAGCAGACACCTGGCTCTGGAGCAGCAAAGGCAGAGATGGTTAGTGTCTCCTCTATTGTCCACACACAGAGTGTGTCCGGGTTGTGACAGAGATGATCTGTCAGCCCCATAGTCACTCTTGCCCTGTCCCCAGCTTTACCAGTTGTCCAATAAAGGGATTTTTGCAGCAGACCTCTGCTCCTCTGCCTCCAGCCCACGGTGGGTGGGCATTATGCTGCATTGGGAGGATGCAGAGCAGGTAGGAGGGAAGAAATTGTCAAGAGCTCAGGGACGAAGTGACACCTGCCTTTGGGACAGTCTGGGCAGACACGCTCCTGGCTCAGGAGGCAGATTCCCCTGCTCTCCAATTCTTACACTGCCCCAGGCATAGAGCAAAGATGCAAATTCCCCTGGGAGCCAAGAAAGATCCTCAGACCTGTCTCACATGCACTGCTCCCACAGCTTGTCACATTAGGGCCCAGTCCAGCTGCCACTTCCCACCAGCATCCCTGCTGCCAACCAAGAATCCCCTCCTATGCTCCCTACACATGCCCTGCCCTCCATGGCCACATCCAACCCCAGTTCTGCCTTGACACAGGTTCAGTTTATTGTACGTTCTGCAAAGTCACAGCCAGATCTGTGGAAGGGTCTGGCAACAGGAAAACAAGAGGGCTCTCCTGCCCCTGCATGACACCCCAGTGCAGGCAGGACAGTGTCCTGAGTCAGTGCCATGCCACGACCCTGCGAGGTGGCAGGAGATCTCAGGAGGATGCAGGGGTCTCTCTGCTCTAGCTGCAAGAGAATCAGGATGGGAGAAGGTCTTGCAGGAAAGATCAGACTGCAGTGAGGACAGCCAGTCCCAGCTGACACCATCCTCAGAGCGTCACTGCCCAGAGCTCCTCAGGACCCACATGCTCCTTGCAGAAACCCTGGTCCCCAGTGCTCTGGCTATGGCAGGAAATTGAGGACAGCAGTGATGAATTCTTCAAATTTATCCTGATGGACTATGTGGCCTGCACCTTTAATGTACTGGATCTCTGCCTTGGGGAAGAGGCGTTGGATCTCTGGGTGGTCTCTGGAGCTGCAGGACAAGAGAACATGCCATGATCAAAGTTCTCTCCTGGTGTCTTCCCTCACCCTTCCCAAGCAGAGGATGATCCAAGGTATGACTTCTTCCCTGTTGGGAAAGCCCAAGGGGCCCCTAAATTCCCCCTCGCTCCAGCGTGTCGGTGTCACTGGCTGCTGGAGGAACAGCCCTTGCTCAGGATCTTCTCCATCCCGGGGGCTCCTCCCACCCTCAGCAGCTGCAAAGAGCACAAAAGGTCAAATCACAGACCTGGAACTGCTTCTCTCCTGTCTCACCTGATATAGGGTGAGTCGGACCCTCCCAAAAAGAGTGCAGGACCGGGATATGGCTTGTGGAAGAGAGGGAAGTTCATGATATCTGCCAGGTGCCGGGAAATAGCCTCCAGGTTCACCCGCCACACGTAGCGGCCTTCCACCTCCACCAGGTTGGTCAGGAGGAACTGTCTCAGCTGTGGGAGCTGCCGTGGAAGGGCATCATGCTCTTCAGTAAGAGCAACAAAGGAAGATGTCCTGGTACTCTCCATCCTCCCCCATCTCCTTTGGGATTTCCTACCTTGACCACGGGCTGCAGCTGGTCATCTGCCAGCTGGCGTGCTGCGGAGCGGGACAGCCCCATCGGGACCTTCACCTCCTTCATGGCCGAGATGTAGGCAGAGAATTCGGACACAGGGGCGGTTGAGCCAGGACCAATGTCTACAGAGATGAGGCGCTCCACCAGGTCTGGCTGGAGACACAAGCAGAACAGATCATATCAGATGCCAGGATCTCCCAACATCTCCCCAGTGGAGTGGGCAAAGGGCTCCACTCCCAGTCAGATTCCCTGGAGGGTCTTAGCTCCCTCCTGTTTCAGCAGAGACCTCCATGTGCCCTTCCCAGAGTCCTTGTGCTTGGCACAGATCTCCAAGCTCCCTCACAGTCGGTGCTGGAGGAGCAGAGCATGGGCTGGTGGACATAGATTTGCTCCTGCTCCCATAGCCTGGCTTACAATTCTGTGTGGCACAGCACCCACCCTGATACAGACAAGTCTCTGTGAAGCTGGGGGCAAGGCTGGCATCGGTGAACCATCTCAGAAGGTGCCATCCCCTTCCTACAGCCCCCACTGGAACTTCCTCAGCCTGTGAGCCCACTCCCAACCCCGTGCCTGCTGACCTGCTGCAAGGCCAGTGTCATGGCTGTCTTGCCCCCCATGCTGTGTCCCACAACGATGCACTTGGTGATGCCCAGGCGGCTCAGGAGGTGCTGCACGTCCAGGCTCATCACTTCATATGTCATCACAGGGCTGTGGGGGCTGCTGCCATGGTTCCGGGCATCCACTGTCAGCACCTGCCTGGGCAGGGGTAGTATGTCACCCCAGGCACTGCCCACCATGACCCCGGACCCCTCCCTGTGTGCTGCACCTCCCTCTAGCCCCTGGGTCTCACCTTGCCACTGCCACGGCGCACCAGCGTCTTGGCCACCGTCTTGAAGTTGCCCTGGCTGCCAAAGAGCCCGTGGAGCAAGACGAGGGGTGTCCGATCCCTGCGACCCTCCACCTCCTCATAGGCCACGGGCACTGCACTGCAGGGAGACAGGCATGGGGTATGGCCAGAGGTGCAGGGAAGAAGTGAGTCCTGCCTTGTGCCCAGCCCTGGGGGCACCTCTGGAGTGCTGTGTCCAGCTCTGGATCCTCAGCACAGCAGGGACAGGGAGCTTCTGGAGCGGGGCCAGCACAGGCTGTGAGGATGAGGAGGGCCTGGAGCATCTCCGTGCCCAGGAAAGGCTGAGGGAGCTGGGGCTGTCCAGCCTGGAGAGGAGCCCCAGCTGAGAGGGACCCTCAGCCCTGGGTGTCCCTGTGTGCAGGGAGGGGCAGAGCAGGGCCCAGGCTCTGCTCCAGGGCCCAGCAGTGGCACCAGAGGAACGGGCAGGGACTGAGCCCAGCAATTGCCCCTGCACAGGAGGCAGAACTTCTGCCCTGGGCAGTGCCCAGCCCTGAACAGGCTGCCCAGGGAGGGGCTGGAGTGTCCCTCAGCAGGGATATTCCAGAGCCACATGGACACATCCCGTGCCTCTGTGGTCCCTTCCAGCCGGACCCAGCCTGCGATTCCCTGAGAGCGCGGCCAGGGCTGGGCCAAGGGCAGGCGGGGGAGAGGGCGTGGCTGAGGCTCGGTCAAACCCGCTCACCGCCCGTGGGGAAACATCCCGCGCAAGGGGCGTGGCTTGACGGAGGTGTGGCCAGTTCCCTCGTGACAGTCCCGCCCCTGCTCGCGGGATTTCCCCCCTGGGTCCTTCCCGGGACCGCTCCCATCGCCCCCTCCCCGTGCGCGGCCGGGCCCTTACGTGGCCACGGAGCGGGCGGCGGCGGCAGCGGGCTGCGGGAGGGAGCGCGGGAGGAGCGGCGGGGCCGGGGTGCGGGGCAGCCGGCGGAGCACCATGGCGGCGGCGGCCGGCGGGCCGTGACGCGACGTTCGTGGGCGGCTCCGCCGTTGCCCCGCCCCAACGGCGGCGGGCGCCTCCGTGCGGCTGGACGGCGGCAGCGCACGCACGGAAGGGTCACGGCGGGGCCCGTCCCGCTGCTGCTCCCGCGGGCACCGGAGCGAGCAGCGGGGTTGCGGCCTGGGAGGAGTGAGCCGGGCGGGGCGGCTCCCTGCGGGTGGGGGTTGTTCCGCAGCGCCCTTCCTCCCGCTGCCGCCTGCAGGCACAGCGGAACCGGCCGGCTCAGCCCCGCACTCGCCGCCCCCGGCTGTGCTTCCCCCAGGATCGGCTCCGCGCTCCTGCGGCGGCTCTTGCCCCTTTGTCCCTGCCCGCTGGAGCGTGGCGGCGGGCGGGAGGGTGCGGCCGAGCAGGGTGGCCTCACCCCTGAGCGGCTCCGGGGCGGGGGAAGCGCCTCGCGGCCCCCCCGGCGGCCCTAGACTTTGGACTGCGGGCAGGGAGTGTCCCTGCGGCATCCAGCGGCTCCTCCGCTGCTTCCCGCCCCGACCGTTCCCGGAAAGCTGTCCCTGGAATGCAGGGGGACAACGGGTCCCCACCCCGAGCAAGGACGCCCGGCGCGGGAGGGAGAAGGGCTGCGGCTGAGCCTGTGTCCCCGGCCCGGTGCCACTCGGGTGCTGCCGTATCAGGGTGTGCAGGGTGCCATGGGGGGCTGGGCCGCAGTGTCTCCCCTCCTTGTGACCACCTCGATTGTGCGCACATCGCAAGGACACGCGGGTACCAAAACAGGACACGTTTATTGACAAATGTAACCGGTACAGACCACGCGTAACAGGGACAGACGGTGCCGGGCCAGCAGCGATGGGGGGGACACAGCAGGGGGGCACCGTCCCCATCCCGTCCTCATCCTGCCCCATCGGCGTGGCAGGACCTCCCCGGGCGCCGCTTCTCCCGCCGACCCGAAACTGCCTCGTGTTTAACCGAAACTGTCTCTATTTACACAGCCCGGCCCTGACCCCGCGGCCGTCCCCGTCCCCTCCTTCGCGCCCTCCCCCGCCCCGGCGCTGCCGCCCCCAGGCCCCACGGAGGGCAATGAGGGGTCCCAGGGTGGGTGGGTGGGGTGGGGGATATCGAGGGGTGCCGGGGGACCCTGGGGAGCTCAGACATAGTTCCTCTTGTCGTAGCTGGTGACGGCGGAGCGTGGCGCGGAGTAGGCCACCTTGCCCGTGGGGTACCTGTCGTCTTTGGGGGGGCAGGAGCAGCAGAGCAGGCCCCCCCCCAGCATCAGGAGTGCGGAGGCCGCCCAGCCCACGTAGAGCGAGGTGCCTAGCTCCCGCTTCTGTGCTTCGATCACCAGCGGATTGTAGAAATCCCGGATGATGGTGTTGGCCGACCAGCAGACAGGGATGAGGGTCATGACACCAGAGAGGAGGAAGATGACGCCGGAGACAATGGTGATCTTGGCTTTGGTGGTCTCGTCCTCCACGCAGCGAGTGCACTGAGCGCCCACAATGGCCACCATTAAGCCCAGGACGGCCAAGATGATGGATACCACCAGCAGGGCGCGGGCAGCTTGCAGGTCCTGCGGCAGCGCCAACATGGAGTCGTAGACCTTGCACTGCATCTGCCCAGTGCTCTGCACCACGCAGTTCATCCACAGCCCTTCCCAGAGGATCTGGGCCGTCACGATGTTGTTACCGATGAAGGCCGACACCTTCCACATGGGCAACGCACAGCAGATGATGCTGCACAACCAACCCAGCACGGACAAGGCCACGCCGCCAATCTCCAGCCCCATCGACATGGTGGACGGTTCAGTGACGCGCTCCAGGCGATGGCGGAGAAGAACCCACGGACCGAGACCGTCGCTGCCACCCGCCGCCGCTTGCAGCCGGGGGATCAGCTTACACCTGTGCGCAGTGCTATTTATATGGGCTGGCCCCGGGGTGGGGTTTCAGTGCTGGCTGCTGGACGCTCCTCTCTGCTCCTCCGTCACCATCACCTGCGTCCCACACCCTCCCCTTTGTTTGCAGAGATGGCGCCGGGTAACCAGAGAAGGGCGGGAGGAGGAGAAATGCCACCTGCCACAGCCATCCCCTGGTTTCGGCTGATGGGTATCAGGAAGCACTACCAGCATACTCATTCCAACCAAACCCCTTCTGTGGACCTGGAAGTCCCAAGGGTTCACCTTTCCCCCATGGAGCTGCTGGCAGGTCAGGGTTTGTTGGTTTCTGTAGTGTTGTCAGTGCTCACGTTTAACTGGGGTTCGGTGACCGTTGGGCACCTTTGCATCACCGTGCAAAGTGCAACCCCTTCGCCATGCTGTGAGGTTTGTGTCACTATTCCTGGGTACCTGCAGGTGCTCCCGGTGCAGCAGGAACCCCTCCAGCCTGGCCCCTCCTGCTCCCACCGTGCTGGGCCGAGAGCACTGTCAGAGATCCTCTGACTGACTGATAAATATCTTTACTCATCCTGCACAAGTCTTGTGACCTTGAAGGAAGCAGATAATGCACGTAACCACCCCGACAGCATTACCCTGACAAACTGAGCTGGCACCCGGCAAAGGGAAAAATATCCCAAGGCATGAGCAATCCCTTGAAACCTGGCAGCAACAGCCCCCTGGCTGTGGGGTGCATGTTTCCCTCCCCAGCCTTGCATGGCAGGGATAGTGCCAGTGTTTTCAGTCCCCCTCCCCCAGGAATGCGGTTGCTGGACACAGGCTTGCTCCTACCTGTTCCCTGCCTGCTCCAAAAATCTCCTCTACAACTTATTAACTACTCAAGAGCGCATTGGGATGCTGGCAGCTGGCGTTGTGCAGCTGGGATGGGGGTGGAGCCTGCAATTGCCTGGCTGTACCCCACAGTACCCTGACACCCCACAGCCAGAGGGGTTGGAGCTGGGTGCTCTCACAGTATTTCAACAGCCAATAAACAGTGGAGTTGGATTTGGGTGCCCCGCAGTATCCCAACACTCCATAGCCAGGGGGACTGTATTTGGGTGCCCCATACTGCCCTGATACTCTGTATCTGATGGGTCACCTTCTGTTGCTTTGCAGCACCCTGAACCCCCATAGCCAGTGGGGTCAGTCCACAGCACCCTGATACCCCGTATGTGGCTGGATCAGCTGTTGTCACCCCCATGTCACCCAGCACCTCATATCCACCCAGCTTGACCTCCTGCCCCCTGCAGCACCCCGTGTCTGACCACCACGCTATGACACCCCAATACCCCCATATCCAGCCTCTGCCAACCAACAGCATCCCCAGAATACCCTGTACTTGATTAGGTGAGCTCCTGCCACCCCACTGTAGCATGATCATCCAGCTGAGGGCACCCAAAATCCCCACAGAGAGGGGGTACCCGGGGGTGACACCATGCAAGCAGTCTCCAGGGTTCTGTGTCCTTGTTGCTGGAAGCTCTGGGGGTCCCAGCCCTCAGGGGCACCTCGGGGTGGGTGTCCACAGTCCAGTGCTGTCACAGTGACAGTGGGCACAGGGCCAGGCCCGCTCTCAGCAAACAGAGGGGAGGCCAGGCTGCCAAGGGTCCCCATGTGTGCAGGCAGGGGAGTGCCTGTGGCCTGGGGGTGCGGGACTGCACAGGCGCACAGATGAACACACACACACAAGCCACAAACAGACAGGTACAGGTACACACACAGAAACAGACACCACAGACACACAGACAGGTACAGGTACAGGCACAGGGACACACACAGACACCACAGACACACAGAGAGGTGCAGGCACACACACATCACAGACACAGAGACACCACAAACACATGGACAGGTACAGGCACACACACACACACATCCCTGCCAGCAGCAACGCACTGGCATGCAGCCACACAGACAAACACATGGACACATAGACACACGGACAGACACACAGACACGGAGTGCCAGACTCAGACACACAGACTCACAGAGACAGACACAGAAACAGACAGACATATGGACATAAAGACTGACAGACACACACAGAGACTCACAGACAGATTCACAGACACACAGAGACTCACAGACAGATTCACAGACACAGAGGCACACACAGACTCACGGATACATAGATTCAGACAGACACACACACTCACAGGCTCAGAGACGCTCAGACTCACAGGTACACACAGAGACTCAGACCCACACATACAGATACTTACACAGAGGCAGAGGTGAACAAGCACATTCTGGTGGTAGAGGTGCACACATACACACCCTCCCCCAGTGCGCATGTTGCTGTGAGGCTGTGGGCAGGGGCTCCCCTGGCAGGGCTGTGGGGCAGAAGGAGACCCCAGGTAGGGCTGTAGGGTGTGGGACAGGGCTTTGGGGCAGGGTTATACCCCAGACAGGGCTCTGGGGAAGGGGGTTTACACCCCAGACAGCACTGTGGGGCACAGGAGTAGGGGTCTGTGGAAGAATGAAAATACTCAATACCAGGGCATGGTGCAGGGGAAATAACCCACGTAGGAGTGGGAGGTAGGAGGGAGGGATACCTCTGGGTAGGGATATGGGACAGGGAGGATACTCCAAGTAGGGCTGTGGGGCAGGGGAAGAGTGGGATACTTGAGGCAGGTATATGGGATAGGAGCTGTTGGGGCAGGGCTGGGGTGGGACAGGGCAGCGAAACACCGCAGACCCCGACCCTGCAATCAGAGCCCCACACACGGCGTCCTCACTTTGTCATCCCAAATTGCCCAAAGTACAGGCTGTGTCCAGTGTCGTGCCGGCCTGGGGCAGCTGCTGCCGCCTGACTCACGATGGAGGAAGGGGCAAATCACTGGGGTTTCAGGGTGCCAGCCACCCCCGGCAGGACACATTCTTGTGGTGAGCAAACCAGCTCACTGGTGTTTACTGAGGAGCTGAGCAGGGCCAGCGTCCCTGGGAGATTCCTGGGAGCATCCCCATCCCAACTGCTGCATGTCCCTCCCCGGTGCAGTCCCTCTGCACTGCCGCACAGCTGGGGGGGGGGATGAGGAGTACCCACATCTCTCGGGATGGGGACAAAGTGTGGTGGCTGCAAGAACTCCGTGGTGACACAGGGACAGGTTTGCTCCACTGTGATGCTGAGACCCCAAACGAATGTCAGACCCAAAGGTCACAGTAGCATCACCAGTTTGGTGGCCCCAAATGAAGGACACCTGCGCTGACCGGGGTGACACCCAATGTCACCACAGTGATGGGCAGCATCCCCCATCCATGCACCTGGCACCCGGCAGCACCCCGGGGTGCGCAGGAGGTGACGGCAGATACCGCCCCGGGCGCCGCAGGGCCGCGTCCCACTCACGTGCGCGCCGGGGCTGGGGTGTTCCCCGCCGCTGCGGTCGGGAGTGCCGGCGCTTTTTCCCTCGGGGAAGCGGGGCCAGGGCGGTAAATGCCTCCTCGGCTGCTTATATTTCAGGCGCGGGGCTGCTGGCTCTGCCCCGGCCAGGGCACACAGGCAGCCCATTGTTGGAGCCCCTTCGGCGCAGCGGGAGCAGGTGAGGCAGCTCCGAGCATCAATGGCAGCTCTGTCTACCAGCGGGGCGGGGATGGGGCTGCGGCACATAGGGACTGGGGACGGCAGGGGACCTGTGGGATGTGACAGGGGGCTAGTGGCTCGCTAGGGGATAGTGGACCATGCCTGGGGTGTTCCCACCCCGAGAGTTCTGATCGCCTTCCCCAGGGCTTTGCCTTGGCATCTCGCGTCCTCCGAGCATCGCTGGTGGGGACACCCCCATTGCACCGCCCGTAACCCCCTTCCTGATCCATCATCTCCCCCATCTCTTCGCCAACCACCTTGGCAGCGCTTAGGGGTGTTTCCCGCTTTGGGAGCCATTTGTTACTCAGAAACTGCACAGAGTTTTGACTTTCAGAGCGACTTCAGGCCGAAGGTCCCTTCTCTTCCCGCAGGGACCCCGCAGGTCCCGGTGCGCGGCTTTCCTCCCGATAAGACTTTGCCTTCCTATAGCGAGAAACAACCTGACTGTGCATATTTGAGTCAGTTCCGAGGGGTTTATGTTGGGCAAGGATGTTTTTTGGGAACATTCAGTCTCTGGGCTGTCGGTAACTAATCCTCGGCCTCCGGCAGGGAGAGGCTACCCCACTCCACAGGCTGAGCGGGAGGGCTGCTGGCAGTGCCTCGCCCGGCAGATGTGAAGTCAGTGATACCAGTGGATCATCGTTTGCTGGCAAGTCTCACCTGCCTTTTCGGGACCTTGAGGCAGCCGGGTAGCTGGGTCCATGTGTGGGTCCTGGGGGATGAGGGGCTCTTGGCTCAGTGATGTGGGGTATGTGAGGTGGAACTGTCACCCATGTCCTGGGTGGGGATACCCCCGAGCCCTTTTTGGCAGGAGATTCATGCCACAAGCCTTCTCTCTGTGGGGTGTCCTCCACCCTAAACAAGGTCAGAGTGACACAACCTGTGCTGTGCACCCAGCAGCACCTAGCATTGTGGTGATACTGCATGTAATATCACCTCCCTGCCTGGAATGGCCTCACTGCCCAGCTGAGGGGCTGCAGTGTGTTCCCATGCTGGTGAACACAGGAAAAGTGTCAGAAAGTGTTTCCTGATGGATGTGCCAGGACGGGAACTCTGCCCTCACCAACCCTCTTAGTACAGAGTAACAGGGATGGGAACCCAGGCTCCTGCATGTCCTTCAAATCCACTGGATTTGGGGCAGGGCATCCATGCCTGTCTGGGTGCTGGGGCAGGTGCTGGGTGGTGAAGGCTCAGGTGGAGGAGCTTCCTGCTGAGCAAGTGGGCTGTGGTCCCACCAGGACCTGTGCCTGTGCCATGGCTCCTTGCAGGTGACACTTGGGGAAAATCTTCAAGATGCACTGGGAATGAGCACTGCGACAGGGCTGTGGGGATGTTGTCCATGTGGGGCTGGTGTCCATGGAGTGGTTGTCCTGGATGGCCTGTCTTGAGGTGCTTGGTGGTCCCACCTTTGCTACACCACCATCCTCGGGCTCCAAGGGTTCTGGAGTTGGCTGCCGCTCCTCCATGCTGAACCAGTGTCTGTCAGTCCTGCTGTCCAGCAGTGCTGGGGACACGGGGCTGGCGGTGCTGTCCTGGTGGATGTGTCACTGGGGAATGTGGGGAAGGGCACAGGGGCTACCCCTGGCAGCTGCCAGGTGGGATATAAGTCACATTCCAGCATTAATTACACTAATTGGCTGTCAGGGGCCACGCTGGCACCTACTCTGCCTCCGCGGGGGAGTATGAGCATCTCAAGCTTTGATGCTCCGCGTGCAGGGGTGTCCCTGTTCCCCACCTTGCCATTTGTCGCATGCGCATGTGCATGTGGGGACACAGCCCCTACTAGCCACACACACACGTGGGCGTGTGCCTCTCTCCAACCCCAAATAATGTGATGGGTACAGCAGCTGGATGGGAGGTGAAAGCCTCAGGCAGAGTCTGGCCCCAGCGGGGATGCTCTGGAGATTAAAGATTGTAGATTAAAGGGAGCCCTTGACCACAAGGCTCTGGCCGCAGGGTGGACACACTGGTATGTGAGCAATGTGGGCGTTCCAGGTCAATAGCCTGGGCGGTTCCAGCACAAGTCAGGCAGGCAGGACCCTGACCATCCCCTTAGGCTGGGGATCTGCTGTGAGACATGGGGGTCCCCAGCCATCCTCCTGGCACCGCAGTGCATGGACCACCAGGCTTGTCCCACCACAGTGGGACATGATGCCCAGGGACATCCTGGCATGAGCAGTAGCAGCTCCAGAGTCACACCAAGCAATAACCATAAATGGTTGGATTGTGATGGTAACCCCAGAGCTCAGGAAAACTAAGATTATCTCAGTGCCTCTTATCTTTTCCAGAGGCCCAGGATTAAGCTGGGTGATGAAACAGCGCAATGTCTGTCTGTCTGTCTGTCTGTCTGTCTGTGCTGTCGGTCTGGTGTTGTGCTGCACCTGTGCAGGGGCTTGGAGGGAGCAGGGAGGGGGCCTGTGTGAGAGTCATGGATTAAAGGAGGACAGGTCAGCCTCAGTATGGCATCAGTATGACACTGGTATTGGCATCAGCACTGGAATCAGTGGGTATGGTAGTGGGACAGCTTGAGGCCACATCTGCCCCTCCGAGCCTCAACCCACCCAACCCCAAGCCCACCGAGGGTGGCTGTGTGAACCCTGGCTTGGCATAGGAGCTGGGTTTGGGGTCTGCCCCCCTGTTGCCCCAGGCAGTGCTGTCTCTCCTTCGTGGGGAACTGGCAGCCGCTCCAACCGGTTTGTGGGTCTGGGCGGTGACACCTCCTGCCCGAGGCCTAATGGAGGGCTGGGAAGTGCTGGTACTGACGCCAAGGAGCAAACAAGAGCCGCTTGTGTCCTGCTGGGCATGGAGCCCAGCAGCCAGAGGGGACAATGTGCTGCTCCCCTGGCATGGGGCCATAGGGGGCCAGAGGGTGGGCTGATGAACTGGAGGGAAATTGGGGTATGAAGGTGTGAGGGCACCCCATCCAAGTGGTGGAGCAGAGGGTTCTGGCAGTGGTGGCAGAGATATCCTCGTGCCTGGACACCTGCTCTTCCCCATTAGCATCCCGGGCTGAGCCCCAGAGCCGCCCTGGGCATGTCCTGCCTGCCCACAGCAATGGGATGCAGTCCTACACCCGGGTGGCCTGATCCTGTCCCCTGCGTGGATCTCCTGCGTCCTCCTCCGTGGGAGCAACCGGGGTATTAAGTGTCATCGCTTCAGGGAGAAATACAAGGGGAAGAATCCCGGGAAACAGGTTCTACCCCTCCGTCCGGTGCCGGCGGCAGGCCGGCGGCTGCGGCGGTGCTCCTCCCTCGGCAAAGGCATATAATGCCTGCCATGGTCCCGGCAGCCGGCACTGCACGGCGGGAGACGGGCAGGGGAGCAGGCAGCGAGCGATGGCCTCCATGGGGATGCAGGTACTGGGCATCGCCCTCTCCGTCATCGGCTGGCTGGCCTCCATTCTCTGCTGCGCGCTGCCCATGTGGCGGGAGACAGCCTTCGTCGGGAACAACATCGTGGTGGCACAGATCATCTGGGAAGGGCTGTGGATGAGCTGCGTGGTGCAGAGCACGGGGCAGATGCAGTGCAAGGTGTACGACTCGCTGCTGGCCCTGCCGCAGGACCTGCAAGCCGCCCGTGCCATGGTGGTGGTGGCCATCGTCCTGGCCATCCTGGGCACCCTGCTGGCCGTCGCTGGCGGCAAGTGCACCAATTGTGTGGAGGACGACACCGCCAAAGCCAAGGTCATGATCCTCTCCGGCATCATCTTCATCGTCGCCGGTATCCTCATCCTCGTCCCCATCTCTTGGTCAGCCAACAGCATCATCCAGGACTTCTACAACCCTCTCGTCTCCGACTCGCAGAAGCGGGACTTGGGCTCGTCCCTCTACGTGGGCTGGGCGGCCTCGGCGCTCCTGCTGCTGGGGGGAGGGATCCTGTGCTGCACCTGTCCCTCCCGCGGAGAGAAGCCCTACTCCGCCAAGTTCACGGCTGCTCGCTCGCTGCCAGCCAGCAACTACGTGTAGGAGCCGCCAAGCTTGCCTGGAACCCCGGTCCCTTGCGGGACACGCAACCTCCCCGGCTGGGCTGGGGCTGGCCGGGCGCCGGGGCGGTGCGAGGGAGGGCAGACAGAGCCGCCTTTGTTCCACCGGAGCTGAAGCCGGTTCTTTAATCTCGGTTGAGACAGGGGACAAGGAGATCCTCTCCTGGCTGCCCGCGGTGGAGGTCCTACTCCCTCCGGAGCATCTAGCTGAGGCATCCTCTCCGAGACATCACCTGATCTCCTCCTCGAGCATTTCCTGGCTCCCGGTATCGGGGTGTGCCATGTGGTGACACAGCTCCCAAGAGCCCGTCCCACGGGTGGCACAGGGCTCTCTCTCCCCGCGTGAAGCTCCCCGGGACGTGTCTGTCCCTCGGGGTGGGTGGCGGTTTCGGTGCTTGTAGGGACAGCGAACCTGTCCCACGTGGTCACAGGGACTAGGTAGCTCTGCAAACCCCGGCAGGATCTTGAGGAGTGACAGGGGCTCTCACCTGCCTGTTCCGTAGATGTTGACTTTGACCTACTTTCGGGGCTCGGAGCGGTACAGAGTGTGATTTCTCGCGGCAGCTCCCCAGGGCGGGGGCATCATTATCCTGGGAGTGGGAAGGCAGCGGCCGGGCTGGGAAAACCAGTCGGGGAGGTGGGACCGGAGCGGGGCTGTGCCCCCGCATGGTGGGGGGCGACTCTTGGATCCGACCTCATCCATCGCCTGAGAGCGGGGTGCCAGGGGCCGGGAGTGGGGTCACACGGTACCCCTGGCTGTCCTGCCGTCCCTCCCTGTGTCCAGCCTTCCCGCATTAAACGGCAGCTGCTCAGACCCCGCTGTGCCTCGTGCTCTTTACCCTCTTCAACCCCCGCCTCGGTGGTGGGACAGCCCGGTGCTCCTGCACCCCGGACTCCCGTCCACCTGAGAGATTACCAAAATCTGTTCTTCGTAGCCTCTCGAGATCCCCGCCGCCTGTTCCAACCCTGGCATCTCTAGCCGTTCCCCTCCCGGGCCGCCTCGGGGGTGACAGCGGCTGCTTCCACGGCACAAAGCCTTGGCGGCGCCGGACGCGGCGTCGGGGCTGTTCCACGCCTGTCCCACGCCCGACCTGCCGCGATCTTCCCACCCGAGCAGGAGCAAGAAGGCGGGCGCAGGCCGAAGCGGGTCGGGGCGTGCCGGCCCCGGGGCCACCCCACAGCCCCGCTGGGAGCGCCCCGGGGCCGGCGTGGGCAGCGCCGGCTGTTTTGCCTATCTTGCTTCCGGCACGGCAAGTGCTCCTCTGGCTTGGGAACATCCTTCCTTCCCACCTCGGGATTTGTGGGGACGAGGAGCCACTCAGCCTTGCTCTGGGTGTCTCACCTGGATCTGAGGGCTGGGGGGCTCCCCAGTCCCCTCACTGGGCGCGGGAGTGGTGGAAAATACGGCTGTAATCCCGTGGTGCCAGTGGTCAGGTGGGAATGTGAGCACTCTATCGAGCATCCCTGGGATCCATGGAGCTACCACTTGTCCCCCTGCAGGCGGTCATACACCCTGTTTTGGGCGTCTCGTGTGGCCCGGGCCCCACTGGGGGAGGATGGCAGGGATGAATCCCACCATCCCAGCCCCTGCCTGCCTGGAGCATGGAGGGAGGGACTGTCAGTTTGGCCCAAAGAGTCTTTCATGGCCCATGAGATGCAAAGTCCCAGTGGTGGGTGTCCTTCAGGCTCCCGAGGGATAAAAGGTGCTGGGTGAGGAGTAGGGATACAATGGAAGAGGGGAGGCTGGATAAACCAAAACTGAGACAGGGAAAATGACGGTGAAACCTCTTGCAAGAGCCGCAGGGTGTGCCAGGCACAACCGATACCTGCTGAGCTTGGGGTCATAAAACCCTGGCTGCTCCCAGCCGCCAAGCACGGCACATGCACCCATGGGTGAACTCTGCTCCATGAGGGGCTGAGCTGGATTTGGGCTGAGCCAGGGTCACAGCAGTCACATGTGACCATGGTGGAGCTTCTGGTGTGCCCAGAATGTGTCCCTGTACCAACGACCCCTCTCCCAGGGATGCTATTGTGGTGACCCCATAGCTCCTTACTAGGGTTTGGTCTCTTGGGCTGCTCCCAGGGCTGCTCCAGGATGGTATTGCAGAAGGTGTTAAGCCCCAGACCTGGGATCAAGGCAGAGCTGAACTCTGACCCATTTCCATTTTTTGCTGGAGGGGAGATCCTGGGTTTAAGGGCACTGTGGAATGGCTGTGAGGGTGAAGCCAAACCTGGAACAGGCAGTGCTGGGTGGTGTGGGGGGCCTGCCTTCCCTGCCCATGCCCCTGGCAGGAGGCTTGTGGCCAAAGAGACTGAGCATCCATGGTGGAGTGGGATGTGGGGTGGGCACTGGGGGATGGCCACCAGAGCAGGATGTGGGGTGAGTGTGGGGTGGGGTTTTTGCACTCAGGAGCACGGGGGGATGGGCACAGCGAGCCCCTCATCCTGCTCCCCAAAAGCCATCCCTTCCTTGACACTTGCCATGTCCTGGGAAGGGGTGATGGAAGAGGCTGCGCTGTGCTGCGGGGACAGTGTAGGGGCCAGTGTGACATGGCTTTTGCACCTTGGCCTGCTTGGGGCCTGGGTCCCCACTGCCACATGGGTCCCCATCCTGTCCTACAGCACCACCCCATGCCACTCATGTCCCCATGCTGTCCTGCAGCCATTCCCACCTTGGTGGGGAGCAGGACATACCCAGATGAAGCCTGTGCTGTCCCTGGCTGTGGGCTGTGCCTGTGACACCCATGCCTGTTCCTGCAGGAGCTGTTGATGGCAATGATGACGATGCAGATGGGAGGACTGATGATGGCTGCACTGGGCTGGCTGGGCTCCATCCTCACCTGTGCCCTGCCCATGTGGAAGGTGACGGCCTTCATCGGCTCCAACATCGTGGTGGCCCAGGTGTTCTGGGAAGGGCTGTGGATGAATTGTGTCTATGAGAGCACGGGGCAGATGCAGTGCAAGGCCTACGACTCCTTGCTGGAGCTCACCTCTGACCTGCAAGCTGCTCGTGCCCTGGTGGTCACCTCCATCTGTGTCGCCTGCCTTGCCTTCTTCATTGCCCTCTCAGGAGCTGACTGCACCCGCTGTGTAGATGACAACAGCACCAAGACCAGGATCTCTGCAGTGGCAGGTGTCATCTTCATCATGGCCAGCATCATGCTGCTCATCCCTGTCTCCTGGTCTGCCAACAGCATTGTCAGCAACTTCTACAACCCCATGGTGCCTGAGGCCCTCAAGAGAGAGCTGGGGGCTGCCCTCTACATCGGCTGGGCTTCCAGTGCCCTGCAGCTCTTTGGTGGGGGTGTCCTATGCTGCTCAGGATCCCAGTCCCAGCAGGACCCCTACCCCAAGAAGTACAGGGCAGTGAAAACCTGCGGTCCAATGGGCTATGCCATGAAGGACTATGTGTGAGCCACTGTGCCTAGGTGCCAGCCCAAGGCAGAGCACCACTGTCCCTGTCCTGCATCTCCCTGCCATACCCTGCCCCTGCACTGCCTCCTCCTGCCCATCCCCACTCTGGCTGACCCCCAGCACGGTCCCCATATGTGCCCTTCCCCAGGGCAGGGACTATAAACATCCTGGTGCCACCAAGGCTGCCTGGGCTCGTTTTGAAAAGCGCGGTGTGGATGGTGTTGCTTCCTGGGGGTGCTGTGCCCTGCTATCTGCTGTGTTCCAGCACCTAGAACATCCCCATCTTCCCATGGGGATCAGCAGTAGCCAGCCATGGTACTCCTGCCATTCCCTGCATCAGGAAACTGAAGCAGGAAGAGGACGCTGAGAGCTAAGAGAGGCACGGGGGGACAGGGGGACACCAGGTGCTCTGAGCCCCCACGGACTGGAAGGGGAGCTCAGAGAAAGGCTGAATCTCCCCTGATAGGCTCCTGGCCACCCACCCAGGTGGGTGCACATTTCCATTGTCCTGGGAACAACACACAGCAGACAGCAGAGACAGGGATTTATTGAACAGGCCAGTGCAGGACTGGGGACAGCCACAACCCCCAGCTGCCCAAGAGATAGTGCTGGAGACAAATGGGAGGGAGCAGTGGGACAGCTACTGATGGGCACAGGGACCCCAAAACATGGGGGACAAAGCAGAAGGGTGACAAGAGCCATGGGGAGGGTGAGTGTGGAAGATGTGGGATGCCCTGGGTGAGGGACAGGGACAGACACATCCAGTGCCTCACACTAAGGAACAGCTCCTGAGGGGTAGGATGCAACCTGTTCTCCAGGAACATGGGAACAGGATGAGCAGGAACAGGTCTGAGGGAAGGGAAATTGAAAACAACTCAAATATTCCAGCAAGAGATTTGGGTAAAAAACTTCCCAAGGGAGCAGTGGAGGAGGAATTGTGGAGGCAGCCCAGCAAGGGGCTAGGGGAACAGGCTGGGCAGGCAGTGCTAGGTGGTTCCTGGGTGGGGAGCAGGCACCAACTCCCCAAATCCCTTCCAAACTCATTTCCCTGCCCAGACCATTAAATATAAAGCGGTGGGAAAATGAGAGATTTAAGCAGCTGTTATGGGATGAAAGGCAGATGTGGTGCTTGGAAAGCCTCTCCAGCTGGGAACCACCTTGGCCTTGCTGCATTGGACTCTGGATGTGGAGGCTCCTGCACCTCAGGGCTGGGTCAGTCCCTAGAGAGGATGAGGTACGGGAGGCCACAGGACACAGTGGTGGGAACCCACCTCCAACAGTCCCCAGTAAAGACTCTGGGGGTGGGAGATGAAGAAGGATCCAGATTTTGATCATGAGTGCTGAGATGGGTGAGGTGGGGAGCAACATCCCAGTCTGGACATACCTCAGACCAGCCATGTGGGTCAGTGAGATGTCACGGTGAGTGTTGAGGTGTTGGGGTCAATACCTGTATGTCAGAGCTAGAGGTGGTGCCCAGGAGACCCAGGTGAATCCTGGAGACCCTTCCTGTGCTGAGGAGCAGATAAGGGCCCCAAGCTCTGACCTTGGTGAGAAGGAACCAAGGAAGAGAATGGGGAAATTCTCCCAAAATACTGTCACCTCCAGCAGCTGCCCTGCTGCAGGATGGGGTCACTGGGCTCAGTTTTATAACGGGTCAAGTGCTTATGCTCCCTCCAGAGCCATGCTAGCTCTCAGCCCTCCTCGAGGTGGGGGACAGGGCACTTCTGGTAGATGTAGACCACCCCCGAGATGTAGCCGTTGCCCTGGGTGCTCTCCTCCTCGGTGACAGCCCTCTCCCAGTACTCCACCTCCTGGGCCAGCAGCTTCTGCCAGGCTCCGCTCCTCTCCAGCTGCCCCAGCGCCACCTCCAGCTCCGCCTTGTACCGCAGATTCGAGGGGTTGCTTCTCGTCGTCAGGCACAGGAAGCCACCTGCGGGACAGGAAACAGGTAACACTGACACAGGGTGTCCCTGTCTGGGGACGGCATCCCTCGGAAAGGCTGGGGATACAGAGAGGCACCAAACCTGCCAGATGTCAGCGGGGAGGAGACAGGCACAGACAGGACATGGACAGGGAATAAACAAGACAGCAGGCAGAGATGGGCAGGACAGGGGGCCAGTAGGCAGGGAATGGGCAGGGGATGGGCGGGATGTCCCGCCTGAGCACAGGGTGTCACACACCAGCACTGTTACTGCCACCTCCTACCTTGTCCCGCTTCCCAGACCTTGCGGTGGGCAGGGTCACGGACCCCGTGCCATCGCCCGTCCCTGGCAACAGGGACAAGGCCACATCCCAGCTGTGCCACGGCTCCAGCGGGGGACCACATCCACCGGGGCTCGGTGTCCTACCCCACTATCCCGGGGGTGCCGGTAGGGAGGGGAAACGCCCACCCCCCTTACCCGGCTTGGTGACCCGCAGCAGCTCCGGCAGCACCGTGCTCGGCACCTGCCCCTCGCCCAGGGCCCCCACCAGCGTCACGGCGTCGTAGTGTTCTGCGAGAATACGGGGCGTCACCGGGGGGACCCTCCGGGGCTCCCCCCGCCCGGTGCCGTCCCGTCACCTGCGGGACACGTGGGTGTCACCAAGGGGTTCCCGGGAGTTCGCACCCTCCCGTTACCTGTGGGCAAGGGCAGTGGATCCCTGCCCAGGACGCAGAGCCGCAGCTCCTGGTAGAGCCCGGTGCTCCGTGCCCGCTCCAGCATCCCCGCGCTGCCGTCCACACCGTGCAGGCAGCGGAACCCGCGCCGGTGGAGCTGCAGGGACAGAGGCACCGTCACCCTCGCCCCGTCTCGTTATCCCCGACCCATCCCGTCCCGTTACTCCCGTCCCGCCGGTACCTCTCGCGCTACGAGCCCGGTGCCACAGGCCACGTCGAGCAGCCGCGCCTCCGCGTGCGGCGCGGGGAAGGCGAAGGCGAGCGAGGCGGCGGCGAGATGGGGTGCCCGGTACTCAAGAGCTGCCACATCCTGCGGGGACCCGGCGGTCAGCGGGAACAGCCGCGGTCTCCCGGCGCTCCCGTTCCCGCTGTGTCCCCAGTACCTGCTCATAGCGGGCAGCCCAGCCGTCATAGAACCGCAGCCGTTCGGGCAGCGCCGAGCCCCGGTGCACCGCGACCACCCGGTCCCGGACGGCCGCCGGCAACCCCATCCTGGTACGACTCGGTACCGTCCAGTATCGTCCGGGCCAATTAACCCTCACCGGACCCCACCCCCGTACCCATTGATCGGGGGCTCCGCCTGGACACGCCCCCAAAGCCCATTGGCTTCACCTCCCGCTCGCGACTCACCCCCAGCACCTCATTGGCTTCTCGGCCAGCTCAGGACACGCCCTCAACGCGCGTTCCTGCAATGCCCCGCCCAGGACAACACCATAGAACGCGCGACCCCGCCCCCCCGCCACGCCCCCGCACTCCATTGGTTGTGAGCTCCTACCCTGGCCACGCCCCCGCGCTCCATTGGTTGTGAGCTCCTACCCTGGCCACGCCCCCGCGCTCCATTGGCCGCCGGTACTGACCCTCGGGGCGTTGGGAGCGACCAAGTGCGCGGGTAGTGGGGGAAAGGGCCAGGTGTCCTGACACTTGACCAGACAGGTCTGGGTGGTGACGAAGTGCCCCAGGGGGTGTCAAGTGCCCTGGGGGGATGATCAAGTCCAGGGATGGTGACAACAAATATCCTAGGGGCATGACACCGAACCCCAGGGAGCTCCACTGTCTCCCAGCAGTGTCCACTGTTTCTGCTGCTCTGTCACCTATAGGGGTCAGTTTCCATCGCGTCACTCGTGTCCCAGGCCCTGAACAGGTCACCTCCTGCCCAGTCCCTGCCCCCAGCCCCACACGGCCCCAGTGCTGCGCTGTTACCTCCATCCTGCATCCGCATCTCCTTCCTCCACCCCGGCCGTCACCCAGGGCGGCCACCACTCGAGCCCGCTGTGTCCCCGTGTGTGTGGCAGTGACAGCCCGGGACTGCGCCCGGGGAGGAGGCCACCCACCACCGGGGCAGCTCCTCCTTGTCCTGATCTGCCCATTCCGCCCCCTCGGGGCGGGGGTCATTCTGCGCTGCCCCGTGGGGACAGAGGACAATAGCTGGGAAGGAGGAGGCACATCCTGGCTCCTGCGAGGAGCAGGGAGTTGGAATTGATGATCCTGATGCCTGGCATCAATCCCTACCGGGTCCCTTCCAGCTCGAGGTGTGCCATGAGTGTATAACCTTTGTGAAGTTCGGGTCTTGCTCAGGGCAAGAAAGAGAACTAGCGCGATGCACAGAGAGGGCAGGTGTCACCTCCAGATCACAGTTTTCTGGAATGCCTGATCCAGGTGCCCAACATTTGTGACGTTCCGCATCCAGCTTCGTTATGTCTCGAAGATAACGGTGTCTCGAAGATATATTCCTGGGAGGTCACTGCGGGTGTCCCTCGTTAAATCAACTTTCGGTGTCGCAGCGAGGACGATGGACACGCTCCGGGACAAGCCGCAGCTGTGCTCATCGCCTCTGTCTGTTTCCAGCAGCGAAACAGCCGCTAATTAGTGACTGATTCAGCTGCTAATTAATGACGGGAAGAAAATGCGGTGCCCTGACTGAGCTGGTGGCTGCCCCGAGGCCGCGTTGGTGGCCTCGTCACCTGCTCTGTGGTCCCCGTGTCCTCCTGCTTGTCTGCCCTTCCTTCCCTGGGCACCTGCCCGCGGTCACACGCGGGGACAGCTCAGCCCCGCGGCGGGGCAGTGCTGGCCCGGACCCTCGAGAGGGAGCCCTCCACCCGCGGGAAGGACCCCGTGCCCCGCCGGGCTCCGGAGCCGCGCCCGGTGACGCGCTCCGAGAATTGCTGCTGGAGTAGCCGAGGACAGTGAGGGGCTGGGGGGGTGGCCAGGGCTCGGCCCTGTGACAGCCGGGACCGTCCCACCCACCTGAGAACACAGGGATGGCTTCCGGGAGGCGTCTGCACGGGTTATAGTCCTGTGACAGCTCCTGCCACTGTTCATGGGCATTTTGTCCCCTTTGCTGCCACCAATGTGGGCCCAATCCTGTCCCTCGTGCTTGGCATCCCCTAGAGCGCTGTGGCTTCCAGCAAGAGTTCTCACAGTCTCGTCATGATTCCCATCACTAATTGAACCTTCCTTTACAAACCAGTGCCAGGATGCACCAGCAGCACCCCCTGTCCCTGCTGTGCTGGCCCCAGGGGCCACTGGGCCTTGCCTTCTGCAGCTGTGACTCACATGGATCCAGTCCCAAATTTGCCATTGCTTTTCCAAACACCCCATTCCCGTGGCTGGCTGGCTCTGTACAGCACAGCTGTGCAAACATCTGCACCCCGTGCCACCACCACAGCTCTGACCAGCATGACCCAGCCGGGCTCTGCACCAGACCTGCTGCCAGCGTTGGATGCCCTCGGCTGGCCCCGCTGAGGGAGGGGAACAGAGGTGGCAACAAGTTGTGGCAGGTTGGAGTGTCCCATGGCCGGTGCCGGTATGAGGCTGGACTTTGTTCTGACACGTGGCCTGGTGCTGGCGGGCTCCCACTGGGTCACAGGACATTCCTCTCCAATGGTGCAGTTCCTCAGGGCGCTGTTGTTGTCCCCTGCCTAGGGACAGGGGTCTGTCTGTGCCCTGATGGGAGGCTGGGACCCTGAAGCTCAGCTCAGCTGCCCTGCTGGAGTGTCCCCATCACTCCTCAAAGGGACTTGGGGGAACACGTGCCCCCACGGCAGGGGCTGAGTCCCCCGAGCCCACAGATCTCTGCTGGACCTCGCCTGCCCTGCCTTCCCAGGGAGCTGCTGCAGGGGTGGAAGGGTAGCTTAGGTGTGTCCCTTGCCTTCAAATCTGCCACTGAGCTGGGGCAGGAGCTGGGAAAGCCAGATCTGTGCTGGGTTTGGGCCGGACATCTCCAGGGTGAGCAATGTCACCTGGCACCAAACCTGCCTGCAGTTCCCCCCGCTCTGAGCCTTCCTGGAACCCAAGGTGAAGTATGTGGTGGCACTGTTACCCTGGGCAGGTGGGCTTGCACAGCCCAGGGGCAGCCCTGGCACATGCTTGGTCCTTGCGGTGGGACTAATGCTGTCCCCTTGGACATCCCAATAATGTTGGAATGTCCCTGAGTTTCTTCATCAGGCTGGAGTGACAGAATGCTCAGTCCCATGGCCTTGTGTGCCTCAGAGACTTTCTGGTGGCCCACACAGACCCTGGGTCCAGCTGTGGTGTGGATGTCCCTCAGGTAATGGGACAGATGCTTAGAGGGGGAGAACCATGGACTTGGCAGCTTCTGGCTCAGAGGACTTTGGGGACAGTCATGGTAACTGTCACTAGAGGCTGTCAGGGCTGCATCTCTGTGCATCTGTCCTGACTGCAGTTTCAGGTGGTACAGGAGCCTACTAGTACCAGGAAATGTCCTCAGGGCTGAGGACATTCCCAGCTCTGAGAAGGGCCCTTCATGGTCCCTTGAGCTCTCTGCTGCACTCTCTGAGCTGGGAAAGCATGGACAACCATCCTGTGGGGCACTTGAGCCACACAGGGTGGCGGTGGAATGTTCTACTGGGTGCAGAACTGCGCAGAGCAGGGAAGGAAAACCCTGTGGGAAGACAGCCATGTGGGATCTGGAGAGACAGAGACAGGAGGGAGGTTCTGGTTGGATATTAGGACACATTTCTTTGCAGAAAGGATGGTCAGGCCCTGGCAGAGGCTGCCCAGGGCAGTGGAGGAGTCCCAACCCCTCAACGGGTTAAACAGACATGTGGATGGGGCACTTGGAGACATGGTTTAGTGGTTTAGTGGTGGCCTTGGCAGTGCTGGGGGATTGGTTGGGCTCGATGACGTTGTAGGGCTTTTCCAACCTTAACGATTCTGTGATCTTTCCAAGGCTGAGGAGGTGACAGACAGTAGGATGGTTATAGGACAGGGGTGGCTGCTGGGGTTTCACATACCCTGGGTGGCATTGCTCTGCACTCACATCCTTAGAGGACAGAGCATTTTGCTTTCCCAGCATCCAAACGTGACTGGAATCTGTCCACTTCTCCCCTAACCCCCATCCCTCTGGTGTTCAAGGACCGTGGATTTTGCCTCCTGGACCCCACTCGGCCACATGAGCTCGCCTGGGTCGCTGGGCTCCTGCTTGATTTCTGGCTCTGTAAATCTCAGCGTTGCTGTGATCGATGGTGCCTGGGGCTGCTGTCACCAACCCTCCTGCCCTGGTCCCACCGCCCGCACGGCTTCGGGCCAGGTAACAGGAGGGGCTAAGCTGTAAATCAGCGCTGCCGGTGCGGAGCTGGGCGGAGATCAGAGCGGCGGAGTAGCCCATGGAGCTGATCCAGGAGCCTCACAGGGCTGGGAAGGGCTGTGCTGCCTCCCGCGGCACCTGGAGTATTCCCTGATGGTGGCTGTCACCCGCAGGGCGCTGGCTGTGGTTGGTGCCCTGGGCCAGCAGCAGCAAGGTGTCGGTGCCATGCTGAGAACATTCCCTGGCCGCTGTGCTGCTGCTCCATTCCCAGACTCTGCATCCCATCGTCCCTGCAGCCCCCATGTGCGGTGCTCCCTCCCTCCCGCACCCCCAGTGTGTAGTGCTTCCATCCCTCTTGCATCCCCAATCCTTTGTGCTCCTTTTTCCTGAATTCCCTGTGTATGGACTCCACCCTCCCTTTGTGCTCCTGGTGCACAGAGCTCCACACCCCCTCTGTCCCCCAGCTCAACACCATCACAGGGGCATGGTGCTCCCCCACCGGTGACATTCCCATTTCTCCTTATCCCCATCCCAAATGCCAGTGGCTCCATTCACAGGATATGCTCTGGCTGCAGTTCTCATCTGAGCTCATCCTATCCCTCACCTCTAAGCAGCCCCACAAACCACATCCACACCCCCATCTCATGGACTCCAATCCGTCCCCCTTGTTCCCTCTTGTCCCCATTGTCACCTGCTTCTTTCCCCTGACTGGGGACTACCCACCCTGATCATATCCAACACACCCGGAGACCTCAGGTCCCACCCATCACACATCCCCTGTTGCTCTGTCACACCCTCACAGCCCTTCCCACAGCCAGGTAAGTTCCCCCGGTGCTGCCTCCCTGTTCCCAATCCCACAGGCGGTGCTGTGACATCACTGACACCTTGGCACACCTCAGGCCGGTGACTCAGTGTCCCTCCTGGGACAGCACCTCTGGAACTCATCATCCTTCGTGGAGCAGCACCCTCGCGACTCAGAGTCCCTTGTGGAACAACACCCTCGTGACTCAGTTTCCTCAGGTCCACCGCAGGAGCTCCCTGCTCCCACCCTGGGACACAACGTGACTCACTGGTCACACCCCTGCCACTCCTGGGATTCCAAATGTGGCTGCATCACAACCCCCTGGCTCGGTGCAAGTCCACCCGACCATGTCCCCAAATCCCCCCCACCAGCTGCCCTGCCACCAGCCTGGCTAGCCAGAGCACTCTTGCGAGACTCAGCCCCGCTCCAGATCTCCCTGGACTCCCCTGTTTTGCCCCTGCATCTTGGGAAGTGACTGCCACCTCCTGGGAAGAGCAAGGGACAGACTGGGTGAGATCCAGGAGGTGAAAGCTGAAGTCAGTAAAGCCCAGCTCAGTAATAAGGTGCAAACTTTCACTGGAGCAGGAATTAATGAGTGGATTAGTGGCTATAAATAAACAAAGGATTTCTTGTGAATTGTAAAAGATGACTCAGTGCTTTCGGTAGGGCTGGCTGATCTGTAAGTGATCTCAGTGATCCCAGGGCAGACTGGACCTTACCTGTTGAGGTTCATCCTGATGATCCTAAAGCACTTCTGGACCTTTGGTGAGGTCAAGCCACCTCAACTCTGTCTGCTGAGGTGGTGTTTGGGAATCTGAATCCTAAAAAGCAGTTTGTAACTTCCTCCACCAGCTCCCAATACTCTGGATATTCAGGAAAGAGGATGGACTCCTGTGTCCAATTGTTATTTATTTTATCCCCAGGTTCTTGCAGTGTTTCTTGGAGTCCAATCCTTCCTTTTTTGGGGGGCATCCCTGCATCCCAGCTCTATAGTGGGTCCAACAGATTGACATTGGCAGGAGGGATGAAGAATCCCTATGCTGCTTCATCCCCTGCCCGTCCTGCCCAAATGAGGATTTCAGGGGGTTCCCTGTGGAATGGAGGCAAAGAGGTCAAACCATTACCACTTCCTTGAGCTGAGCTGAACCTGAGCTGAGCTTTGCCAATTCCAACTGGAACCAAATCACCAGACTTGGACCATGTCATACATTCAGGGAATGGGAGGCGAGAAGTTATACAAGTGATTTGGAGTGAGAGCAATGGAGTGGGAAGATGTCAGTGGGTTGAGCAACGATGACCATGGACTGGGAGTTCCTGGAATCCTAGGAAGGTTTAATTGGAAGAGACCTTAAAGACCAACTCATCCCCCACCACTGAGTTCTTCCATCTTAGAGCTCAATGACATCTGTGCTTGTTTTTGAATTGATGTCAACCAATCGTTCCTGGCTGTTGTGTCTTGCCCTTCTTGTGCTGAATATTTCAGCTCTGGAGGACTTTGCTGGAGCATTGCATCTTTGGGTTTTGTGGCTGGAGCTGCTCCTCTGAATGCTCTCCAGCCTACGTTGATCCAAATGACCCGGTTAGGCAGGCTAGTGATGAGTCTCTCTGAACTGACAATGCAGCTGAAGAAGGGTGTGCAATGACCCCTGGAAAAGGAGGGAGGCAAAGCAGCAAAGTGAAGGCTGTGGGCTGGAGCTGCTGTGTCACAGCTCCTGGGAAGCATGAGTGAGGGAGGGTCCTGTGGGAGCGCCTGCTCCTGCAGAAACACAGTTAAGGGAGTAAGTTCAGGGAGAGGCCAGGAATCTGACGAAATGGAAATATTGGGAATTATCTCTAGAACAAGGAGGAGGAGCCCAGACAGCGGAAACAACTTTAAATAATTCGAGACAGGGTAACAGGAGTGCGTGGGCAGAGGCAGCATGGCCTGCTGGGGGTGGCTGAAGGATTTCCCAGGTCCAAAGGGAAGGTGAAGGTGAGCCCTGGTGGTCCTGCTGACCCACGGTGGTCCCTGTGGTTCTGGGAAGGTGTGACCATGGCTGGTTCTGGGGAGGGGTGACCGTGGCTGGTTCTGGGATTGCTGCTTGGTAACCTTCTTTTTCTTGAGTGGGGAGTGCAGGTAAAGTACTCCCACAGGGTCGAGCTCAGCCTAGGCTGGGCTGGAGGCCCAGGGAGCTTGGATAAACCCTGTATTTCCAAAAGCCTGATGATGGGCTTTTGCCTTATGGCACTTTGAACACTGGCCGAAGAAATCTCATCTGTGGATTATCTCAAGTAACAATTAAACTGGGAGCTCACGTGTGTTCAGAGTGGGTTCAGCTCGAGTTCATGGAAGAAAAATCCTCCAGGGATTATCACAGCCAAAGGCTCAGCTCTGGCTCAGGAGGTCCATGAAAACTGTTGTAAGCTGGGAAAGTATTTGAGGCTGTGTCACCCTGTGTGGGTGCTGTGTTTCTGTTGTTGGGGGTGAAGTACAGGGGAGCTTTGAGCATTGCCCCCCCACCCCCTCAGAACAGGGCAAGGTGGGGAACCTCCTCCTCCAGCACTTGGAAAAGCAGCTGGGAAGGACGTATGTCTGACCCTTGACTGCATGAAAGGGTTTGGTGCTGTTTGACAGGACCACGACTTTCCTGGGAGTGTTATAATGTGTGTGCAGGTGTGGTTCCCACAATCTTCAACACCCTTGAATCCACAGCCATGTGAAAAGCCTTGAAGGACCAACTCAAAGTGAGCCTGACTTGTTGAAGAAATGATCTTTTTAAAAAAGACACCCCACAGCCCACCTCGTTAAGGGAGATGCCATAAGAGGAAACTCTCAGGCGGACCCTGGTGGAGAGCAGGAGCAGGAGGACCCCATGGAGGCTGGAGACCAGGACCGGGACCAGGACCAGGACCAGGAGGAAACTGGTCTGATCAGCCTCAGGAAGGGAAGGACAATTGCTCTGCTGGTAGGACAATGATTTGGGGATCGAGATGGCACAAAGTACCAGTGTCAGAGAAGATCTCTATGCCAGGACACAGGAAATTGCTTCCCACTGCCAGAGGCAGGGATGGATGGGATATTGGGAAGGAATTGTTCCCTATGAGGGTGAGGAGGCCCTGGCACAGGGTGCCCAGAGAAGCTGTAGCTGCCCCTGGATCCCTGGGAGTGTCCAAGGACAGGCTAGATGGGGTTTGGAGCAGCCTGGGACAATGGAAGGTGTCACTGGATGGGCTCTGAGGTGTCTTCCAACCCAAACCATTCCATGATTCTGTGCTTCTAAGCCACCCAGGTCATGCTGGTCACTCTCCACCAGTTCCTGAAGCCTTGGCCAGTGTGGGGGTCCTTGCTGTGACCTCCCATTCCCTGGTCAGCTGTGCAGACCCCCCAGCCCCAGGTGCCTGCAGGCTCTGTGTGCAGCACAGATGCTCTGGGCCATGCCAGATCCTCTGTGTTTCTTGGCCCCCAATTCCTTGGCCATCTCGCCAGGTATGTAAGTATCCCAGCTATTTCCTGCTGTACTGCAAGGAAAAATGAAAAAATTAAATCATCCAACCTTTGGCCCTGCTTGATATAAATCCAGGCTGCAGCATTGCAGACGGATTGCGTGTAGTGGCAGCGCCGCCAGCACCCTGTGCCCTGCCTGTTCCCTTTGGCAAGGGGAGCACGAGGGTCTGCCATGGACGTGGCCTGGAGCCAGCTTCCATCACAGCTCCAGTGATTTATGGCCTGCATTCCTGCTCCTGACAGGCACATCCTGGGATGCTGTGCTCCTGCACTGCCTGGAGAGAGGGACTGGGTTTGTCTGGGGCCACTGGTGTCCCCTGCAGCTGGCCTGACTTTGGCAGAGAGGGGCAGCTCCCACCAATGCTGCTGGCGGAGTCCAGGGTGAGGAGGGACCCTCTCATTTCTCAGGGATTCTTTGCATTTTCTATCTCATGATGAGAGTGCCAGGGGTCTGACATTCCAGGATTACGCTCCATAGTCCCAAACTGGCAGCCCCTGCTGCCCTGTTCCCAGGCCAGTGTGGTGGGTCCTGCCCTGTAGATGGGATGCCAGGTGGTGCCAAGCTGGCCATTGCTCAGCATCTTTGCTGCCTGGGGCTCAACTGGGGCTGCTAGACTTGGCTGCAGGGCCCAGAGTGTGTCCTGAGAGGCTGAGCCTGTGGGATGTGCAGCTCAGGGCAGAACAGCCCAGCAACTGCTCTGCTCCTCCTCAGGTACCACAGTCGCTGAGGAGGTTTGCCATCCTTTGGCTTGTCCTCAGGTGCTTTCAGCGAGTATGGCTGATATTGGTGGGGAATGGACACAGCAGTGGAGGCAAGGTGAGCACTGGAGACATGATGACCACTGGGTTTGCTGGTATTTTGAGCTGGTGGAAGCAGTGGTTTCCTCATGCCCAGACATCCCATGGGAAGGCCAAGCCAGGCTGGAGGCAAGGCTGTGTCTCTGGGTGCTTTGAGGGTGGGATGTGGGACAGGGTGTTTCTCCATGTGCCTCCAGATCCCATCCTGCCAGTTCCTGGTGACAGAGGCTTGGTGTCCTGCTCCCTCTTGGTTGGGCCTTCAGCCTCTTGCTCATGCAGGGATCTCTGCACTTATGGGATGCAACCCAAGAGAGGGAATTGCCTCAGGTTGTGGCCAGAGCTGGGAAGCACCAGGGATACATCTTGCCGGGGGTCCATGGCTGCAGTAAAATCTCATCCCATCCCAAGGTATTCTGGGACATGCTGGGGTGTGTGGCATCCCAACCCCCTGTCTCCCCAGTGTGTGGGATCCACGCCAGGCTGGCAGTGCTCTGCAGAGCTCTGGTGCCATAAGGACCCCACAAAAGCACCCTGAGTGCCACCAACCCCATCCAATGGTAGGCACAACCCTGTGCCATGGACCAGCTCTGCAGGGTTGTGTCCAGCAGGCAGGAGCTGGTGCCTGTGGTAAGTATTTTGTTATTTTTTCATCCTTTTTTTCCCCCAGCAGAGCAGGCAAGCCACGGTCTGGATTCCAGTGTGGCTGTAACTGTGCTGTTATCTCTCCTCCAGGGTCTGGTTTCACTCATGATTGGGCTCTCGGTGAGTGAATGGATGTCTCCATTAGGGCTCTTCCAAAGCTTTCCCTGCCTCTGCCCTCTCTCACTTTCCATGCTGCCCTTGCTGACCTCTGCACCTCTCTTGGTCTCGAGCCCCAAGCCCTGCAGAGCAAAAGGTTCCTGGGAAGCACCTGCAGTGCTGACCCTGGGGGCCCCAGCAGCCACTGTCTCCTGAGCCAGGCATGGGACACTGGCTGGGATGGTGAGCAGGACATGGGGTGAGGAGGAGCTGGGACCCAGCAGGGAAGAGCCCCTGGAGGCTGCTCTGTTTCACCTGGGCTCACTGGGGTGCAGTGCGACCAGAGGTGACAGCTGTGGCTTGCAACACAGGGAACGCCTGAATTTGTCATGATGGAATTTTTTTCTCTGTGACAGTCACAAAAGGTGGGAATGGAGAAGTGGGTATGTTCAGAACTTGGCTGGCCCCAGGCAACATCACAGCCCTGGACCTGCTGCGCTGGGGGCTGTGGGGCTGGGCCAGACACCTCCACAGGACCTTGCCCACCTCAGGCACTCTGCAATTTTCTGGTTGTGAATAGCAATGCTTGTGACAGTCCCTGAGGGGCTGAAGTGAGATATGTCACCAAGCAGGGCTGTAAAAGAAGGTCTAAACCATGAAGGAGGTCTGCAGAAGAGGAAGGGACAATATGCAGAATGGTCTGCCCTGGGATCTTGACCTCCCTACTGAGCTCTGAGCTGTTCACTACAGGCTCTGGTTAAGGCTGGGACATCTCCCTGGGATGGTCCCACTGCCCCATCGTGGTGAGGACTTCTCTTCCCTCACTGGCCTCTCCTTATGTCAGGGTCAATCCTCTCAGTCTGATTTCTGAGACCCTTCAGAGGATGTTTCCCATGGACCAGCCTTGGGATCCCAGGACTCAAAGATTTCACTCCACTGCTCTTGCATCTCCCTGTTCAATAGCAGCCCAGCCCCTCTGGTCCCAGTGTCTCCAGGATTTGGGAATGGACCCTGACCCCCTCCTAGGATGGCTGGTGGTCACACAAACCAGGACACACCTCTGTGTCCCTGGAAGTTCCCAGGCATTGCTCCACATGCTGGGCCAGAGCTGGTGTGACACTGCTCGGGACACTGAGATGCGTGTGGGTGCTAATCTTTGGGGCCATCAGGCCATGCACCGAGCTGAAATCCAGCTCTAATTGGCCTTTTCCAGTAATTCTTCCTGACAAAACAATTAAGTTTCTCAGGCAAGAGATGTTCTTTGCAAATGGTCTGTGCCAGATGCTTTTTTTATCTGTGGTATTTAAGGGTCTTTTCCTAATACTCACTCATTATTTTATGAGGCACAGACTGGTTTTTCCTGCACTTTTAAAACTCAGTATCACACTCATGTTTGTTTGTTGTCTCAGGGCTTCCCTAACTATATGAGAACCGGGTTTTGTTTCATTTTTTTAAAACATATTTTAAGTAAACATTCTTGATTTGTAAAGGGCTGGGCCCTGTGAGACAGGGCAGGGAATGGGATGGGCTCCAGCACTCCCAAGCCTGCAGAGGCTGTGTGTTCTGCAGTGGGACTGAGGTCAAAGCTGGAAAATCTTTGCAAGGCAGGATCAAAGAGCAGGGCCCCTGCCAGACATGTGGAAAACATGACCTGGGGGTGGCTGCAGTGGGGGCATGGGCTGGCACTGCCCACAGTGCCACCTTCATCCCTGCCCACCCCTGGAAATTCTAAGGCTGCTGGGGGGCTCACAGAACTTTGTCCCCTCACCTGAGAACTTTGTGACTCCACCTTTGTGACTCCTGCCATCCACTTTTAGTGGCTCCAATTCCTCCTTCAAGGGAGCCTATCCCTCTCCCAGCCTGGGGCCACTGAGGCTGCATAAGATGTGCTGGAATTCTGAGGAGCTGCTCATCTGAGATGTGCTGGAATTCTGAGGAGTTGCTCATCTGCCTGCTGCCCACTCCTGCCCTTCCCCTGGCCTTGCTCCCAGCAGTGTTTCCTCCACACCCCTCCCACCTGCACCAGTCTCAGGGCTGGTGTTCCTGCTCCCAGGAAAGGGAGCAGCCCTGGGGAATAGTTCAGCTGTGGTTCTGTTGGGAGCAGCACCCCAGGGAGGCTGCAGCTCTTGGAGGTGGAGTACTGGAGGAACATGAGAACATGCAGCTGGGTTTTGGGGTGCCTCTGTGCTGTCTGTGGAGTGACTGGGCACAGTGCTGGGTATGATCTAGTCCTCATGGTCTCTGACATCTCAACCAGTGATGTCATGCACTGCTGGCTGCTCTTACAGAGGATCTAAGCTGGCCTGGGTGTTGTTTGATCAAGGAGATCCCAAGTGTTACCTTGCCTGGCCTCTCTGGAGCCAGGAGGATGTTTGGGGACGCTGGGGAGGACAAGGTGGAGCTCTGGGCGAGAACGTCAAGGCAGAGCATAGCTGTTGTGCAAGGTGTGGACCCAACACGAGTGGCCCCACAGCAGGTCGCAGCCCTCCTCTGCCACCAGTGCCTCCCCACGGGGAAGGTACAAACAGCTCTGGGGAGGGGGTGGCGGCTCCCTCCTCGTGTGTGTCAGTCCCTGGTAGCCGGGGGCTGTGCTGGACGGAAGGAAAGCCCAGGTGTCCCCGGCTGTGGCAGGTGCTCCCGCAGCTCGCTGTGACCTCTCTCAGTGGGCTCCGGCCCAGGGATTCGGTCACTCCATAAATCTGCCTTGTCTGCCGCGCACACCACGGTGAGGCAGCCCTGACTCAGGCTGGGAGTGTCCGGCTGCGGCCGCTATCTCCGCGGAGGAGCCGTGTGTGGGGCTGCCAGCATTTTCAGAGACAATCGCGCTTTATTTCCCTGCCACATAGGAAAAAGAATAAACATTCCTCGGGCTTGTTTTCAGGCTGCTTTGTGGAATAAATCTCAGACTATTGTTGCCTCCCCGGGCTCCCCGGTCCCGCAGAACTCCTTGTTCTCATTCCATGAGTCACCGGCACCTGGCGGCACCTCCGAAATCCCGTGCGGTGCCCGGGGGCTGCTCCATGCTGGATGTGCTGTGGACATCTCGAGCAGAGCTGCTCCACATGCACGGGGAGCTCAGCTTGGCACTGGTGTCTGTTGGAATCCCTGAGCCCCCCAGACACCTCGCAGCCTGGACAGCCCTGGTCACCTTGTCCTCTGGACCTGGGTCTTCATCCAGAGGCCCAAGTCCAGCTGCATCTTCAAGGGGCAGGTGTGTCCCTTGGAGAAGGGACAGGAGGAGAAGGAGAAGGGCTCTCCAGGAGACCAGCTGGAGCCAGTGGCCATTCCCATCCCCTCTGCCTCGGGGGAAGGAGATCCAGGGGATGCTATGGCCTCTGCCCTTCCACCTGTGGGAACATCTGCCAGCAACACCCATTTGGAGTGGTGGGATCTGGCCCCCTTCCACATGGCACTTGGCCTGATGTTGACTCTCATTCTGGAGTTGTGGATCCACGGGGAGGAGGTGCCCACACCCCTGCCCTGGCTGATCCCCACAGAGGCATCCCATTGCTCTGGGAGGTGTGTTGAGAGGGAATGGCCTGTGGAATGTGCTTGGAACCAGGTTCACATCACTGCTGTGCAGTTGGCTCACCTGGGGATGGGACACAGCCAGTGCTGGACCGGAACCTCCTGGAACAGCAGATCTTGATGTGGCCAACAAGCAGGGATGACCCACATCACCTCCAAAGTGTGCCCAGTGCCAGTGTGGCACCCAAACCTTGCCAATGGTGCTCTCACAAATGATCCCCCGTGGATGACCATGGAGGCCCCAGAGCATGGTGTGGGCAGAGGGCTGACCCTGGGCTGAGCGGTGCCTGCTGTGAGTGACCTGTGCTGATGAGCTGAACCCCTTGGCACAGGTTTGGGGCACCTGAGTGTCAGAGCAGGGCACGAGGAGGGATGGAGCAGGGGAGTGTCCAGTGTGTGCATGAGGTGGGATGGTGACCTCAGCCACAGCAGTGCCATACACGAGTCCCAAAAATAGCTGGGTTTAGAAACGTGAAGTCTGCTTGTGCTGTTGCTGAACACTTGTTGCAAATGTAGTGGCAGTTCAGTCTAGTGAAACTATGGCCAGCGTGAGTTTCTGCAAACAAACCAGCTCCAGGAATGAAGGTGGATGGGAGGGACTGGGGGCCCAAGGGTGCCAAAAATGCTGGGATTCCGAGGTGAATAATGAATAAAAAGCCCCAGCCTCAAAGGTAAAATTTTTAAGTGCCTCACAAGGAGGGAAAATGGGATGAGGAATGAATGAAATGCTGTTGCCAGGAGGGGCTGTTGAAGCCTTGGAACAGCTGAAAGAGAGGCTGGATGAACACTGTGACCCCGGGCAGCAGTGGCTTAGTGAGATGCTGGCTCAGCCCAGGGGCAGGACGGGAGCTGACACATCTCTGATGGCCCTGGATTCCAACGGCAGCCCTGCAGGCAGCCCTTCTCTCAGACAGGGTCGTAGAGGCGTAACTGGTCTGTTCACACAGCTCTGGGCACTGTCAGGGTAAGGAGTGAGTGGGCTCTGCTGGTGGCAGGTGAATTCCTGGGCTTGGAACGGGGGATCTGTAGGCACCAGAGAGCATCATGGCTGTGCTCGCCTTGGCCATCAATGAACAGAATGTTTATTTGGACATCTGAAAGGTCAATTTGCTAAAATTCAAAACAATTGCTGGCACGACTGACTGGGACTGTAAATTTAGTGGGAGGTGTTAGCAAAAACTGGGACTCGTTCAAGGACATCTCAACAGTGCCCCAAAAGCCATGATTTCATAGCCCAAAATAATTCTCTCAGGGAAGAAGCTGTCAGAGGCGGTTTGGATGTGTAAGTGTGGTGGCCTGCAGCTGCATGGGGAGGACCATGCTGCCCAAGTGCTGCAGCAGGTGGGAACCAGGCGGGGGCCTGGACAGCATGTGGGACAGAGGCAAGGAACTGAACAAAGGCCAAAGTGTTGACTTTGTTTTGCTGCCTTGGAGAGGGTAGTGTGCCTTCCCCTCTTCCTTCTGCCTCTGCCATGATTTCTGGAGGGGTGACTCATGCTGACAGGCAGTGTCACATGGTGGGTAGGATGGTGTTGTGGAGCTGAGTGGCCATTGGATGGGAAAAGAGATGTTGGTGGCATATCCTGTGACAGCAGGATGATGGTAGCTGGTGAAGACCTCAGGAAGGATCTGCTTTAGACCCAGCAGAGCACCCAGTGTCCTGGCTGAGTTGGTCCATCCACCTGGGAGTGGCTCCACCAGATTGGCTGTGGACAGAGGCAGAAAAGGCTGCAGGAGTGGTGGTGGAATGTCCACGGTTGGCAATTCAAGCATAGTCCATCTGGCCCATGGGACACTCCTGTCTGTCCTGTTGGAGACAACTCCAACACAGAGAAGGTTTCTGCTGAGAGCCTGGTTTGTGTCAAAACCCAGGATCTAACGCATAGGCTGGAGAAGGAGGAGCATCCCAGAGAGATGAGGAACTGGGAGGCCTCCAGCGATGCACAGAACTGCTGGTGGTAGGAGGGGAAGCCAAAGAAATCAGTGAGCTGTCACTGGCTAATGGCAGTGAGAAGCCTTTGAGAGCGTGCATTTAGGACAACCAAGTGAAGCCAGCCCCAAATCCCAGCCCTACGTAAAACAAATGGGGCCTAATCCTAACAAGCAAACCCCTCAGTGTTCAACAAACTCCACCCTGTGCTGGGTCAAAGCAGAGACATGTTTGATCCTGGCAGGGTAAAGTAATTAAATCTGTAATGAGGGAGACCAGGGTAAAGCAATTACATCTATACAAGGGAGGCTGTGCAACTGCAGACCAACAGGCCTGGTTCCCTGGTACCCCAGAGCTGGGAATGAGCTGCCAGAGGAGCCCTGGAATGCTGACAGTGACATTGAACGAGTCTTGGAAAGACCGGACAATGCTGAGGGCTTGGGTACCTGTCATGAGCCAGGACTTGATGGCCCAGGGAGGGGTAGCTGGACATGGTTGTCCCCTTGTCACAGACCCTGGCCCCACGGGCTGGGAATGAACTGCAGGATGCAGGGCGTGGTTTGTTCCACTTGCTCGGAGGAGCCTGGGCAGTGATGTCACCATTTTTATAGGTACTTGCACATAAAGATATTTCCTGGTGGGGGATGCTTTGGGGAGTGTTGACAAATGCACACCATGGCCCACTGGTTTAGACAAACTCAGCCTTGAAACAAATAGCAGTTTCTCACTCTTTGAGGGCCACCAGGCACTGGAGGAGATTCTGGATCCTGGGAGGATTCACCACTGCCTGGGGTTCTCCTGCACAAGGTTTTCCTGTGAGTCAGGCTCTGGGGCCAGGTGGTAGGAGAGATTCTCCAGGTAAGCTTTGCTGGCAAGGACCAAATGAAGGCTTTCATCCCATTTCTTTGTGGCCCTTGTGGAGAACCAGTGGAGTGTGTATGGCTGCTTAGAATCTCAGAATCACTGAATCACTGAGGTTGGAAAAGCTCTCTGAGATAATCGAGTCCAACCATTCTCCAAGCACTGCCAAGGCCACTGTAACCCATATCCCCAAGTGCCACACTGACACATCTGTTAAACCCCTTCAGGGGCAGTAACTCCATCACTGCCCTGGGCAGTTCCAATCACCGTTTCTGTAAAGAGGTTTCCCCCAGAACCCACCCTGAGCCTCCCCTGGCACAGCCTGAGGCTGTTTCCTCTTGTCCTGTCCCTGTTCCCTGGGAGCAGAACCCAAACCCCCCTGCTGCCCCCCTCCTGTCAGGGCTTTACCCTTTGGTAGGGGCACCAAGCTAAGAAAGGAGCAGAGTGCTGACAGGAAAGTGGGTCCAATTCCATGCCCAGCAGCAAAGAGCTGCTCAGACCACAGGCCACCCACAGAGGACTATGAAACAGGACTATGAAACCAGGATGGGGGTGGACACTGGATATGATACAGGAGACGGACAAGGCGGTGCAGAGGAGTTGAAGTTATTATGGGGTAGAGATCTCAGTCACCAAGGGTGATGGACAGGTGGCAGACGATGCTGGGGACAAGGGTAGAGCTGGTGGCACTGACACCACCTGTGTGTCTGCAGAAGGAGCTCTGAGTGTGAGAAATGTTCTCCCACCTGCCCAGAATCACTCAGAGGATGGCATGGGCAGGACGAGGATCTTTTCCCAGGACACCCAGGATAAAGTTGGATGCTTGCTGCCCTTCTGCCTGGGGGGCACCCTTGTGATCCCACCACTGTCCATTCCCTACTCCCCAAACCCGAGGGAGAATGTGCTGATTTTGTACACCCTGTGGCTGGGGCATGTTCCATCTCCACCTTGTGGGTGCCTCTTCCTGCAGGAGCTCTGGGGAAGGGGAGGGCTCTGAAAAGGCCATTTCCATGCTGTAATAATGCTGGGCATTTTGCCTGGTGCCATTTGCACAGCTCATGCTTTGGCTGGTCCCCAGAGCCATCCAGAGCTTTGTTTCCGTGGCACTTGTTCAATGGGCAGAATGAAAATAGACTCTGAGAGGAGAGCACATGAGAAACCACAACCTGGAGGGGAAGGGAGGGGATGTGTCAGAGCAGTGCACCTGAGCCCCAGGACACACTTTATGAGAAGCATTGGATAACGAGCATTGGACCCACAGCACTGGATCCCAGGCTGGCACTGAATCACCCCAGCAGTGGGGTCATGGACCTATTCCCCATTCCCCATTCCCTATTCCCCATTACCCATCCCCTATTCCCTATTCCCCTTTCCCCATTCCCAATATCCCTTGGGGATGGGACCAGACAAGCCTCAGCTGCCAGGACATGGTCCTAACTGCTTTAAAGCTCTTCCCAGTTTGTAGGAAGATCTCCTGGCAGCATGGGAAGGGACTGTGTCTCTGAAGAGTTCCAAACTAGGTGGTTGCCCCAGGGGACAAGTGCTGGGGAAGATTCCTTTTCTCCCAGCACTTCCCAGGTTTGTGAAGGGTTCCTGGGGTGCTGGGCTGGTGGTGGCATCCATGCTGGCTCACCCATGTGGAGGCAGCTTCCTACCTGCATCCTTGTCCCTGGCTGAGGGAGCTGCGCTTGGAATGGGACCTAGGGTGGTCTCGGTGACACCCACTGAGGTTGGGCTCCCCAGGGTTCAGGCTGCAGCACTGGGCTCTCAGCTCCATCCCCTACACCTCCCAAGGGAGCTGCTCCACAGCTCCCATCCATCCCCTTCCAGCCTCGGGAGAGATGTCCACTCTACCTCACTGTCTGGGAATTTCTCCTGAGACTTTGTCTGCATTTTGCTGTCCTTATTTGCACCTCTTTGGGTTCATTTACACCCTTACATCTTCTCCTCTTCCCCTTAGTGCATCCCCTTCTCTCTGCCAGTGCTCAAGGTGCCTCCCAGACCTCTCTTGGTGGCCATGGGGCCATTGTCCAGCACAGGTCAGAAGGACCATTCACCCTGCTGACTCCCATCCCCCAGAGCTGATCTCTGCCCTTCTCCACACTAACCACCAGGTCCCCCACCCTATGGATTTGGCCCTGACCTGTCCTCAACTGCAGCCCCTGGTTCTGAGCCTGTTTTTGGCTTTTCATCTGTTCCTGACTAAGGCCAGGGCCAGCACTCCCAAAGTAGGTGCAGCTCGATGTGTTTGCCTGTTTCTCACCCCTCCTTGCAGCTTTAGGGTAAAGCAGCACATCTGGATCTCTTGCATCCAGCCCCCATCTGATGTGCCACATCTGGATTCCTTGCATACAATCGCTGTCTAACAGGCTATGTCTGGCTTCCCAGCATGTGATTCCTAGATAACAAGTCACTCCTGGATTTCCTACATGTGATTCTTGGATAACATGGCATATCTGGATTCCTTACATTCAATTCCTGGACAATATGGCATATACACTTTCTGGCCAAGGTTGGGACTGGAACAAGACTTTCTCTTTACAGTTTAAAGGAATTTTTTTTTTTTTCTGGAGAAGCTTTGACCTGAATTTCTGGCTGCCTCACAAAATCTCTCTTCTACCTCGGCTTTGGCTGCTCTTGGCTGGGAGCCTGGCTGGAAAACAAAGATCCTATCTCTCCCCACCCCCTGGGCTTTGGGACTGCTGGCGGTGGACACGCTGCCCCTCGCCAATCAGTGCTTACAATAATATTTTTCTCTAGGATTGAGCTTGGAATAACTTTGTTTTGACATAATCTGAACTAATGTCTCCCCGGCAATGACAGTAAACACTCGACAATAAGTGTCAGTGCAGCCCTGGAGCAATTGCTCCAGCAGCTGGACATGAGGGAGAGGGGACATGGCACAGCCTCAGGGAAGGGCCTGATGATGGCAGGGTGGACCAAAGCCCCAGAGGTCCACTTCTCACCCTTCTTTGCCCCAGCCAAATCCCTTGCTCACTCTGCAGAGAGTGATGGAAAATGCAGCCTGGGGCCGTTGCTAATCAGTTCTTCAGGCACCAGGATTATTGTTTCTGCAATTGGTGGCAGCTCCAATTTAAACACTGTCACTGCACTATTAATGGTCCTGGCACTCACTGACTCCAGAGCTCAGCCTGGGACTCAGCAGCAAGAATGTGGAGACCAGCAAGAGCCACTGAACTTCAGTCCATGTCCTGTGCCAGCCATGCCCTGTTTCCAGCCAGGCCTGGTGTGCTTGGGGTGCCCTATGCTGGCCCATCAAGGCAGGATTCCTCCCCATGCCTTCCCTACCAGGAGAGGGCCTTGCTGGTCTCACCTTCATGAGGTCAAAGTAGCTGGACATGGGCATGAACCTGGACATGGGGAGCTGGGCATGCACCTGGGCATAGATCTGGACCTGGGCGTGGATCTGGACACAGGGAACTGGGTGTGGGGAACTTTGCATGGACATGATCCTGGATCTGGACCAGGACCTGGCATTAGCCCTGGGGTGGTACATGAGCTCTCCACATGTCCAGAGCCTCTGGTGCTGCTCCTTTCCTGTTTTAATTCCTGTATTATGCTGGCCCTGTAATCCCACCTGCCATAGATTCCCTCATCCCAAACAGACCCTTCTCAGGCCTGTTGTGATTTTTCTGTCCAAAGGCAGAAGCCATGGAAAGATCTCTCTCCCTTCCCTACTGGTTCCCATCCATCCCAACTGAACCTCCTTGTCTCATCACACCCAGTGTGGAAACCAGTCCTGAGAGCTTCCTGTTGGTTCAGTCTTGGGGACCAAAGAGATCATCCTTCCTCATCCCTCTCTCCTGTGACCCTCTCTGCTGGCCTGATCCTCACAGCAGCAAACAGCAGTGACTTCAAACCCAGGGATAAGGACACCTGAGGGCCAGTGACACCCCTCAACACATCCCTCCCTCTGCAGGGTTTGTGCTCCCTGGAAAAGCAGAGCTGCAGTGGGAGGTTCACTAGGGCAAGCAGGACTTCAGGCTGCCAAACACAGCTTTCCTGGAGACCAGCAGGCCCATCCCTGCTTCTTCCTGGGGACCATGGGTGTTCCCACAGCTCAGGAACTGGGTGTCATCCCTGCCTGGCCACTCAGCACTACAGCATGAAGTGTGTACACCAGTTCTGAACATCTCCCGAGGGATCTGAGCTGGTCTCAGCATCGTCTCTTTCGGCAGAATGAAAGCTGAAGCTCTTCTGGTTATTCTGGAAGATCACAGGTTGCCCACTTTTTTTTTTTTTTTAATGGATGAAAGCATGTGCTTGATATCAAGGCAGAGAAAAGAAGCTGAGGAGCAATATGTAGAAGACTTTTGAATGTCAGTGGAGTGAGCTGTGGAGGACTAGAAGATGGATGGATGTGCCCAATGTGATTGGTGCCAAGGACAGCAGGAAAAGCCTGCCTGGGCTGTGTTTCATGCAAAGAAAACAAAGGGGAGATGCTCAGAGTGGATATAAAAGGGGCACATTTTAGAACTGCAGATTGATGAGCTGCTCCAAGTGATCAGAGCAGAGGTTGGGAGTTAAGGAGCCATGTCCGTGGTTTGCAGAAAGAAGCTCTTCACTAGTGATACCCCATCGTTGGAAGTGTCCAAGGTCAGGCTGGATGGGGCTTGGAGCCACCTGGGATAGTGGAAGGTGTCCCTGCCTGTGGTAGGGGGTAAAATGGGATGACCTTTATGGTCCTTCCAGCCAAAAACATTCCATGATTCTGTGAAGTTGCAAATAGGCACTATGTGTCCTGTCTGAGTGCACGTTCCCAGCAGGAGGAACAAGGGGATCAGTCAGGCAGGGACAGTTTGAGCTGTGGTCCCTCTCACTGAGGCAGTGGTGGGTTCCCTGAAAATCCTGGGACCTGTCTGGGTGGCCTTATTCATCCCTGTCTCCTTTTCTTTCCTCTTTGTCATGTCCTAGGAATCCTTTTATCCGTGTGTTTGTTTTTCTTTCCCTCTCCTTGCAGATGCTCAGTAATTCTTTGAACATATCAGATGGGTTTGTGTATCCCTGTTCTGTGGATTCCCCACAGAGGAAAACAGGCACCTCTGGAGCAAGTTGCACATTGTCCTGAGGTCATGTCTACGGCAGCCTGGCAAAGTCCCTCTGGAATTCTTGCTCTGAGCGTGGAGCAGGCGAGGGAGGGTGATGATGGGAGCATGGGAGCAGTTTCCAAAGCCAGGAGGGATGGTGGGTGCTGACAGGAATAAACACTGCACCACAGAAAGGATAAGGCAGCAGTGGCTTGGGAGTGCAAAGGCCCAGGGCCATGGTGGAGCCACAGACAAATCTGGCAGCTCCTTTGGAAAAGTGTACTTGGAGGCCTTCTTCCTCTGGATGCCTCGTGGAGCATCAGATGGTGACTGTGGGGTGTGGATTTTCCTGCAGGCCCATCTCCTCTTGGAGGCCAGCCTGGACCATGAGTGTCTGAGCATTCTCTGCCAGGATGTCAGACACCAAGTCCTGAGGGTGCCTCTCATTTGGTGTCTTGCTCATTAAAAGGTCCCCTTAAACGTCTGAAGGACAATGTGCTCCAAAGCCAGACTAATTCCCCCCAGAATGCCACAGGCACACAGACTCTCCAAACATTGGGCCCTTTGCCCAAAACCAGCCAGTCCACATTTGTTGGTGCTATGCCATGTCCCAAACCTGAGGACAAGTTTGTGATGGATCAGGCAAGAATTCTTTCCAAGTGCCCAATCCTGGGCTGCAGAGGGGCAGAGGGAACCTTCTTTGGGACATGGGAAGCCTTGCTGTACTGCTCTGCAACCTCACACCCTGACCCTCCTTCTCAACTCCTCCTTCAACACTCAATTTACCTCCCTTCCAGGGACTCCCTTCCAGGCTTGTCCTGCATTGCTCAGGGCAGGGACCACCTGCCCTGTGTGGATGGGGGACATGGTGGTCACTGTTACATGGGGGAGGAACTTTGAGGTCCCTCCAAGGAGTTTTTGGTGAAGCAGGGAGGAGGTAGGGCTGTGCTGGGGCTGGGGGTGATGTCAGAGGAGTGGGAGCATCACTGTGTGTGGAGAGCCAGGAAGGAGAGTGTGGTCCCAGCGGACAACAGCAGGTCACAGGACTCCTGAGGTGACTTCAGGAGGGAGCCATGGATGGACCTGGAGAGACCAGTCTAGAGCTACAGTGGGGAAGCAAAGGGAACCTCATTGCAATCCTAGCAAATGCTGGTGCAAGAGATGCTTTTGGGGATAAATATTTACTCTGAAGATTTCTGTCTCCAAGGACTTTCATATTTTTGGTGGCAAAATATAGAGGTTCTCCTGCCTGCCATGCTGAGCAGACTTCACTGTCCCAAACAGGTGACCAAGAGGAGGAAAAGGACAGAGCTTCCATCCTTGCCACCCCACCATCAATCCCGGGGTGGGACAGGCTTGGGGGTGGCCAGAGGCTTCCAGGACCAGCTCTGTGGCCCCCTCCTTCCCACAACCACGTGCCAGCACAGGCAGATCAGAACCCACTGCAGCAGCCAGGGTCCCCCCACACCCTGGTGGCCCTTCTGCAGGGCCCTTCTCTCCTTCCTTCCCGAGGGAACAACGTGAGCACATCCAGCAGCTGCCTCTGCCCAAGTGCAAAGGAGGCCTGAGGACATGGATGGAGAGGGGGGAGAGAGGGAGGCAGCACAGAGGAACAATTGAAAAGAGGAAAAAGGAAATCCTCCTGGAGCTGTGAAAGTGTTTTCCCAGACTGTCTGGCCGCTCCAATGACCTCATTCTCCAAGGTGCTGTTAATTGGATTGGAGAACAGCACATCCAGCCCTGCCAACCCCTCTGCCCAGTCACCTGCACAGCCCCTGTGCCCAGCAGCCCTCCCCAACCCCACTCTGGCCCTGAGTGGTTCCCAGTGCCCAGGCTTGGGCCAGGGGTCGTTAACCAGGGTTAACAATCCCCGATTTCCATGAGTTCATCTCAACTGTTTATCCTGGAAACCCCCTCTGCAAAAGCAGTGATGCATGCACAGATCTGGAGTGGGGACTGGCACCAGAGTCCCGGGAAGGCAGAGAGCCTGGCCTTGAGTTCTGTGACCATCCCTGGGGTACAAGTGGCTCCTGTGACAGAAAAGGCACAAGGGACCATGCACAGAGGAGCAGGAGGCAGTAGCTGGATCTTGGGTGGCTGGGCTGGGTGGGAGAAGAAGGATGGTGCATCAGAGGTGATAGGGAACTCACAGAGCTGTCCTATGTGTTCTGTGCACAAAGTTCCAAGGGGATGTCTCCTGCTGGGTCAATATTTTAACAGATAATGGATGTCTGAGTAATGGATCCCCTCCATGATCATCTCTTCTATAAAGCTGTAGGCGGCACTGAAAGCTTTTTTCACATCCTTCCATGAAGAAAGTTTATGGGTAGGAAGAGAAACCAGTAGAGCTTTTTTCCTGACATCTATTTGCCCAATTAAAAAAAAAAAAAGTAAAAAAATTACAGAATCACAGAATGATTTGAGTTCGAAGGAACTTTAAAGATGTGCTGCATATAGATAAAACTTTACAAAGGGAAGGACTTACAAAATCATGGCTCAGACCTGTTACTTCTAAATAACAGATTAAGTAGAAAAGGACTATGGGAAGGAGACAGCTGAATTAGGGGTAGAAAAACAAGTTATCTAACCATTATGTGTTCACATAGTGGCATATGGTGGTTGGTTGAATTATATTTGTTATTATTTAAAACTGTGTAACTGATAATGGGCTAACCACTGAAAAAGGCCTGATTTTTGCAATAAAGCATCTCTCCTTTGCACTTGCCTGGGGACTCTGCATCACCACTGACCCTCACCCAGCTGGAGCCTGAACAAAAATGAACTTTTTACAACCCCCTGCCATGGGCAGGGACACCTTCCCCCTAGCCCAGGTTGCTCCAAGCCCTTTCTGACCTGGCCCAAACCCTTAAAACTCCCTCATAGAGCCACTAGCTGTTGTTCAAATTCACCTGCTTCACACATCAGGAAGGGATGAGGGACAGACATGAGATTGCATCAGCCTCGCAAAATCCAAACACCAAGTAAGTACTCGGGAGCTCTTTTATTTAGCAGAGGAATTAAATAACGAGACCCAAAGGCTGGGAGTTAAAGCAAGGCCTGCTCAAGTGTGGATTAGCACATATTTCAACACTGACCATGACTGGAACTAATTGCAGAGAGCAAAGGTTGGATTCTGCTCTGTAGGAAGCCTGGCTGCCTTTCCAGCAGAGGGGCTTACACCAAGAGATCATTCCTGGCTCGATGGTCATAGGACAACACTCTCAGGTCCCTGATGTCCAAGTCATGCTCAGGTCTCATGGCCTTGAATTTGGTGCATCTGAAAGATGGCAAGGATAGATCAACGCTCTGCAGCTGCCTGGTGTTTCCACAGTGGTGACCTCCCCTCCTCTGGGCTCTCCTTCCCTCCCAAACTGGGGGTATTTTTAAGGTGGGAAAAGGTTTCTGTGGGTTTTATGTTCTATTAAAGAGGGCATTGTCAGAGCCAGGCCCCTGCGACAGGGGCTGGAGTGGGAGAGCTGAGCATGTAAAACATGACTGGAAGTACAGTGTCCAAATCAGGGTTATTTTAACTTTTGTCTTTCAATAGTTGAAGGAGCTTCTGTCTGCCATCAGCATTGCTGATAAACACTCTCCAAAATGCCAAATGCCATGTACTTGTAACTTTCTTTAAAGATAAGAGAGGGTTTCCCATGGCATGGGATACTCTGTTCCCACTCCCTCTGGGAACCCTTATCATTGTTTTAGTGCCTTATTTGTCAAAGACCAAAAGGTCTTGGTATCTTGGTATGTGGCTTGTTGCTCTGGGATCTCATATGCCAGGAACTGATAATGGCATTTTTTTTGTGGTGGAATCTCATCAACTTTTCCTCCAGGACAGACAGCAGCACACAAAGCCAAGGAGCTCTCCTGGGAGATGTTCTGTCAGCCATGAGCTGTGTCCTGACTGCAGTTTCGGGTTGGAATTGCTGTTTTGGGTTAAAGCAAGCTGCAGCACGGCTGACAGCACTTGCAGGCTGCTCACAGCCGTTGGGATAATCATGGAGTTGTCCACGTTACATCCATGCAGAGCCACTGCTCTCCATGACACAGAAGGTCATTCCCCTGTCTCCATTTTTATTCCTGGGTATCACTTTGCAACCCCCTTGTGTGACTTCCTGGAATGTTTTGCAATTAAATGCAAAACACTTGGGGATTGCACACAAACGAGGGCAATGAGGACAAGATTTTCAGAGAAGTAACAGATGCCAGCTGGTCCCAGTGCCCCCATAATTGTTTTTTTGTTTTTTTGTTTTTTTGGGGTTTTTTTAGGATTTCTTAACCTTTTCTGCGACAGCCTTTGTGCTTTATTTTTTGAGTACCTTCTTTTAATCATAAAATCACAGAGTTGCTAAGGTTGGAAAAGCCCTCTGAGATCACTGACTCCAACCTTTCCCTGAGCACTGCCAAGGCCACTACTAACTGTGTCCCCAGTGCCACAACCACACGTGTTTTGGAACATTTCCAGGGAAGGTAACTGTACCACTTCCCAGGTTTCGTTGGTTGCTGTCGTCATGTTGTCATGCCCACATTATTCTCTGGAGCTGGGTAATCTCTTCCAAACCTAGAAAGTTGAGCTCTGCTCCTGCTGACCTTTAGAATATCTTTTCTTTGGTGGGTAGCAAGAGTCTTTTCTCCACAGGACTTGATTTTGCTGCAAGAGTTTTATTTTTTGACATTTGTCTTATTTCTACCTACTTTATTTCCTACTAGTTTTGCTATTATTTCCCTTGGAAATGGCTTTAGGTTGAGACTTCAAGCCCCCTTTTTTCACTATACTGATGGTTTTTCTTATGGGATGGCTTTAGCTGATGAGTTATGACTTCATCTCTGTTTTCCAAACTACCTGGGAAACAGCTGATGTTAATTGTTGAATCTTTGTGATGTCATGGGATTGTATTTGGGACAGAGCTTCCATTATGCTCTGTCTCAACTTGAACTGCAGATTCTAAGAGTGAAATCTTCTTGTTTTGCTCCCCAAATTTGTTTTAAAAGTCTCTTGCAAGGCCGATGAGTCCATCTCTTCCTTAAGGATGTCACTGAAAGCATTGTTATTAGGCAGGAGAGTACTGACCTCTGCATCTGGTTTTGTGTTGTTTTGAGACATAACTTGAGATCCAGATTCTTTGCTAATAAAATCATCATCTCAGGCAGAATTTAGAGCTGGCATATTTTGTCCTAGTACTTATGTTTTAATTTTCTCTATTTCTGAATAAACAAACCAGACCTGAATATGGTATTTCTTTTCTTCTTTTTTTTTTTTCCCCTGTTCCCTGTTTATTTTCTAGTTTAGTTAAGCCAACAACTTTACATGGGTCCAGTCCATGCTGTTACTCACCTCTCTTGCCCAATCTAGATCTGAACTAATTGGGAACAGTCTTGCTTTTCCCTGATGAGCTACTGATGCTTCATTAGCGATATTTTTGACTCCAGCCTTGGGACACCACTCCCTCTCTCCACTTCCCTCACCAGAGTGTTGGTGGGCAGTGGTGGTTGCCCCTGGCTGGGGAGGGGCTGGTGCTCAGCAGATGCTTTGGAGATGCTCCAGGTGTGAGCAGCACAAACTCCAACATGTGCACAGGCAGGAACCTCCCTGGGTTGGAGCTGGGTGGAAGTTGCCCAGAGTAGCTTGGGGAAAGCACCTGGAAAGAAAACCTTTGCTTTAAAGCAGACAGAGACATTCCTTGAAGAGAAAAATGCAGCAGCAGGGGAGGGGCTGTTTCACCTTGAGGTCTGTGCCCTGTTTCAGTGTAACTTTGCCTTGTCTAACACAGAAGTGCTGCATGTGCCACTAACAGCTGCTGATGAACCCTCCTGGCTCCAGGAGAGCATCCAGGTGCCCCCTGCTCCGTCCCCTGATGGAGGCTGGTGTGGGAAGACCCTATCTGGCCAGGGGTCTTGGCAAGGGGAAAGGGCAGGGTACCTAAAGAGGGGTGGTGGAGAGAAGGGCTGTGCTGGGACTCTCTAATGGGATGCTGGTGGATTTGTTGGGTGGGAGTGGGGCTGGTGGCCCCACTCATCCAATGTGCCTCTCATCCTGTGGTCACCATCTCCAGGAGATGTTCCAAAGCCTGCCTTGGACCTTCCTGGTTTCTTGCTTGGGACTACGCAGGAATCTCATGAAAAGTGTATTGGCTGCAGGAGAGGAGGATCATGAGGTCCAGAGGGATGGCTGAAACAAAGAGCTGGGCTGCTCAGGCTGACCCTTCCCAGCCAGCTGTGCCCATCATTTGCTTCCTCTCTACTCAGTCTGTTTGTGTCCCTTGTTCCTGCCCACCCTGTCCCTCCAGGAGACACCTGTGGGCACCTGAGGGGGTGCTGGCAGCCTGTTCCCCCTGTCCTGGGTGGCTGCTGTGACATCCCTATGGCAGGAACCCTGCCCTGCTCTGCTGGTCAGCCAGGCTCTGCGGCCTTGGGGAAAAGCGATGAGATCCTGTGGGTCTGGAGCAAGAGTCATAGAACCAAAGATTCAGAGAATCACAGAACATCCCGAATGGGAAGGGACCCCAAAGGATCATCCAGTCCAACCCCTGGCCCTTGCACAGACACCCCAACAATGCCACCCTTTTCATCCCTGGCAGCGCTGTCCAAACACTCCTGGAGCTCTGGCAGCCTTAGGGCCGTGCCCATTCCCTGGGGAGCCTGGGCAGTGCCCAGGGGAAGAACCCTCTGGGGGAAGAATTGTTCCTGATATCCAGCCCTGACACAGCTCCAGCCGTTCCCCGGGTCCTGTCAGTGCTCACAGGGAGCAGAGATTCGAGCTGCACTTTGGGAGGAAGCTGCAGCACCCGGTGAGGTCTGACCTCAACCTCCTCTTCTCCAGCTGAACATTCCAAGTGACCTCAGCCACTCCTCGTGTGGCTTCTCTCTGGGAGAGTGCGTGGGCACAGCAGCATGTCCTAGGGTGGCTCTAGTGGGGTGCAGTGACACCCTCACTGCCCCCAGCCTGCACTGCCCTGCCCCGCCAGAGTGACAGCCCTGCCTCTGCTGCCCCGCCCTCCGTGGGCAGCTCCCGGACCTGCCTGAGCAGTTCCAGATGTGCCGGTGGCCGTGACCATGTGTGCGCTGCTGCCGGGAGTCCTTGGAGCAGCTGTGTCCGAGGGAGCTGCCAGCACGGCTCGGCGTGGGGCTGTGTACCGCCCTGGCACCCCTGACCCCCAGGCGCTGCCTGTCCGTGGGGAGCCCCGAGGGTGTGGAACGGGCTGCGCCTCCCTCCAGATGTTGCTGTGGCCCCTGACCCCCTGTTCCCTCGCAGCAGGGCCTGTCTGGGTCACAGAAGGAGCCGAGCAGGCTCTGAAGCTGCGGCTGCTGCGGCTGTCCGAGCGGGTGAGAGCTGGTGCCGTGCAGCCACGGCCGCAGCCAGCGGGCAGCGGGGTCCCAGGTGTGCTGTCCGGTACCGGGGCATCCCTCCGGGCTGTGCTGTGGGGGCACGGCAGCGGGAACACACCAGCCATGGTCTGAGCAGGGATGGAGCATGGAGAGCACAACAGACGGAGAGGGACTTTAACACAGGCAGAGAGAAAAACAGGACAAGGGGGAACAAAGAGGAGAGGCTGGGATTGGATGGCAAGAAGAAATCCTTCCCGCAGGGTGGGGAGGCCCTGGCACAGGTTGCCCAGAGCAGCTGTGGCTGTCCTTGGATCCCTGGCAGTGTCCAAGGCCAGGTTGGACAGGGCTTGGAGCAACCTGGGACAGTGGAAGTTGTCCCTGCCTATGACAGGGCATAGAACTGGATGAATTTAAGTTCTGTTCTAACAAAAACCATACCATGATTCCATGATTCTCTGGCATCAGTCCATCCCTTCACCCACGAAGGGCTAAGCACTCCCAGCTGCTGCTGGGCTGCTCGGCCATCTATTGTCCATGGGCAGTGTGACACCAGGGTGGGGTTAATATTTGGAGGCATATTCTGAGGGGTTTGGGAAGAAGCTCTGGTGTCTGAGACAGCTCAGGGACCAGCAGGGTCCAGTGAAAGTCCCTTGTAACTTCAAACCTACAGGGTCCTGTGAGTAGGACACAGAAACATGCAGGTGGTGTCTGGGCAGAGCACAACCCCTCTGCTCTGGCTCTTTGACATCTCTTATGCACAGGCTGCTGGCTGGGCACTGGTGCAAGTGCCCTTTCTCTGCTTGGCGAGGACACCATGGTCTCTCCCTACCAGAGCCAGGCTTGTGCCTATTCCCAACCTTCACCCCCCAGCCCTTCACCCCTCAGCTGCCAGCCCAGGGACCCCGATGTGACCAGGGCTGTCCTCGGGCAGCCTGGAGCCAGCCCTGTGTCCCCACCCTCCACACTGTTATCAAGTTCCTGCAGCCTTCCCCCACTGCTCGCCCGGGCCCTCTGCCAGCTGGGGCTGGGGTGGAGGCACTGGCAGGTTTCTGGGGGCTGATCCCACACTGGGGACACCATTCCACCAGGGCTGTTCCTGCAGACCTCTGACAAGCAGGATCAGGACCTCAACCCTCCCAACAAGCACCTGGTGCTTTTGGGACAGCAGGATTGGGACACAGGATGAGAAAGCCACTACCTGCATGAGGGGACCTTGGGGTCCAGCAGCCTTAGAAACACAACTGCCTGGAAGAGGAGAGGTCTTTCCAGACTTTCCACCTTCCCACAGCCCATGGCTGGCTCTGCAGGAAGCTCTCCCTGCCCAGGAGTCACCCTGACTATCAGGAGTTGTTTGTGGATGAAAAACTGTCCAGCAGTGGATGGGACAGGATGGACAGTGTTCAGGGGAAGTGGAGATGGATGGGATGGGATGGGATGGGATGGGATGGGATGGGATGGGATGGGATGGGATGGGATGGGATGGGATGCCCAAATTGTGCCAGAAGGACCAAGCACTGCTGAGCCATCTCCAGCCCCCTAAGAAGCTTCTAGCAGCATGGAGAGGTTGGACTGAGACAAGAGCAGGTGCTAAAGGACATATTCCTGATGCTGAACAGCAATGTGGGAAAGGAGTAGATGGGAATGACAGAAAATACTTGGGGAAGGCACTGTGGGATGTGTCTGGTCCCAGCTCTCTGGGGATGGGGCAGCACAGGGTTTGGATCTCAGGGTTTGGATCCCAGAGTCTGGATCCCTGGCCACTGCCAGATTTGTTTTGTGGGGCAGCAGAATCACAAAATAATTTAGTTTGGAAAAACCCTCTAAGATCATTGAGTCCAACCACCACTGATCCCTGTGCACAAGGGCCACATCCACAGGGCTGTTAATCCCCCTCCGGACTAGGGACTCCACTCCACTGCCCTGGGATGCTGTGCCATGGCTGGAGAGCCCTTTGGGAAGCTGTAGAGCTGCTGCCGCCCTTGGGCTTCTGCTCAAGGTCACAGAAAATCCCAGTGGGAGACCCAGAGTGATTTCGACTGAGATCTTGTCACATGGGCTGAGGACTCAGGTGCTCAATAACGAGTCGTGTAAAATAAGCAGTTTTCAATGAAATGGTTTTTAGCAACATTTTTTTCCCAATTGTTGATCAAAATCCAAAGTAACCTCAGAAAATTCACACGACGTGATGAGAAAACAAACCTGGAGCCCACAGGTCACTTTTTCCATGAGTGGTGCCTCTAAACACAGGGCATGTAGTCTCTGCTCGATGGACTCCCTGTACCTGGGTTGTGCCTATGGCTCCTGTCCCCCATGGCTGAGGGTAATCAGCCCATCCAGTGCTTTCTCCCACCTCCAAACCCCCTTCATGCTGGGGGCTGCCCTACAGCCTTGCACCCAGTGTTCTCGCTCCCCCTGGGATGGGGTGGTGACTCCTGCCAGGGACTGAAGCCCAGGCAGCCTCATGGCACAGGATGCTCCCATCCAGCTGCTCAAATGTCACACTACTCCAGGTCACCTCTACAAGGAGCTGGGAGAGGTGGCCAAGACCCGGGAAGACCCCCGTGCCACAAGCTGGGAAGCAGAGACCAGCAGGACCAGAGCAGTGACTGTCCCTCTGTGCTGGCACTGCTGAGGCACCTCCAATCCTGGGGGCAGTTTTGTCCTCACTGCAGAGAGGACATTGAGGGGCTGGAGCATGTCCAGGGAAGGGAACACAGCTGGGAAAGGGCTGGAGCTCCAGGAGCAGCTGAGGGAGCTGGGAAAGGGGCTCAGCCTGGAGAAAAGGAGGCTCAGGAGGGACCCTGTGACTCTGCACAAATCCCTGACAGGAGAGGGCAGCTGAGGGCTTGGGCTCTGCTCCCAGGGAACAAGAAGTCAGAGGAAAAACCTCAGTTTGTGCCAGGAGAGTTTTAGGTTGGATATTACAATTCCTTCATGAAAGGGTGGTCAGGCCCTGGCAAAGCTGCCCAGGGCAGTGGTGCAGTCACCATCCCTGGAGTGATTCAACAGCCATGTGGATGTGGCACTTGGTGACTTGGCGTAGTGGTGGCCTTGGCAGTACTGGGGAATGGTTGGATTTCATGATCCTAAAGGGCATTTCCAACCTCAGTGATTCTGTGATTCCATGAATGGCTTCCCCCTGCTTCTCAGCTCCCCACCATCTTGTGTCACCCTAACTCTGCTGTGCAGCCCTACAGCACCAGCAGGACCTGGGGCCACTGTCCCTTTGTCTTCAACAGCACCAGAGCATAGCAAAGATCTCCTCTGTCCCTGACCTCCCTGTAAGGACAAGGTGTCCCTTTGGAAGGTGCATGTCTTGAACACTCACGTGTGCCTTGGCAGCCTTAGCTTTGCTGTTTTGTGTCTGGGCCCCTTATCTCTCTGCCCCACCTCGCTCGGTGCTGGCTCTGGTGTCCCCAGTGCCAAGGCTACCCTGTGCCCAGCCCAGTGGCTCAGGAACAATTGGAGGAAGCCATGTCCCACAGCAAACCCTGGGATTTCTGCTGGACGTGACAACTGCCAGGAGGGCTGGCAGGGGATGAGGCCACACGTGGGGACTGGCAGGGTCTCAGGCAGTGCCCTCCCTGCCCCAAACCCAGCCACTGCTGGAGGGCTCAGCATGGTGGGAAGCTGAGCTAGCTGGGCACACTGCAAGGTGCAGGTGACCCTGGCCAGCATCCCACAGGAGTGTGACCAGCTTCCTGTGGCTATGGCAGAGCTCCACGAGGGAGGGGAGCAGCATGTCCCTGCTCACACTCACCTGCCCAGCATTGGCAACCATGCAGCACACACACACACAAAGGCACAAGGACCTGTGTTAGTGCAAGTACGAGTACTGCTCTGCCTCAAGACACAGACACATCCAGACTGGGCATGGCAGCACCCAGACATGCACCAGAGGGACCATGTCCACCCACGTGTGTAGAGGAGAAAGTGGTCACACACACCTACGGGTGCCCTCCTGCTCTGAGCCTCAACCCAGCAGCCCTGCAGCTCCATGGTGCTCCAAGTGTCACCTCAACTCCTTCTCCATGTGCTCAGGATTGGAGCCTTCAAATCCCTGCCCAAATCTTCCCCTCTGCTCCCTCTGATGCCCAGGTACCACAGGCTCACACTGCCTGTGCCAGCCCTGCCAGCAGAGCAGGCAGCCTGTGCCCCAGTTGTGCTGGAATACTGCTGGTTGTGCCCACGCCATCCAGGGTGCCTGGGGAGGGCAGAGGGAGTTCAGCTGGGGAGGACAAACTCCTTAAAAGGCTGGACATGCAGGCAGCCGAGGCTTTCCCAGGCAGCCAGGAGTTCCTGGAAGTTGGCTCCTGGTGCCAGAGAACAAGTCTTGGAGAGCTGCACGGGTGAACCTTCCTGAAAGGAGCTGCCCTGTGCCAGTTCTTGCCCCAACATGGGCTGTCCTGGGGTGATTGCTGTCCCTGCACGTCCCCTGCTTGCTCCCACGATCCCTTCCATGAGCTCAGCTCCCAAAGGAGATCCAGCTCTCACCCAGGCTTTGCTATTGCAGATGTGTGGCCCAGAACCTCCGTTATCACTGTCCCAGTGCCTCTCTGGCCCCGTTCCCTGCCTGGAAGCCCGTCCCAGGCACATGTTTGGGTACCTGCCAGCCAGGACATCCTGTGGCTGATAATGTCACATAGCTTGGAGCCCTGTAGCTCCTTCTCGTGCCTTGCATCCTCGTGGCCTCACAGCTGCAAGGTGGGGTCTCACACCCTTCCTTCCCAGTGGGATAAAAGTAGGTGTCTCCTGTTTCAGCCTCCCCAAGACCTGGGAGCAGTCCAGCTTGTCTCAGCCTTGGAATGTCCAGTGTGAATCCTCCAGGAACCCATCCCATGGGCCAGAGACATTTCCAGTTCCACAGGGGCACTTAAAAGGCACCTATTCCCCACCTGAGACCTCCCATGGCAGTGGCCAAGGTCCTGTTCCTTTGGAAACTGTGATGAATCCCCGACCACCAAGTCCTTCCAGTAACCTGAGACCTCATCTGAGTGCTCCAGATCCTCCCACCCAACATCAGCAGCCACTTCAGCACATAGTTGGACAGAAGATGAGACAGATGAGACAGTGTGCAGCCTTCAGGACCTCAAAGGATTTCACAGAGGCCTCTGGACAGCTCCATGCTGGTGCTTTCCAGGAGAGGAAGAAACCTAGGCACATGGTGGGCAAGCAGCAGCATACAGGTGGCAAATCCCATCCCCCAGGATCCAGGAGCCCAGCCTCACTCACCCCAACACTCTCTTGACCCTTTGACACAGCCATGTCTCATTGCTGGTCGCAGGGTGACACCTGCAGCCTATCTTTGCCTTAGAGGCTTCCACCAAAATCCCCTCTTCCTGCACAGCCCCATGGACCACTTTAAGGGCAAAACCTTCTTGCAGAATCTCACTGGGCCTGTTCCCTGACTCCAGCTCTCTGTGTCACCCAAGCCTGGCTCTCCTGCAGCCTCTTGACCCGCTGCATTCCTTGTTGTGCCTCTTGTTCTTCATGGATGCTGATGACCTGTCTCCAAAAACATATTTCAGGGAGCTCTGCTGGCTGCTGTGCTACCCCTCCAGCACCCCCTGTCCTGTTGCTTACAGTCTAAATGGTCCCGTGTCACCTCCTTCTCCTTCAGCCTTCCTCGCAGTTGCCCTGTCCAAAAAACCGCCACCTATCCCCCAAAATGAGCTTTTTTTTTTTTTTTTTTTTTTTTAAATATGCCAAGTCCATCTGGTACAGTCTATCCTTGATAAACAGCCCTCCCTTGGGGCCTCTTGGGACCAGAAATAGCGCCGGGGCTGGACCTGCCCGAGCAAACATTCCTCCCCGCACACGCACGTCTGCTCCCCTCCGGCAGCCCGGCCACCCCTAGGGAGCCTGGCCTCGGGGACCAGTGCCACCATAGCCCTGCACGTTCTCGGAGGGGGAGCCTTCCCCACCCCGGGAGCTGCACATCCCTCCGGACAGTGCCTCGACCCCTCCCCGGGGCACGGCTGGGCCGAGCTCGCTGTTCCTGCAGGGAGGAATCCTGATTTCTGACAGCGTGTCCCGATAATCCCCGAGGGGCAGCCGGCAAAGCCTGGCTGATCCACGCCGGGCTGAGTCGGCCGTCGCTGCGGGCTGGAATGTGCTGCTAATCCCCACGGCCACCTCCCGGGAGCGGTCACCGCTGCCCTGGGGACACCCGGCTTGGTCCCGCTCGCTCTCCGGGGAGGCGATGCCGGCGCTCGGATGTATCCCTGCCCCGCGGGAGGGGGTGCTGGGTGGCCGCTGCTCCGCAGGGGTCTGTGCTCCAAGGACAGCCGTAGGGTCGATCCTGGAGATCAGTGCCAGCCCAGCTCTCCTGGCACTGGGACCTCTGCGGATCTGCCAGTGCTCCAAGGAGGAGCTGTTTGTTTCCAGCCCTTGCACCGCTGCCGGGAGAAAAGCTGTTGCATTTCACACGACAGATGTTGCTCTCTGAATCCTTGTCCTGCTGGTCCTCCAAAGGATTTTCCATGACCTCCTAACCCCTTTATCTCTGCGGGGTTCCAGCACTGACATCTGACCACAGTGGGCTGTCTCTTCCCATATTTCTGCCGGGGCACACGTTCCTGCCCACCCTGCTGTTCCCACCCTGTCACTTCTTAGGGACGCAGTTTTTCCTCTGTTTCAAGAGGGGCTGCCTGGTGCAGTCAGTCCCCTAAAGGGGATTGCAGGCACCCCTCTGCAAACAAAGGCACGGAACCCTCATGAACCTTCAAAACACACTCGTGGACATCACAAAGTGTCTCTGGCAGCTCCTTGGCACCTGATTCTCTTTGCTTCCCTCTGTAATCAGTTCTATGGCTCTTCCCAGACCTCCCATCCAGCCCTACCCTGCGATGGGTGGGAACTGAGCCCAACCCCCTGTGGGGGCACACCAGAATACTCACAGCCTTCCTGCTTCTGCCCCAGCTCCTCTGTGTCGCTGTTTTGGGAGCTGTGATCACCTACCAGACCCTCACGCTGCCTCATGGCATGGAGGCCCAGCCTGTGAAAAAGAGAATCTTGACCCTCAGTCTGCAAATATGGGGCCAGAGCCCCTGGTCTATACCTTGCTCTTGCCAAAGTGGCTTCACACATGGCTAGAAAAGTGCTGCTGCTCCCTGGGCACAGTGGCTGCTCTCTCCCACTGCAGCCTGTGCCATCTGCAGCCAATATTAATCATGTTTTTCAGCCATTAATAATTTCTAACATTAATCATGTTGTCTTCATGTTGAACAGCGGAGGACTGGGACTGCGGGAACTTTCTCGCAAGCAATGGGCCTCAGCTCAGCTGCTTCTGAGAGCTGTCAGCCGGCCAGAGCTCCGTTCTTCTCCACAAGTGCCATGTGGCTTTTGTATTGTTTAGTCTCTGATTGGAATCAGAGGGGCCAGCTTGAATAACCTGTCCCACAATAGCCCAGTGCACTGACACAAGCACTGTCTCTCCGATGACATCACGGAGCCCTCGTGTTCACTGGAGACCGTCTTGCGGTATCAGCACAGTCAGTTCTCGGACATCCACTCCTGTCCCTCTGGAAGGGAACACTGTCCCTTTGCCTGGTCTGGGGCTGCCCGTGACAGAAGTCAAGCTGGCAGGACTGTGCCTGTGGAGAAACAGATGCCTGAGATATGATCCTCATCCTGTGTGCAGAGCACCTGCATCTCCTGGCAGGAAAGGTCCAGCTTTGAAGGCATTCCTTGGGGTAGCTCTCTAGAACCCTCAAGATTCTGTGGGAAGGGGCCCCTGAAGGGGTCCAGACCAGTCTGATTCTCAGCAGGCCTGTTGCCAGCACTCAGTCACTGTGGCTGTCTTTGTCTACCTGAGGTTTGAAAGCCTCCAGAACCAGAGCGCCCTCACCTCTTGTGCTTGTCCCAATGCTGGGGCCCTTCCAGAGTCAACACTTCATCTTGGAACAAACACCCTAAATCTTGGCCACAAACTGCAGTCTCTGTTTTCCTACCAAGGGCAGGGAAAGCTTTCTCCTGTGCTGAGAAGCACTTTCAGAGGGGGATTCAGTCTCTGTTTCAGTGCTGCAGCTCCATATGGACCCCTCCTTTCATGTCAGAAGGAAGGATTTCTGCACATAGTGATGCATAACACAGCTTTTCCACACCTTTTACCCTGAGCTTGTCTGGGGAAGACTGTCATTCCTTTGGCAGAGGGACAGGGGCACAGCTTTCTCCTGTCAGGTCCCTCCAGTTGTCCCTGGGGATGGAGCTCCTGGAGTTGCTGGAGTGTGGTACCAACAGAGCAGCAGAGTCAGGGAGACCCTCTCAAGGTTTGGTGCAAAAACGAAGTCTCTTTTCCCCAAAAACCTGACATTTGAAGCCTTGGTTTTGTTGGGACATAGAATGAACCCAATTTGTCCTGTCCACAGATTTTTTTGGGAGGGTGGGGGTGTCTGGATCTGAAGCTGGCTGCCCTGACACCCAGGTCCAGGGAATTCCTGACTTCACGCTACTCCTCTTGCTGCTCTGTCCTCCAGCCAAAACCCGGGCCAGCCATGGGAGCTGAGCTTCTCCTGGAGCGGTGATTGAAGACCTGGGGCTCGCAGACTCTGCATGCTCTTGGGCGGCTGCCCGTGCCCCAGGCAGCTGCTCCGGAGGCGGAGCATTGCCAGGCAGCAGGTCTGGCAGTTTCTTGGCAGTGTTCAACTGCAATCAAACTGTCTCCACAAAACATGTCCATGAGCCAGCACATTCCAATGGAGAAATGTCTTGTCTAAATGTTTCTGACCAACTCTCGTGCGGCGGCTTTCTCACTTTTCCTCCTGGCTGTGTTTCTGAAGGAAAAAACACTTCAAAGGATGGCTCTGGCTTGGGATGCTGTAGGTGTGACTGTGCTGTCTCAGCCCAGGTCCAGACTCTTCCTCTGGGGTCTGATGAGACAGAAGAACCCTTATCAGTGCTGGGCGGCCCGAGGAGCCCTAACTGGACATGAGAGGGACATGAGGTGGTTTTCTCAGGAGTCAAACAATCCCACCACCCCTTCCTGCAGTGAGGCCTGAGGAGCCCTGAAGTTGGGTACGTGGCCCAAGAGCTGAGGTAATGTTCGGCTGCAGGTGAGAGCCAGCCTTGAGGTGCGCTGGACATGTGGAGGACCACGATGCCCTGTCCACAGCAAGACAGCTCTTGGTGCCAGGGTTATCTCTGGTGGGGCATGTTTGTTCCCAGTCTTCCACTGCAATGACAGCTCTTCTGCATCTACATCAGAGGGACGTGGGCTTTCTTCCTCTGCTGAGAGCTTCAAACTCCTACTGCTTCTTGAGAGATATCCCTCAGCCCTGTTGTCCCTAATGGCAGAACAGGATGTCTGGGTGCCTGGCGGCTGTTGGAACAGGTATCCTCACTTCAGGGACATGTGATCCTGCCCAAACCAGGGAGCAGGAGAAAGCCAGGACTGTCCAAGGGCATGTCCCAGCCCTTTGGCATTGCCGGTGTGGAGTACCTAAGACAGGAGGGGAGATGTTCCCACAGGGAACACAGTGAGGCTCATCGGGGCATGAGACTCACCAAGAACACTGGGCTCACCAGAAACACAGTGAGGCTCCCCATGAGCACAGTGAGGCTCCCCAGGCACAGAGGCTCCCCAGGAACACGGTGTGTGCTCGCTCAGTGGGGCTGCACGTGGCTGGCGGGGCGCAGGGTGCGGCCTGCGCAGAGCGGGTATGCGCCGGCCAACATGTGGTTTGTATTTAGAGCGTGTATGTGTCTGCTGGGGCTCTGTAAATGAGGTGCACTCGGCGCTATGTGTGTTCACTCTGGCACACCGGGGCCGGTGCTGCCGCGTTCCTTGGCTGTGATTTGTGTGACAGGGCCTGTCCTGTGTGCAGCTGTGGGAGGCTCATGCTCACCTGCTCACCTGCATACCTGCATGTGCACTCTGCTGCACAGCCAGCCTGGAGCCCTGCGCCTTCTGCAGACTCACTTGAGGCTGAAAATCGTCCTCCCCATGTGGCTGCCACTCCTAGGACAGTGGGTTACGCTCCTTCGCTCCCTGACCTGACCCTGACTGGGATTTGTGAGGGAGGAGGTGTTCTCCAGTGCTCCCCACATTCCGCACTCCCCAGGGAGCTGATGAAGCATGAGCGTTTGGATGTTGGTGAGCAGCTGAGCCCAGCAGACAATCGGGCTGTCCCCAGCACCCTTCCTGCATGTGAGACCTGAGCAAAAACACCTGGAGCCAATTCCCAGCTCAGCAGAGCTGCAGAAAAACAAGGCATCTGAGGCCTTGCGTGGTGTCTGAGATGGTCGCTTTCCCCAGGAAGGAAGGGTGGCCCTGTGGGAGGGCTGGCTGGTCCAGGGATGTTTGGAACTGAATGAAGTGCAGAGAGGCTGCACTGGGGCATCTTGGCACCACACCTGGTTCTTGGACAGAAACCATCCAGCTTGTGGGTTTATAGGGCTCTGGAGAGGCAGAAACACCGTCTCCGTGGTGCTGATGATGCTTTCCAGCACTGCCGAAAGTTCAGCCATCCTGAGCCCAGGCTGAGGGAAGGGGAGAAGGCAGCGAGCAGGAGAGGAGGAGGAGGAGATACATCGGACTAACCTTGGAAAAAATCCCCCAGCTCTCCTGCAGCTGCACATACAGGGCAGTTGGGCCAAAGCCTCTCAGCTCCCTGGGTTTGGGGCATGGTAAGGCATCCCTGAGTTATCAGCCACTGATGTGGCACAGGGACCACCTGCTTCTCCAGGGCAAGGGACAATGCAAGGACACAGCAGGTGCTGGCTCCTGGTGTCCATAAGGAGTGACCTGTCAGGAGGAGCAAATCCTGCTCTGGCAGGATCAGTCAGGGCACCCAGCAGCTCCTTGTGGCTGACTCAGGAGGGGAAATAGCATGCACAGCATGATGTCTTCTGGGCTTCCTGGCCAGGCGTGGGTGGCATGAAGGTGTTCTCCCCCTGACTCAGACGGCAGGCAGGCTGCCAGGGAGCATGGACAAACCATCTCCACACAGCTCAGTGAGGCCAGGGACAGGCTCTGGAGGAGCACAGAGAGTGCCTGAGGAGCTGACTGCTGCACTTGTATAAAAAACATGAGCAATGGTGAAAGCAGCAGGATGTGGGAAGGATGGTGGTGCAGAGCGCTTCAGAAAGAGAAGGATGGAGAGAGTCTGGCAGTCAACATCCGACTTTTATTCCTAGTTAAATAACAGAGCACGTCGGATGAGAGAATGTCATTAAGTGTCAAGAGTCAGATTTCAAGGAGCTCAGTGCCAGGTTTCCCAGCACTCAGCACCACAGCCAGGGCCAGGCTTTGCAAAAAGTCAGATCCCATTCAGAGCTTGCAGCAGAGCTGGCTGGGGCTCCCTGGGGATGTGTCTGGATGGATCTGTGAAGGAGATGAGTGCCTGATCTTCATGGCTCTTCTCTGAAGTGCCTGATGCTGCCAGTCACTGTCGGGGTGCTCCCCAGCACTGACCCGGCAAGGTGCATCGTGTGCTCCTACTGGTAACAGCAGTCCTGTCACCTGGAGGGCTGCACTGTTTAAGCCTCTCATCTGACAGGCTTTTCAAGCAGAAGACTGACAGATTGTGGGTTTTCAGCTTCCTGTGGGAATTTCTAAGTGCATAATCATTGTGAACATTATGAAAAGCATTTTAATAGTCAGAGAATACCATCTGGATATTCACAAACAAGGGCAATATAAATCCACGATTGACAGCACTGAACTCAGTGCTTTTCTAAGTATTTCCAAATTGTTTCCCAAATTATTTAAGCAAGTCCTTCCTCTAATGAAACTCAGAAAAGATCCTAACATAGGCAAACAGTACAGACTGAGCACAACAGAGACTTTATACAGAGGGATTACAGCTTGGGTCAGATGTAATCAAATGACATCCCCTGCATACAAATGCAGTCTGTGTTTGGAGATAGGAGGAATCCCAAACTGTTCCGTAATGGGAGGAATAAATCTGGAAGTGCCAAAAAGGAATTGGGGGAGAGGAGGAGAATAACTCAAACCAGTTTTTATGGGTGTGAAGGCCTTTCATGATGGCGCTGAGCACTGTGGGGATTATTTGAGCGTACAACAACAATATGCCGCGTCTGGTGGCAGCAATCTCTGGTGTCCTCACAGTGGGGACACTGGGAGGGGCATGGGAGGGATTCTGGGAGGGAAGATAGGAAGAGCAGAAGCCAGCCAGGCACAGGGCTGCTTCGCAGGGAGGAGAGAGGTGCTAACAGCCTGGCTGGATGCTGACTCTGAGGTGATGCCAGGAGAAGCTGGCAGGGCTGGGCATGGGTTCTCTCTAAAGGCAGAGATGAGCCTCCTTTTCCACAGGCTTTGGGTCAGAGGCGCATAGATCAGCACGAGTTGGGCTGAATGGTGACTCCCAGGCTTTCCTGATGGTGACATTCACAGGGCTGCTGCTTTCCTGGACAAATCTCCTGGAAATCAGGCAGCAGTACAGATCCTGATCTCAGAGGCCCGATGTGCTGGAGTGTATCTCTTGACAGCCCAAGGCAGTCACAGAGCCAAGGGCTTTGTTCAGCATGGGCCTCTGTGGAGAAGAACTGGGAATGGAAGCAGTGGTCCAGAGCCAGTGGAGGCCACACTGACAGCAGAGCAAACCCAGACATGTTGGAGACACTCCAAAGGAGATTGTGAGGTGGCCACCAGTGGGCAAGAATGGCCACCAGAGAGGAGATTTCACCAGCAGCACCTGGACAGCTGCAGCTGGCACATGGCTGTACCCTGAGGACAACAGTGCCTCTGTCACTCTCAGGCCTCATGCCAGACTTTAGGTCCTGGCAGATGATCTAGAAACATCTGCTTTTGCTGGCTTTTCCTGATCCAGCTCTTGCAGCAATGGTTGAGGGCCCTCCAGCTAGCAGAAATCTTTTGGCTGTGGGTGAGGGGTCCGAAAACAGACCATGGCATGTGCCTGGAGATGTACTCTTGTAAACATGGCAAAAATCTGTCTTGCCCTCCATGCAGGAAGATCACTTCTCTGCTTGCTGGAGAAACCTTGGATGGAAAGTGGGCAGACCCCAACACCTCCTCCTCCACACAACCTCAGAGCAGAGGACACCCGGCTGTCCAAGTTCCTGGATTTCATCTGAATTCACCTTGCCCTGTGGTGCTGGGCAGTCTTCTGAGTGAAAAAATGTCATGTTTATCTGTCACTCTGTCAGGCCAAGTTCTCAATGGTAATGGGTTTGGAAAGCAAAGGAGTTGCTCTCAGAAGGATACAGGAAACAAAATGTGATCTCTCCTCCATGATGGGATACCTGATTGTGCCAGGACACCTACTGAGAGCTGGATGCTCTTCCACCAGGCCCTCTCTGCTGGGATGAGCCTTTCCTCCTTGCCCCGCTGCTTGGTCAGGAGAGCAGGGCTCAGGACAGGGGCACAGGAGGAGGATATGGCATGGGGTCACTTGGTTGTGCTGCCTCTTAGCTCCTGCTCCTTCCCACCTCCCTACCTTGTGCCACGGTTTGCTGCCTCCATGGGGCTTGGAGACAGTTCCAAGAGCTTTGCAGTTTTCCAGTGCTGTGCCTCAAGTTTTTCCTTGGAGTTATGACTAGGACGTGCCTTGTACTCAGGCCGTGGCTCCAGCGCCATCTCAGCGTTGGACTGAGACCATGTTTGGTCTCCTTGGATGTATCAGAGAAATCCCAGACATGGAATAAAGTGTTTGCCCAGACGTACTGCTGAGGGCAGGCTGCCCCACATGGAGCAGGCTGCCAGCTTGTGGGGTGCTTTGTCCTTGTGTGGCCCCTAAAGCATAAATTCTGTAGGTCCCAGCAATGAGCCTCACAACCAGAGCTCCCCTGCCTGGATAAACGGGACAAGTGGTGGTGCTGCCAGCCATGGGGTATGGCAGAAGCTGCCTGTTTCCTTTCAGTCACTTTGTTAACATGCCCCTAAACCCTTTCACAGCCAGAAAAAGCATTAGTCACCCTTACAAAGTCAGGATGAGCCGACAGGAATAACAAGCACCTTCGTCTAGAGCACGTCCATGCCAGGCAAAATATTGTGGCCAGGACTGCTCTGTGCTTGTTCTGGGAAAGGGACAGAGGAACCTGCTCAGCCTGTGCAGAGGGCAGTGGTTGTGTATAACACCCTAACACCTGGCCAGCTGTGGGAGGTGCTGGTGGTCACTGGAGCTGGCCCTGCCCAAGGCCTTCATGGGACTGTAGACAGAGACTGGCACAGGTGCTGGTGAAGAGATTCGGCTCCTGGGGTACAATGAGATGAAGGACTTGTCTGAAGTGGTGTGACCTCCCTGCTCACCAGGGGCTCTCTGGGTTAGCTTATGGCCAACTACTACTTGATGGACATTTCAGAGAGGACCACAGCTTGGGACCTCCTCCATCCCACCTCAGCCCTGTCCATGATGCCAACAGTCTCTCCCAGGAGACAGAAGAGGCACCAGGCTGACTGCAAGGCAGCCCATCCCTCTGAGAGACTCCTGCCCACTAACACGGCCTGTCCGCCTGCTTCAGCATCACCTCCAAGAACCAGAGAAGCAGGGCAAGCCAGGACCTGGATCCTGGCCGACGAAGGGAGAGATGAAGGGAGATGTGAAGCCGATGAGTGGAAAAGGAGAGCTGCGAGAATGTGGCCGGGCGCGGCTGATGGGGGTGGCTGCCGGCGGTATCGCAGCAACGTGCTGGCACGGAGCGGGGGCCAGGCTGGAGTCAAACATTGGGAACATTTCTACCAGACGGGACAATTATACACTGGAGCTGCTTGCCAGTGAGGCCCCATCACGAGTGGAACAGATCCCATAAGATACTTCTAAGTTTAGAGTAAAGGAGCCCTCCCGAACAGGGGAGGATGCGAGACTGCCGAGCTCAGTCCCGCCCGTCGCCGCCAAACCACACTCCCCGGAGGAGCACTCACGAACTGCTCTTGCAACACTTGAGCTACGGCTGAGACACACATTCCAGCCGAAACCCCTGTTTGCAGTTGTTTATACATCGCTCAAAAAATATCCTTTTGGATTGAATTTGTTCATGCTTGATCTCAGCCCAAAAAAACGAAGAATTATTTGGGGATGGTTTGAGCAAAATCAGTTCGACTGTTTCTGTGTTATGTAAGCATCAGAATAAATATGTTTTCCTATTTTCAAACATTTTCCTCATCCTTACAAGCTGTCAGATAGCTCAAAATCAGCTTCATGATTTGGAGAAGTTGTACTTAGCCCATGCCTGGCTCAGTGAGGGACCAGCCTGTTCCTTAGCCAGACAAGCTCTCCTCAGGAGTGAGAAAACCAGGAGGGACTACAGCTCTTACATGTGCTGCTTGACATCCTTAAAGGTGATCTCCAGGGGCATTGGATCACAGCTGGGCATTTTCCAAGAGTATTTGACAAGAAGGGATTGGGCAGCGCCAAATGAGAGTTAAATAAGCAGATATTGAACAAGGCTGTGGAAAAGAGCCGTAAGTTTTTGTGAGAAGGGGAGTGCTGTTCACAGACCATGCAGCAGAGGAAGGCTCAGCTCTTCCCACTACCCACCTCCCAGCTCCAGGGGATCTCATACTCTGCAGGTTGTGCTGGAGCTGATCCCTCCACGTTTTTGTGCTGTGCCTGTGCGTTGGTTTTGGTGGATCATGGGTTTGGGAGAGGAGAAGTGAAGGAAAAGGGCTCTCAGCCTTGGAGACACTCTTTGACTCCAAGATTGTGCCCAGATGCAGAGAGGTGATGGGTGATGGGCACTGCAGGAGGAAGGCCAGGCCTTGGTGAGGTGGATGAATCAGATGTTGGCAAGACTTTGCACCAGCATCATTGGGATGGGGCAGAGCTATTGGAGGTGAATACACAAATATCCTTGAAATCCAGCTCCAAGGCTGGAGAAGATCATTGTCCAAGTTTCAGGAGTTCACACTCCAGTGGAACCCGTGTGCAGCCAGTGGAGAGGTGACCTTGACCCTGGCTCTTCAGACTTCATCTCTGGAGGAAAGAATGAAGGTTCACCCCATGATGCACCCCATGGAATGAGGGTCTCCAAGACATTTGGATCTTGCTGCTTCCCAGTGTGAAGAGGAGTTAAATACCTGAATGCCTGGCAGAGGCTGGGATGTCATTCCTCACCCAGCACCTACAGGAAACCAGGGAAGTCTGTCCAAGTGCTGATTCTTAACTCAGTGCAGTTGTGCAAGTTGTGCAAGGAGTGACATTCAGGCAACTACAGACAAAGTGCTATAGCAACGAACCCCGAGTGCCAGGAGCAGGCACTCCAGTGTCCTGTCAACGTTCTGTGGATAAACCATGGGAAAATAAAAGGGACTGTTGTGAGCTGGGAAATTTTTGAGAACATCAGGAAGCTGATAAAAATGCCTGAAGCACAAAAGGAATTAAATTAAAGTCCTCCAGCTGAATGTAGAGGCTGCTTCAACATCTGTTCAAGTCACAAAGGGCTCACAAAATTTAAGTGGAGAAAGAGGGCAGGAACAGGAATCACTTGAGGCCTGTGAGCAGTGAAAAGGCTTTGAAACCATAAACAGGGGAAAAAAATATATCAGGGGAATTCCAGAAACATTTTGATTTTGACTGAAGTCCCCAGCCTGGGTTCTGGGGAAGCACAAAAAAGGTATCCATAGGCAAGGAGAGAACTCAGTGCCTCCAAGACCACAAGCATCCTGGAGCTACTGTGAGCCAAAGAGTCATCACTTGGATCCTTAAGATACCCTGACGCCTTACAGCACCTCAATTTGGCTACTCTGGTGAGAAACCAGCATCTCCAGGACCCTGGGGCCAGAGGAATTATTTAAATGAGGAGGGAGTGTTGAACACTGTCCTGGACTGAAATGGAATCATAACCTCCGCCTCCTTCCTCATTCCATTGGAAGATACTGTCAACGACTTTAGGGATAGAAAAGGATGTGTGAGCACCCTCAGATTTGCTTTAGGGCAGCACCTGGAAACCCAACTGTATCCTTTGGAAAGTTCAGGGTAACTTTGTGCTGAAGCAGAGAAGCACTGCTTCCATGATCCATCCCATAAGCAGGGAGAAATCTGTCCTTAAGCCATCCCAGATGTTTGCAAAGCAGACGTGGGTCTCAGTCCTGAGGTAGCAGAAGGAAAAGTGCTGGAACAAAATGAGACGTTAAAAAAGAAATTGCCAGATCCACGTGGTGGAGCTGAGACAGCTTGGGGAGACCAGGAATGCAGCAGCTGCTCTGTCTGCTGGAGCAGACAATTTAACATGGAAGCTACTGCTTTCCAGAAGTCTGGAGTGAAGCAAATGTTGTACTGGTCTGCAAAAACAGCAGTAGCAATGATCCTGGGAATAGTCCGGCATCTTTTGTGCAGGAAAAGACACTGGAAGGAGCAGTTGTGCAGGTTCAGATCAAGCCACTCAAAGGGACCTTGAGGCCCCCCTGTGTGACAAGCTTGATGGGGGGACAGTGGGAAAGTCAAGAGGGTCAACAGAGAGAGAAAAATAGCAAGTCCTGAATCTGGGATGGAGAAATCTGTGCCAGAGAACAACCAGCACAGGTGTGTGAGCTCTGCAGCACAGAACATGGAAACAGGGAAGGAAAGCTGACCGTGAATCAGCAGTGAGCTTTTCCAGTGAGGAAAGCCAAGTGGTGTGCTGTGGTAGCCAACTGGTGTGCTGTGATAGCCAAAGCACAGCCAACATCTGCAGGGAAGATGTGTGAGAAGAGACAGAAAGATGAGGCTGTTCTGCCTGGAGGAGACAGGTGGAAAGGGGGATCTGATTGTGTTTTCCTCTGCCTAAAGGGAAGCTTTAGAGGAGACATAGACAGACTTTCCTCAGGAGTGAAGAATAAAGGGAAAATGGGCAACAAGCAGGAGTTGCAAATAAGGATGGACACAAAAAGTGTGTGCAGCCCTGGCACAGGGCCCAGTTCAGGTTGTTTGTGGACAAGGCCTTGAACCAATAGATTCAGCTATAGATTAGACCTTCTCTGACCACAGCTGACTGGAGACTTTGGATGTTACTCCAAAAATCAGTTATTCCAAGAAAATCAAGGAAAATCACTTTTCTCAGCCTGTAACACTGCCTTGAGCAGGTTGAAAGAGCCAAATATCAGGAAACACTGCAGCGTGTTCCCTCTGCTTTAAGGTGGGATTGTGCCATCACTGGAGAGCACCCAAAATTTCTCTTCAACTCTGGAGAAGCATGTCTGTGTCTGAGGAAGATGGGACAGCAGATGTGCTCCCTCTGCTGCATGGTGGGTTCCTCACTGGGAGGAACACCAGAGCCCCAGGTTCTCGGATGCCCACAGAGGTGCTGTCATCCCACTGTTAAATTCCTCAAAGCCTGCAGTCACAGAGAGAGTTTCAGGAGATGCTCCATCCTAGGAAGAAGAAGGAAGGATACACTCCCTAGGCTTGCTTTGCTTGGTATGTGCTCAGTGTGCAGACAGAGGCTCTGGGAGAGCTCTGGCAGAGACTGAGCAGCACTTGGCACCTCTAAGCAGCACGGAACAATCTGTCCACTGAAGGACACCTCCAGGTTTCTTTCCCCATTTTCAGATTTCTCACTTCTTGGACATAGCTCCCACCCCATCACCTTTCCCTTGCAACCCTGGACAGGAGCAGATGTGTCCCTGGGCACCCAGCACAGCACAGCACCCAGCTGACCGGCATAGGTTGTGTTGGGGACATCCTCACTCCCCTTCAGACGCTGGGATGGCCCCAAATCCTCACAGACATCTCACATGTTAACTGTTGCTGGCCTTATCTCCAGGATCAAGACCATATTTTTCTTCTCATTCCAGGAAGGACAAGTTTTAATAGGCCTGGAATTGGAAACAACTCTCTTTGCTTTCCATACTTCCCACCCGGTTTTCATGTGGGGAGTTGTTTATCACAGTTATGCAAGCAGAGGCAGATGGCTAGAGTGACAGTCCTGGTCTAGGGGCACAGCAGAGGAGAGCTGGGGCAACAGTCTTGGCCTAGGGGCACAGAGGAGGAGGGCTAGGGTGACAGTCCTGGCCTGGGGCTGCCCTGCACATCTACCCTGGCCTTGCACCCCTCCCACACATCCCGATGCTGCTGGAGATTGCACAAGTGAGCAGAGGGAGAAGACAATGTTCTGCTTCCCTGGCCAGAGGGGACAGCCCTTGGGACTGGAAAGGACTTAATCTCAAGGAACATGTTCTGGTCTCTGCAGAGGGGACACCCAGAGGTGGCTGAGCTCCCCAGTTGCTCTCCTTGGATCTGGTGGCAAGCCAGGGACAGTCACCATGACAGGTCAGCACAATATCCCTGTTCCCTGCCAGAGTCCCACAGGGGCAGTGGTGACGGACTAGGGAATGTGGAGGGGACATGGCACCTGTTCTGTGTGTGGTGTAGGGCTAGGCATGGGCTGGAAATGGGTCAGGGACTTGCTGGAAGGAGTGCTGGCACTCTGGGGGTGTCCCCCCTTTGCAGAGAGTCCCTTGCCCATGCTGGGGTGACAGTGGGGCAGGAAGAGACACAGGAGGGACCCTCAATTCCCATAGCTGTGAGAACACAGCCTGGTCAAGGATGCCCAGAGTTGATGGTGTTGGGAGAGGCTGCTGGGGTGAGACATGAAAAAGAGGCAATGGAGACAAACTGTGACATGCTGTGACAAAACCCAGCTCCTACTGGACTGCAGATGATGGTTCCCACCCTGAGAGTGATGCAGGAGAACAGGGACTCTGGGGCATGGCAGCAGGTGGAGGGGACAGTGAAGTTCATGACAGCCATGGAAAACTGGGTGAGAAGTGTCCATGGGTGAAAGCTGCCTGACCACACAGCTGGGCTTGGCACAGGAATAAATTAATGTTAACAGCTCGTGGATAATTATATGGAAAAGCAAATCAATAATTTCTTGGTGTCATAGAGCTTTTCTTTAAGGAAATGTCCATTCAAGAGGAGGTGGCACTTGTGAAACCTCTGAGTGGTGGAGGCAGGCTTGGGACCACCCTGGTCCCACGTTCCCATGAGTACAGGGCAGAATAGGATGTGATCAAGGGACACTGGCCCCTGCCCCAGCCATGGAGTGGTCTCTGAAGCACCCACAGGTGACAGGTCCCACTAGTGACAAGGACAACCTCTGCTGGTGTGCTGGCCAGCTTGAGCAGCCCAGCCTGTGCTGTCTCACCTGCTAGAGGAGCCCAGCTCTGACCCCTGTTCATGGCACTAACTTGGCCTGTCTAGTGACATCTGCTCCGTGGATGTCTCTGCCCAGCCCTGCCCAGAGGGTGGCACAGTGTTCCAGCTGTCCCAGCTGCAGGGACAGCATCCTTTCAGACATATTTTCCATCCATCCCTCACCTTAAAGGGCTCCACTGGCAGAGCTCCCTGGAGTTCTCCCCTAATTGCTTCCCTTCACATCCCACTCGTGGTGTGCTTTGTGCAGAAGGGTCCAGCTCTTCCACCAGCATCCTTCCGCTCCTGCATCCTGCCCACCCAGACTCCTTGCTGTGTCTGCAGTCAGCCTTCCTGGAATAGTGGCTCTTCATTTGTGGATGTGTTCCAAGTCCTGCCCCTGGAGGATCTCTCAGTCCCTCCTGCCTTGGGTTTTTCCTAAGCACAGTGGTCCACGTGTTGTTCCAGGGAAGTTCTTGTGACACTGTCCCAAACTCCTGAGCTGGATGCTGCTTGCCTGACATCCACCTGGAGCTGGCAGATGAGCTGGTGTGGACATGGAGGGGCAGGATGGGCCAAGCCCCCCGTGGGCTCTGCCTGTGATTTTGGCTTTCTGGGTTGCATCCACAGAGTTCATAGCAGACTGGGCCAGGCTGGTCCCCTGGGTGTGACAGCCAGCCCCTGTGTGACAGTCAGGGGGCTGTGACATGGCTGCTCCCTCGCTCCAGGGCACAGAGAGGGGCTGTATTTACAGCAGGAACTGATGCCCGTGAGCACAGCCTGTGAGATCTACCAGACTCTGTATGACTGAACCAGGATTTTGGAGCAACCCCTCCATTTTTCACACACACATACCCACACACCTACACACCCTTCCTTCCACCTGCAGTACACCCAGGGGTTTGTATTCTTACTCTGAATTTGTGCTAGTGACTCTCTTCCAGCCTCTCCGGCCAGCTCTGCTCTGGTGAGGGCTCCTGCAGAGCTCCTGTGTCTTTTTAGGGGTGGAGAGAGAAGAGAGCAGCCTGTGCCAGGGCAGGACTTCGTGCACAGCCCTGTGGGGACCATCTTGGACCTGCCAAACTTCCCCATCCCTCCTGTCCCGGGCATTGTTCCCAGCTCCTGCTTAGGGCCACCAGCCCAGGAGGTTTTGGAGGCTTCAGGCTCACTGAGGGTCTGAAGAAGGCTGATGGTGAAATGTCCTACCACAGTGGGGTAGTGCTCATGGATCAGGTGAAGGAAAGGGCAGTGGGATGATGATCCTGGTTGATGCTGGTGCATCCTAGACCTGCAGGGACCAGCAGACAGGGTGACCCCAGCCAATGGCCTCATGTCCTCAATCCTGGCCTGGGGAGGTGAGCACAATTTGGAGGACACTGAGGGAACAGCCAGAGCTCTTGGCAGCCCTTGTGCAGCCAGAACAATGGCTGACGTCATTTTTATTTAAGAGGGAGAAGGGAAAAATTTGTGACCAGAGAACTGTAGCCCTGGGAGAGATGGAGTTTATTTTTCCTGCCTGCTGCTTTCTCTCGTGCTCCCCCCAGCCCTGGCCGTGGCACAGCACATTCCTTTGCTGTGATCTCCTCCCTTCCATACAACAGCACATTCCTCCTGTGCTGGCTGTTCCCCTCTGCTCTGGCCAGCCTGGCCTGGCCAGTGCAGAGGGGACAGTGGCCACTCCTCCCCTGTGCCTGTGCACTGCTGGACATTCTACTTTCACCTTTGCCAGAGCTCAGGCTCAGGCACTGTGTCCATGTGCTGCCTGCTTGTGTCCAACTTCACTCTGGACACTGGCATCTGTCCAGACACTGGACTCTCCATCCCAGGACAGTGTCCATCCCAGGTGGAGCCTCACTCTATGCTGCCTCCAGGGCAGGTGCACTGAATACGTGGCATGGAACCTTCCAGTGGGGACCTCACACACACCGATGGGCTTGGGAAGCATGGGGTGCCAAATAGGGCTTTTCTTCCCTGGGGGGGTGGAGCAAAACCAGCCTGTGCTAGGGGTCATCCCTTAGGATCCCAAACAGGCAGGAAGGAAGGTGTTTGCCAAGCCCTGTGAGCAGTGGGGAGATGAGCTAACACCTCGCAGGGCTGAGTTCATGGGGCTTGCACAGTTCCCAGTGCTGGGGCCACCCCAGTCAGGGCAGGTCACCCCAGAGGGTTGGGCAGATGTGGGTGCTGCAGCCCTTCACCCTGGGGTCATTGTCCCCTCTGGCCAGCACTGGTGTGGGGTGAGAGGGTCAGGCTGTGGGTGCTGGCAACCAGTGCATCCAGCACATCTGCACACCGGGCCCTTGTGCTCCTGCTGGCCTCACTGGGTTTTGTTGGAGCTGCTGGGAGCCTAGGCACGGGCCTAACTGCCTGCTTGTAGCATTTTCCCAGGGCAATCAAATTAAATGAGCTGTTACCTTCCCTCAGGACATCCCCCTTTGCTCACCCCAACACCCCTCTCACGACTTTGTCTCATACCTAACCACAGAGGACACCAGCAGCACCCCTGTGCCCCAACCCCAGGATGTCTGAGAGCTGGGAAAGCTCCTTCCTCCTCTTTTTTTACCCATGCCAGAACTGCCTTGCTTATTCTCATGCTCAGAGCTGCAGAGCACAGATCGGAGGCTGGGGCTTCTGGGGAGGGCTTGGGGAGGCATGGCAGGGCTCTGGGTCTGGGCAGGGCTCAGGGTCTGGGCAGGGCTCAGGGTCTGGACAGGGCTCGGGGAGGCATGGCAGGGCTCAGGGTCTGGGCAGGGCTCAGGGTCTGGGCAGGGCTCAGGGTCTGGGCAGGGTTCTGGGTACTGGACTAGACCAAAGGGCTGAATGGGGCCACTTGTGCCCCATCTCCTGACAGACTGGGATAAACCAGGGTTAACCAGAGGGGCGGCTGGGAGCTGCCACATGCCAAGAATGTTTCCAGACTGGGGAAGGGCTGGACATGAATCACCCGGTGCCTCTGCCAGACGCTGTAATGCAGGCTGGGCTCTGTACTGTGGCTGTCCTGCAGTGCGTTTGGGGATTACTGTGCAGACTGGGGCTCCATCAATCCCACCAGCATCACCTGCTCAGGTGGCTCCAGCCTAATTTTGTGCTCCTGGGAGTCCCAGCTGGATGTGGCAGCCCTGTGTGTGCGTCAGGCGCTGCTTGTTTGGGAAACCCATGTGTAGATGTTGTTGCAGCCATGGAACTTGCTCCTCCCACGCTGCTCCAGCCCTTTGTCTCTGTCACTTGTGTGAGCCTGAATTTTCACGAGTTGTAACTCAGCTTCTGGAGATTACTGGGTCTGTAGCAAGGTACCATGGCTGGCACCAGGACCCTGCTCAGCCCAGTGCTGGCTCTCTCACTGGCAGCTTGTCTTGCTGCCCACCCAGCCTGTGCCTGTCAATGTGAGGGATACTCTTCTTCCTCTTCTGAGGGATACCTGTGTGGTCCTGCTGTGATCCCAGGGAAACCCAGCAGTTCAGGAGATGGGGACCTTCCCACAGCCAACAGGAGAGCCAGTGCTGAGGCAAGCTTTGGCGGCCTAGGGAGCTCATGTCCATGCCCAGCATTGCAGGGCTGCCTGGAATGTGGGTGGATGGTTTCACATCCAAAGACACCCACAACCCCCTTAATGCATCCCATACCCAAACCAGGGCTGCAGCTTTAGGAAGACAGGCAGTTAATGCTTGCTACTGGAATCCAATGACAGCAATGGGATAGTCAGAGTGTCCCCACAACTTCTGTCCCTTGCAGATCCTTCAGAGCAAGAGTGGGAGGTGATTAGGACTAAGAATGAGGTAAACTTGGACTCCTCAGCAGCCAGAACCCAGAACAGCCCCCACAGCAGCTCCTGGTGCACAAATGTCTGTAGTTCACGTGCTCGCCTTGTGCAGGGAAAGCACCAGACTGGCACAAGGACATCTGTGAGGGCAGTGGCTGAAATGGAGACAGAAGGAAAAACACAAGGAGAAGGGCAGTGCCCCAAACTGCTTAGGGCTAAAATCCCAATACAGTAATTTCACGATCATAAGGTGCACCGGACTATAAGGTGCACCCCCGGGGAGTTGGCAAAATTCGCAACTTTGTAGATCAGATAAGGCGCACCGGACTATAGGGCGCACTTTTTTTTTTGCAGCGAGGCTCCGCCCCCAGCTCCCCCTGTGCGGTTTCTGGCCGAGGCCTCGCCTCAACCTGGCAGCCATTGGCCCCGGGCCCGCCCTGTACCCGGCGGGGCCGGGGGCATGCCCGACGTTGTTCCGTGCCGCCTCACCGGGGATGGGCTGTGGCCGCCGCCCCTCTGTGCCCCCTCCACGGGGCTGGGGCATGCCCGCTGCTGCTCCACCCCACCTCCACCTGGCAAACTGCAGCCCTGCCGGCTCCCCTGCGGTTCGCAGCTCTCACTTCCGGGTAGGCAAATTTCTGAACTTTGTCCATCATATAAGGCGCATCGGACTATAAGGCGCACTTCCGGGTTCGGGGGAAAATTTTAGTCAAAAGGGTGCGCCTTATAGTCGTGAAATTACTGTAACTCCTTTCATTCAGAATATCTCCGTTTCCATCTGGAAATAAAGAGGTTTCCACATTCACTTCCTCCTTGCTGGAGCTGGAAACACTGTCCCCGTGGATGGTGCTGAGGTGCCTGCCTGGGATGCAGGGATGTTCCCTTTGGAAGCAGCATGGTTCCCTGGCAGCACTGTCCTGCTGCACCAGGACACGTGTTCCAAGCCTTGTGCAAACGCACCAGGCCTGACCTCGCTCTAAGGTTTCTGGTCAAGGATGTAATCTCAAGGGCAGTAATTTTCCCTTGCTTTCCTAAAACTTTCCAAACAAGCACATCTGAAAACCTTGACTCAAGGGTTTCAAGGAGTTGGGCTGAGCACGACACGCAGCCAGGGACCAGCTCAGAGGCTCAAGAAATAAACAATAAAAGGAGCAGAACTCAGAACATCTGGTGGAAAGTAGAAGCATGTTCCACAGTCTGAGTGTCTGAAGGATAAATGGGGCTGGACAGAGTCACAGCTCCTTTCTTGTCCACGTTGGGAGCAGGGCAAGTGTGATATTTATGGGCTTCAGTGATGCTGTGACTGCAACATCTTGGCACTTCTCCTACAGTGGCTTCAAGGGGAATGGAACACATGTGTGAAAACATGTGCTGGGGCACAATAGCCCAGGCCCAAATGGCAGCAGATGCAGGGAGGGAGAAGCTCTGGACACAAGCTCAGCTATTACCCACAAATGGGATGGGGTAGGAGTCCCAGTGCTGGGGGATAATGAGAAGGTGTGGACCTTGAAGAGCTGCAGCCACCTGGAGAACCAGGCAACAAGGAGCCTGGCAAGCAAGGCTTCCCTAGAGGTGGGTATGGAATACGTGAGCCTGACCAGGGAAGGGGAAGGTGTACTGAGTGCTGTGCCCCATGGCTGGGTCCTGCACCTTCCTTGTTTTCATGGGTCTGGATGAAGCAAAAATTAAATAAAACCAAATCAAGTCCTCAAGGATCTGCATCCAAGAAACAGGACATGGGCTTTGGCATGGAAATCTGTAAGCCAGTGGTTCTGGTGATCCCTGCCTTGGAATTAAATGTGTGAGTGGCCCCACTGGTTTCACTTAGGGAGGAGTGAGCACTCTAAGTGCTTTGCTGGATGAAGGCCTAGGAGAGGGAAGGGCTGGACTCCAAGTGGGGCTGGGCAGGAAGGAGCCTACGCACTCTGCTGCAATGTTTGGGATTTCCAGCCTGGACACAGGGAAGCAGAGCAGGCAAAGTGTGGAAATCCAGCCCCAGAGTTCCAAGCAGGTCAAGGGCTGGAGCAGCATCTTGGACAGTCCAGATGGTGTTCCCAGAGTGCCTGGGATGGGGAGCTCTGGCTCTGCAGAACAGTGGTCTTGTCATGGGGCCATGGCAAGATCCCCACCTCTGTGAGTGCCTGCACTGTGCAGAGGGGAAACTGTTGGTGGCCTTAGCCTTGGTGGTGGCACTGATCCATGGCCAGCAGTGGCACTGACCTGTGCCCAGCAGTGCCCATCTCTCGGTGACCCTGGAGATAAGGTCCTGGGCTAAGAGGAAAGGAGGAGGAGGAGGAGACAGCACTGCCCCAAGGAAGGGGCAAAGTAATTTGAAGGATGGTGAAGGAAGATGATCTGGTGTTTGCTGAGGCAGGACCAGGCCATGATCAGGTGCTTTGGAAGTCACCCCATCCCTGCACCCAAAGTGCTTCTTGGAGCTTCAGGAGATGCACCTGGAGCAACACCTCTGTCTTGCAATCCCAGATTTAGGGCAGGGGTATCACATCTCTCCCACAACCTGAAAGATGCTCTCTGCTGAGCCTGTTCTGGCAGGAGCACTGGCCTCTTCCCAATGCCCCCTGCACAGACTCCAGCACACCTCCAGCTGCCTCAAGGCCATGGACATATCCCATGCCAGGCAGGAGATGCCATGGCTGGCTCAGCCCTGTGCCTGCACTCCCTAGGAGCCTGTCACCATGGAACCCTGCTCCTGAACCACAGCTCTGCTCATGTGGGCCAGGTGAGGCCTAGCCACTGACACAACAAAGCTGAGGACGGGCAGGACACTGGTCCTTGGTGCTCCCAGTGGGGGTCACCGGGATTGTCACCTGTGGAAGTGGGGCAGGTGCCCAAAACCACAGAACTCCTCCACAAGAGGTCCACGAGCCCCCGAGTCGTCTTCAAGAGAGGGATGTTGCCTATGTCTGGACACTGCCCTTGGAGAGCTGGACTACTGCTCCACTGACACATCCACCTTGGCAGGCACCAGGACAGCCATTTCCTGGACATCCACATGGCCAAGAGCTGTTTTTGGGGAGGAGGGAATGGCTTCTTGCAGCTGGGACTTGGCTGAGGTGAGGTCTCATGCCTGGTGCTGATACTCAGATATCATCTCTGGTGATTTACGGCTGGAGCACGCAAGCACCACTTTGGGAAGATCCTCATAAATAGCTCCAGCATGACAGAGGGCTGCTGGATAATGGAAAATTGCAGGATCAGCCCCTGTCACAACTCCATGCAATATCTGGTGTTAACCCTGTCATGACAGGAGGGAGGGGCACACAGCTCCAACTCTTCCCTGTCGAGTCAGGGCCTTTGGCACCCCTATGCCAGGGCTCACACCTCATCACTCCGAGCTCTGCTGGTCATAGCATAGGTGCGGGCCTTTCTTATCCATACACTGCCATGTCCGCCTCTTTCCAGCCCCCTCCTGCAACCCATATGGATTTTGCAGCACTGAAGTGGAACAATTTTTGACTGGAGGCTCAGCCACCTGTTATCAAAACTCACTGAAGCCTGGTTTCAGAAGAACTGGCTTTCCCTTGAATGCCAGGCAGAAATATGGAATGGGTTAGGTTGGAAGAGACTATAAACCCATCCAGTCCCCAGCCCCTGCCGTGGGCAGGGACACCTTCCATTACCCAGGCTGCTCCAGGCCCTGTCTAACCTGTCCTTGGACACTTCCAGTCACTGTGTTTGCCTCATTCTGTCCTTCTTAAAAGTTTTCTGCTCTAAATCTCCAGCTCCCTTCTGCCACCAAGGAGGGATTGTCCCACGTCTCCCTGCCCAGGTCCCCACTGATCTCTCTGTGCCACCTCCACAGGCTGATCTTGTCCCTGCACACTCTGGCCAGGACTCACCCAGGTGTTCCCAGCCTTGACATGGGCATGGACCTTCACCCAATTTCCTGCTAATGCTGGGAGTCCTGGGGAGATCCCACCACAGCTGAGCCAGAGCAAAAATGGGAAACTGAGGTCTGAGCAGTGGAGAACCCATCAGCCTTTCCTGCACTCCTCAGAGCAGCCTACTCACCCCTGGCAGACACATCCCCTCCCAGCACAGCCCCATGGCTGGTGCCATTGTCTGAGCTGGGCTGGGAGGGAGAGGAAGCCCGAGGAGGGGCACATGGCACATATCCTCTTTGACAAAGGGTGCCCAGTGCCCGCTGGGCAGGTGTCCAGGCAGCTGGCTGGGCTGTCAGTACTGGCTCTGGTGCTTGAGGACCAACAGATGGGATCCATTAGCAGAGATTATTTAGATATCTCCAAAGGGCTCCGTCACAACCCATTAAACTTATACAAGCAGCCATAATGAGGGCTTAACACGCTGTCGGTGACATGCCTAGCACAGCTCCACACCAGCGGAGCACTCAGGGACAGTGGCACGGGTGGAGCGACCCTCAGATCCCGGGTCTGGATGGCCCCACCCTGCCGTGTAGGTCTGGGCTGGTCCCCCCATGTGCACCTCCATTCCTGTGAGGCTCAAGTGCCTCGGATGGGGGGCCGAGTTCTCTGGATGTGCTTCCCGCTCCAGCCTCACCCTTGCTCCCTTTGGCATCACCCAGAGCAAGGGGAGGCCAGCGCTGTCCCCGTGCTCCAGCACTGGGCTGATAATACGGGATGTGTCTGTTCCCAGTGCCGATCCTGGGAGCTGCCAGTGGCCCTGGCTGGCTTGGATCCCAGGATCCCTCCAGCCCCGGGAGCCCCCGTCCTTCATCGCCCCCCGACAGGCCCAGATGCCTCCGAGTGCTGGAGCCAAGGAGAGGCAGGTGCTGCAGGCACCAACCACACGGTGCCATTTCTAGCGCCTCCATCCTGGCATGATGGCTGGAGCTTGCCCACTGGTATTCCCAGTGTGAGCCAGGATGGTGCTGTAGCATGCCAGGAAGCCCTTGAAGCCCCACTGTCACTCAGCTGTGTCCCCTCCAGGTCCCCACTGTCACTGTTTCTGCTTAAGGGACTAAATTTCTGCTCCTTTGCTTTCTTACAGCATGTCCTGTGCTCTAGGAATGCTGTGCTCTAGAGGGAGGTCTCCTATGACAGAGAGGGCTCTCTGCCCTCTTCCATGGAGGGTTTTGAAGAAGGGGCTTTCCCAGGAGATGGAAGTAGGGCAGGACATTCCCTGGGGATTCCACAGAGGAGTGGATTTGTCTTCATTAACTCTGGAACTTAGCAGCCTTTAATCTGACAACAATTTGCAAACATCAGAGGAAAAAGGCTGGAAGGGATTGGATGGAGATCCACCACAGCACCAGGAGAATTCCAGTGGGGTAAGTATCCTCGAACCAGGGCACTGCAGGAGCTGGTGCATCCAGGATGTGTTCAGCTAGAGTCACCTGGTCTGGTGGAAAGTGTCCCTGTCCATGGCAGGAGCTGGATTGGCTTTAAGGTCCTTCCAACCTAAACCGCTCCATGGTTGTGATTTCTGCTCCCAGTACAGAGTCCTGGGCTACCCCAACCCATGAGGGCACAGCTCCTGTCCCCCAGGTGCCACAGGGAGTTACCCCCCAAGTGTCCTGCCTGGTGCTTCCCATTCCCGTGTCTGCAAACACTAAAGAGCTGTTTGCCACTAGCAAATGCCTCCTGCTTGCCCCGTCCATGGGGTTTGTGGGGCTCCCACATTTTGGCAGGGTAGCTTTTGGAACCAGCTCAGTTTCTCTGCCCCTCTAGGTAAGGGCTGCAGTTTCAAGGCAGCTCTCCATGAATTCAGCATTGCTGAATGGGAATCCGGATGGGGAGGCTCAGGTATCTGAAGGTGTCAAGCTTCCACTCAAACATTTGACGCTGTTTTCCATGACCTCATTAGGCTGAGGCTCATTAGCCTGTTCTCCTCCGAACTGGAGCTCCTCCCAGGAATTCTGGGCCATTCTTTGTCGCCAGCACAGTAGGTGGGTCATGGCTCGGAGTGCAGCTCTGTATGTACCATTACATGGCTGGGTGCTGCAGTCTCTAATAACGCTATTTCTGGATTGCAGCGATGCTAATTGAGAACTAGTGTGTCATTAATTATACAAATAACTTGATGCCAGCACTGGATTGTGTCTCTAATTTCGGGAACTACTGTCCTCGTTTGTTTGGTTTGACAGCTCCTAGCACTCGAGGTCTTGCATTATTTGGCATTTCATTCAACAGCCACGGCAATTCCGGGACAGTGGGTGCCTGGATGTGCATGTCCCCTTATCCTGATCCCAAGCAGAGCCAGCCTGGGATGCCTGGAAGGACTCCTGTCTGTGGGCATTCTCCTCCCATGCTACTGGGACAGGCAGCGTTACCAGGCTGGGGTTCCACCTGTGCAGGGGCTCTGCTGTGACAGGGCACTGTGCCTGTGCCAGGGAACACATCCTCCTGCAGTTCCCTTCTCCCTCAAGGCTTCTGTTGGCTCTGAAAGGAGGATCAGCCAGCACAGAGGCTTTCCCATGTTTGTTTCTTAGCCTGTGCTCTCTGGAGTGCTCAGGTAGCCCCAGCCCCGAGGCTCCCGGTGTGGCTCCAGGGGAGGAGGTGGCAGTGGCTGAGCAGAGCTTTGACTTCCCTGCAGAGGAGCAGCCCCTGCTGGAAGTTATCCCAGTGAGTGTCTCCATCCATTTCTGTACATGTCCAATGGGAATGAACTGAATCTGCTCTGGGATGAGCCAGCAGGCTCAGGGAGTGTTGCTGGCTTGCACTGGGTGTGTGGATGGGAGACCAAGTGATGCCACCAGGGCAGGAGGTCTGGGTGGGCAGCAGGTCTGGTGGGCAGCTCAGGCAGCTCCTGAGGGGCTGAGGCTTAACCTTCCCTCAACTAATTATTTTACTTCTTTAGTTTGGAGGATGTGCCTGTTTTAAGTCCCTCCCAGAGCTTTTCAGGACTTTGGTTCAGTTCTTCTGGCATTTTTCCCTGTAGTACAATATGATCTTTGTGAACTCCACTGCCTTCAGCATCCCAAATATTTGCAGTATCTTTTTGTGGAATATTTTGAATGCCCAGCACAGCCCCAGGGAGTCCCAGGAAGCACCTCCTAGATAAGACATTAGGAGCACACACGCAGGAAGGTTGGGCTTTGTCCAGCAGAACCAGTGAGGATCCAGATGAAAACATGGAACATCTGACCTCTGGCACTTGCTCCAAACCCTTTCCCTGGCAGGAAGAGCAGAACAAACCGTTTTCACACCAACTCAACCTCAGACTGAAGAGTTCCCTTTCCCTTTGCACAGAGTGGCTCTGCAGGGCTTTGCTATCTCTGTCTCCCTGTTGCCATCTGGTTCCTCTGTCGGAACTGCTGCAGTGCCAGAGGGACATTTTTAGCTGCTCTTGTGAAAGGACAACGTGATTTTCTAAAATTACATGTTACCCATTATTTCCTAAGCTTCCTCATTCCTGTCTTCTCCTCCCAAGGAGAGCACTGGAGCCAGGTCCGGGCGTGGAGTGGGCAGCTGGGGAGCCAGAGTGGGTTCCTGCTGTGGGCTCTCCCCAGATCTCTGTACCCGTCTGAAGGTCAGCACGGTCCACGCTGCCATCTGGCATATTCTCCCCCCGAAATGTTTTCCAAAACAGCCTCCAGAAGTATCTTTTCCATGCTGCCTCTGTGTCCTGTGTCTGCAAGATCACCCCACAAATCCAGCTCTGACGTGGTTGTGTTCAACACGAGGAATTTTTTCCAAAAGCTCCTTTCATCAGTTTTTTCAAGCCTGTATCAATGGCCGCCAAGGGGAAATCCGTCCCTATGAGTACCATTGCTTGGGTGCCCACAGGGAATCCTGCACTGAGAGATTTTCCTCTCTCTGAAGAGTCCTTCTTTGGGTTTTCTTTTTTTATCTTTTCTTTCTTTTCTTCTTTCTTTCCCTTTTTCTTTTCTTCTTTTCTTTTCTTTGCTTTTCTTTTCTTTTCTTTTCTTTTCTTTTCTTTTCTTTTCTTTTCTTTTCTTTTCTTTTCTTTCTTTTCTCTTTTCTTCTCAGAGTCTCTTTTCTTCTCTTTCTTTCTTCTCTTTCTTTTTTTCTTTTCTTCTCTTTTTTCTTTTATTTTCTTTTCTTTCCCCCCTTTCCCCTTAAAATGTTAAATGAAGATTCCCAGCCAGCTCCCTCAGCTTTGATTTTGGGATCCTCATTAATTCCTGGGCCTAATTAGAGCCCTGATACCCCCCAGTGCTGCCTTTGATCACTCACACCTCCAGTTTGCTGCACATCTCCAAAGTTTCATTCTCATCCGCTGCTCCTCCCTTTCCCCCCACACCTTGGTGCTCTTTTGAATTCCCACGGCACTGTCTCAGCCCTCTTCCCTCTTTTCCATCCAGAGAAGCTGTGGCTGCTCCTGATCCTTGGCAGTGCCCAGGGGCCAGGTTGGGCGGGTTGGAGCACCCTGGGGATTTTGGGATGTGTCCCTGTCCATGGCAGGGGGTGGCACTGGCTGAACATTGAGGCCCCTTCCACCCAATTCATTCTGTGATTCCATTGATTCCATGATACCCCTCAACCTCCACACACTTATCCTGGCAAAGAGACCAGTGAAGGGTCCCAGGAGAATCCTCTGCCCAGAGCTGATTCCCAAACCACTGGCCCAAATCTCATGCACAGTCTGTCCCAGGAGGTCTGTAGCACCAGGGACACCTTTCTGGGAAGGGGCAGTCCCTCTGCTGGGAAGAGAAGTGACGGGTGCCCAGAGGGAAGAGGAGGAACTGCAGCCCCTCCTGGAAAGTACTTCAGGATTTCTGCAGGATCTAGAGGGAAATTTCTCAGTTCTCACTTGCAGGTTCTTAAAAAGTCCATTTTAAAGATCAGCATTATGTCAGGATGTCCAGTGACAGCTCTGTAGCCATCCAGGAAAAAATAACATCGAGAAGCAAATGGTTTCCAATGTGTTTTCTTGGGGTGTGGACTATGAACAACAACTGTGTTTATCCTCGGTGGCTGCATTCTGAGAGATGAGTGTTTGGTGGCTGATGATGTCCTCAGAGGGTGCTACAGTGACCCATTCCAAATGGATGATTCCAGAGCTCTCACCCACCTCTTCAAACCCTTCCACCTTTCTGTCAGCTCTGTATAACCCACATAGGGCTCCCATTTTCCCTGTGAGGTGCTTTCTCTTGCTGTATCAACACGAGTACATGGCCTTATCAGTATTGCCTTCATGGATTGGTGCAGTAGAAGTCAAAATCCTCAGTCTGCTGTCCCAGTAGGATCCCAGAATCTAACAGTATTAAACTCTGGGCTGTCATGGTCAGGACCACCACAGCTTTGAAACCAGTTTGTGCAACATCTGTCCAGAACAGTTTGAGATTGTATTGAAATATTCTCAAGAGCCCTTCAGCTGAGGCTTAAGCAGGAATAAAAAGTGCACACCCTGATGGTCAGATGAAAGAGAAAGCCCTTGCCTATGGAAGAGAGGTGTGTAATTGCAGAGACATGAACTGGATCTGGTTTTAATCCACTGGACAGACTGAGCACTGTCAAGTGCAATTTCTAATCTCAGTCCCGCTCGGCTGCGTCGGAGTATGGCTGAAGGTGTTTTTCAAGTGTTTAGGAGGCTTTCCAAAGACAACAGTGTCATCTGGAGAACATCAGCCTGCAGGCTGGTTGCTGTGAACGGGACACTCTTTGAAAAGCTCTCGGTGCTGATGCAAGTCCAGATGGCTCGTGTTGAACCTGGGGCTGGGCCATGTGCAGAACATGCCATGAGGTTCCTGTGGCTCCACCATGCTCAGCCTGTGAGCACAGCACAGGAGTGCCGACCCCTCTCCCTGGACCCACAGGACTTTCCCTGACCCCCAGATGTGCCCAGATGTGTCTCTAGGTGCAGCCTGCACCCCTCCAGGTGCCCGGGTCTGTGTGCTGTGCACCTGTCCTGTGTGCAGCACTGAGCTTATCCCTATCCTGCAGCACAGCACCAGCAGTACAGGAGAGCAGGAGCACCATGGGGATGGCTCAGTGTGGGAGTGGGATCCTCCAAGGACACCCTTGAGCTGGAGGAGTGTGGGTTCAGGGGGTGCAGAGGTGGTGCTCAGTGTCAGCTCAGATCCAGGGAAGAAGGGCAGTTCTGTGTCCACTTCTCTTTTCCAGTGTCCATTTCCAGGCACACAGAGCTCTCCCTGCCTTTCCCTCCACCTTCATCCCCAGGACACACCAGTGCCAGCCTGGGGGGATCCATCCTCCCACAGCTCCTTCTCTGTGGGCAGCACTGCTTCTCCCCACACCAGTCCTGCTGGACACACACCTGGGAGGTGGGGTCAGCAACCACTCCTACATCCTCTAAAATCCAGAGGCTGAGACCACTGAGGACATTCCACAGCTCCCACTGCCCCAAGGAAAGGCTCTGTGGCTCAGCATCCTCAGGCTGTGGGGCCAAGTGCTGCATCTGGCTGCACAACAGCATCACACAGCTGATCCTTGTGGGGAAGAGGATCTGTTTCTCTCCAAACAACTCTGAAGAGGCTTTTTCCTCTGTCCTGCTGATCCTCTCAAAGTCCTTACACTTGGCACAGCCCAGCTGTGGTGCGTTCCTGGGTTTCAGTTTTCCTTTTGCTGCTTCTGTAGCTCTTCCAGAGGTGAAGAGGTTTGGAAAAGCTGCGGGTGGAAATGGAAAAGTGGAATGAATACATATCCTAGACACACAGGATTTTTATGGGCCTGAAAAGTGGAGGGGAAGAAAAGAAAATGGGTAGATATTCCTGTCTGGAAACTTCGAAGCTGCAAGTAACAGGGAGGTGTTTGAGGAGATCAGGAAAACCACCATGCTGGTGGGGAGTTGTTTCTGACTGCAGTGCACAACCTGTCACTTTAGAGAGCTCAGGCTCCGAGTCTAGCCAGGAACAGGGGGGACCAGCTCTGCACACCTGGCATTTCCCTGGAGCAGCAGAGCTCTGCTTTCCAACCAGCACCTGCATCCAGAGCACAACAAGTAGAGCAAGGCACAGAGGGGCTCAGGTCAGAGCTGCTGACCTCCCTGGGCTGGACATTGGCCCAAGAGCATCAATCTGCTGGGACACAGCAGCGCCAGCACAGGGAGCCTCTGGCTGGGATTAACCTCATGTCATCGGAATGCCGACCTGCGTTTGGGTCCCCGAAATAAATCACTCGCTGGGGAGCAGCTGAGTGAGACACAGATCTTTGCAGCTTCCCTTCCTGTTTACATCTGTTCTGGTGTCTCTCCCTATGAGGGTCTGGTCCACGTTTGCAGAGGAGGAGGCTCAGAGGAGCACACATGGGCACCAAATGCTGCAGCTGCACAACTCATGGTCAGGCTCCTGGGGAAAGACTCCCAGGTGCAGGTGCCAGCACTGCTGTCCCCATGGAAAGGTAGAGAGCGGATGCTCTGGTGCCTATGACCCTTCTGCTGTAGCCAGGCTGAGTGCAGAGAGCTACCCCCAGTACCCCTACCTGGATCCCACCAGCCTTTGAGCTGTTTGGGTTTCCCTGAAGCCTCCTGGGAGCAGCACTGGGAGGTGGATGGTCAGGAAGCAGCCCCTGCCCCAGAGTTGCTCCTGTACCCAGGTAAGGGACAAGTCACAATGCTGCAGTGCTGGCAGCCACCATCGACTTCTTTGGAGCAGCACCTGGAACTCTCTGTGCCTGTCCTGCTGCCAGAGCACCATCACTGGGAGGCAAATGTTTGGCTGTCACCACTGCCCCTGGAGCTCCTTCAGCTCCCTCTCCCCACAGGGGGGACCTGGCTGTACCTAAATCCAACAGCAGTGATGGGTGGAAGAGCTAAATATGAGGATGTGGCTGCTGCCATGGACAACAGCAGAGGCAGGGTTTCCTAATAGAAATTAATTCAATTTTATGAGCAAAACTCTTATATTGCATTAGTGAAGTTAAGACATTCTGTCTCTTTCCTAACAAAATAAACATTTTTGGCAAAGCAAATGAGTGTTTCCTATCTAAGCTCTGCCTGGCACAGGAAAGTCTCCAGGAACTACAGCTGGATGCTCACCTGGCGTTGTGCTGCCCCTGCTTCTCCCAGTCTGGGATAACTCAGACACAGCTTAGTAGGGGTAGAAATGAAGTGCAGAGAGCTTTTATCTTTCCCAGAGCCCACCATGGCCTCTCCACAGTGCCACTCCCATGGTCCAGCTGGGTGTCACTGAGCCAACTCCTCACCATTCTCCACAGGGGTGGTGCCTCTTCGTATCTTCCTTCCAACATTAGGGGCTGACAGCTAAAAACGTCTCTTTTCCCATCTGTCACAGGACCTGTGTTTGCTGCATTTGTGTCTTCAGCTCAGAGAGGAGCCTGTTCCCATTGCTTGGGTGATGTCCGTCCCACAAGCATCCAGGAGGGCCCTGCAGCGGTGAGGCCGGGCTGTCTGCACACAGAGGTGACACCAGGTGGCTGCCAAGTGTCCTTCGGGACTGAATAGCTCTGCTGGGCCAGGTGGGACACCCTGGGCAGCCCTGGTTCGTTGTTCCGCTGTCCCAGACACAAGCTGGGTCCCAGGAGGAGGTGGAGGGCTCTGGGACGGGAACGGGAGCACCGGCAGCCCCGGGGCTGGGAAAAGGAGGGCAAAACACACAAGAAAACAAATCCCTTGCTGTGGCTGCTTCTCCTAATGAGGAGCAGGACTTTGCCCTAGCCTGAGGGCACAGAGGGAGGGCTCAGCAGAGCTCCACTCTCTCCCTTCAAAGCTGCGTGGGGAGTCAGGCAGACAATTTAGTGAGCCCAGGGGCAAAGCCCTGCTGGCTGCTGCTCCTCGGAGCCACTTTTCCTGGAAAGCAGTGATGCAGATGGGCACGGTGTGAGCAGTAATGTCGAGGTCTCTGGCGGCGGGGGGCCAGGGAGAAACTGCCAGTCCCGGGGAGTCTGATCTGTCTCGCAATTGTCCGGGCTCCGCTGCCTCCAGCCAGCACTCGGGCTCGTTGGAAAGTATTTCTGAATGGTTCCCAGCCATGGTTCCCATTTTGTTCTGTTTAAATTCTTCCTCCAAGACAATCTCAGTCGTAATTGTTCTCAGATTTAGGAAACTGGCTCTTCCTGAGACCAGAAAGCACCGTTACTGGTTGGGATCGTATCCCTTATCCCTCTGGCTCACAGTGAACTCCCTTGAACCACATTTGTGCCTCAGGCTGCTGCAGCCTCCCAAGCTGGGACCTCATTTATGCTGTCCCTGAGAAGTTCACTCAGCCACCACCTCATGCTGAGCAGAAACCTTTTGGCTTCAGAATTGCAGTGGCTTTTGGCGAGCCCCGGGTGGCAGGGAAACGCTCTGGTGCCCTCTGAGGAGCAGTGGTGTGGAGCTTCTTCTGTGGTGCTTTGTGCATGCATGTCCCTATTCCTCAGGAGTGACACGACCTCTCCAGTGTGACTCCTCTGGTAGGAGGGGAAAGTAGCAGAGATCAGCTTGTGCAGATCTGCAGGCAGGGGCAGAGCAGGGCCCAGGCTCTGCTCCACTGCCCAGCAGTGGCACCAGAGGAACGGGCAGGGACTGAGCCCAGCAATTGCCCCTGCACAGGAGGCAGAACTTGTGCCCTGGGCAGTGCCCAGGGAGGGGCTGGAGTGTCCCTTAGCGGGGATATTCCAGAGCCACATGGACACATCCTGTGCCCTGTGCTCTGGGGTGGCCCTGCCTGGGCAGGGGTGGTTGGACTAGTGACCTCCAGTGATTGCTTACAAGTTCAGCCATTCTGGGATTGTGTCCTGAGCCTTCAGCAACTCCGAGCTTCCCAGACTTTGATTACACTAGGAGCAGCTTTCCTTTAAAAATGCATCCTGCCAGGATCTGGCTGCAGGATCTCGGCTAAAGCAGCTGATAAATGGACTGAGGGGTATTTTACTGCTGTCCTTGTCTCCTCACCACTACACCAAACCAGCCCACTGCTCCTTCGGTGGCTGCCAAGCTCTAGACAGGGACCTTGAGGGTGGTTGGACCAGAGGCATCAGTGTCCTCCCAGCTAACACAAGCCAGTGGATATCAGGAGTCATCCCCAGTGTTTAGAGCCCTATGTCTGCACTGATGACTGGGAGCAAGCCCTCCTCTGTCAGCCCATGGACACAGAGGAGTCCCTTAGAGCCTCAGGAACAGTCGACCCAGGAGGCTGCGCATGCTCCCCTGCAGCACCACAGATATGCTCGGTACATCCTCTGGGCTGCTGCCAGGATTTGTCCATCTGACCTTCATTTGGCAAAGGGGGTGGGAAAGAGCTGCATGGAAATAGAGCAGAAAGGTGGGGAAACAGGGACAGAGGCTGGACTGCTAGATGGGGAAGAACTGGGAGGAAGGGCAGGAAGAGAATGTGCTGCAGGATGAGCTGTGGCTTGAAGGCAGGTGCTGGAGCTAGTCCAGAGACTGTGGCCTTGCTAATGGAATTTGCTGGAGTGCCAAATGGGAGAGATAACAGACGCAGAGAATCAGAGACTCATGGAATAACTGAGCTTGGAAAAGCCCTCCAGAATCATCGAGTCCAACCTGTGCCTGATCCCCACCTTGTCCCCAGCCCAGAGCACTGAGTGCCATGTCCAGCCCTTCCCTGGGCACCTCCAGGGATGGGCACTCCAAACCTCCCTGGGCAGCCCCTGCCAATCCCTGACCACCCTTCCCATGGGGAAATTGCTGCTGATGTCCACCCTGAGCCTCCCCTGGCCCAGCCTGAGGCCGTTCCCTCTCCTCCTGTCCCTGTTCCCTGGGAGCAGAGCCCGACCCCCCCGGCTGTTCCCTCCTGTCAGGGACTTGTGCAGAGCCACAAGGTGCCCCCTGAGCCTCCTTTTCTCCAGGCTGAGCCCCTTTCCCAGCTCCCTCAGCCCCTCCTGGGGCTCCAGACCCTTCCCAGCTCCATTCCCTGCCCTGGACACGCTCCAGCCCCTCAGGGTCTGCCTTGTCCTGAGGGGCCCTGGATTGGACACAGGACTGGAGGGCCTCGGCAGTGCCAGCACAGCGAGTGCCCTGGTCCTGCTGCCACTCTACTTTTGACACAGGCCAACATCACAGGCACAGAGAATGGTCAAAATAGCCTGGAAGGGCAAGGTCAGGTATCTGCACAGTCCGCCCAGAGGTGTCCATGAAAGGTGAAATAGGAATGGAAGAGCAGTGTGGAAACATAGGAGTCACCCCTGTGGCCTCATAAAGGACAATCCCTGTTGGCAGGGTGGTCACAGTGGGGTGGCTTGTCCCTATGCCAGCAAGGGGGCACTGCCAAGAGCTGGCCTTGCCCTGCTCATCCACAGGCTGTGTGAGGGGCTCTGTGGGCAGAGGAGGGACAGGCAGGTGGAACGAGAGCTGCTTTTAGGAGAGAAGCATGAAAATGTTAGGCTTGTTTAGTCTAGGAAAATGAAGGCTGGGAGAGAGTTGGTCTATAAATACATCTGGGAATAAACAGCAGGAGGGATCAGAGCTATTTAGGCTAGAGGAGCATGCTGGCAGAGGAGCAGATGGCTATCAGCTGGCCGTGAACATGGTTACGCTGCAGAGAGAGAGGACCCATCTCCTCCTTGCTAAAGGCAGCCCTGTGACAGCCTCTCCTGGGGTCAGCAAGGGCCAAAACCTGCGCTGAGCCAAGAACTGCAGCCCAGCAGCCTTGTCAAAAATCAGCTTCAGAGGCTTCAGCACCTCCATCTCAGCATGGAAGGGGCCCTTGGTGGACTCCTGGGAGAGTCACCTGGAGCAGCCCTTGGGATGCTGCTCAGAGCGCTGGGTGCTGTCAGAGCTGAGGTCACATCACACTCCTTCTGGTGTGAGCCAGGAAGGATCTGAAGGCTTCAATTCATGGAGCAGCTGTGGGGCTGGGAAGGCTGTGGTGCACCGGAAACTTCAAAAAACCCTGGTGTGGATCCAGCTTGGCCTCGACCCAGATTAAAAAAACAAACAAACATGACATTTCTGGTGAACTACAAACCCTGGCACGTGGCCAGCACTGCAAATAGCCAGACTGATTTCAAGATGGAGTTTGAAAAATTTATGGGGAGGATTTACCCGGGTGGATGCCTGTGGTAGCAGGAATGGGAATGGGTCCCTCAGGAGCACTTCCCAGGCCGGCATTCGACCTGTGGCTGCAGCCTGAAGTACCGAGGCATGGACACCCTGCCATGGCCGTGGTGTCCTGGCCACCCTCCTGAGGAACCTCTCTGCTCCCTCCTGTGCTGCCCAGCCCTGCTCCACAGCCACAGAGACACCCTGGGGGATCATCCTTGGGGAAGGAAGAGGGAATGAATCACTGAATCCCAGCTGTGTTGCCTGGGAAGGTGATGCTGCAGGAGGATCTCAAAAGCTGATGGTCCAGAGGGGCTCAGGGGCTCTACACAGCTGTGTGAGGGTGATTTTTGAGGGCACTGTTCATATCATTCCCACTCTCCTTGGCGCCATTTCATCCTCCACCTCCCTCCTCCTATCACTGCTTTCCAGAGCCTCTTCTATCCCATTTTCCGTCCCTCATGTCAGGAATCAAACCTCTCCTCCCTGTCTCTCAGTGGCCCCACCTCAGGAGCTCCCTCAGCAGCCCTGCCTATGTGCAGGGGATTCCTGGTGCTTCCCAGTCACTTCCAAGCCATCTTCCTAGGTTTCCCTATTATACATTCTCCTTTCCTCTCCTCCCACCACAGTCACATTCTGATGGGACATGGATAATGAAGGTAGCCACAGGTGCTGTTACCTCCCATGCCAGGATGTCCCAGAGCCACTCCCTGTCCCCGACAAGGGGCAGGGGTGAGGTTGTTATGCTGCATCCATGGCTCCCAGCAGGTTTTTTGCAGGAATGCCACAGTCCCAGGTACTGATTTGTCCCCAAGGCATCACTACCCAAAGCATCAGTGATGCAGAGATGTGGGGAGAGCCACACACACTGGCAGAGAGATCCAAATCCTCCCCCTGCCTGTCTTGGGTCAGGCTCATGGAACTGCCACTCACTTTCCTGGGCCATCATTACCCTTCAGCATTTTCAGTTACTCAGGTTTCCCATTTTTCCCCATTTCCCCATCACATGGGATGACATCCTGCTCTGTTCCTGCTGCCCAGCCCCTTTGGATGGGCAGTGGGAGTAGAAAGCAGGGCACAGGGGATGCAGAATTTGTGACACAATGTGCACACCCAGCACAGGTGTTTGCACCTGCAGGTCCCAAGGAAGCAGCTTTCTACACCATTCCTAATTGTACCCTCTCATGATGTGCTCCCAAGGGAATTCTCACCCAGGCTCCTGTGCAGGGCCAGGAGTTGGACTTGATCCTTGTGGTTCTCTTCCAACTCAGTGATTAGGTTGCCCAGAGCAGCTGTGGCTGCCCCTGGATCTATGGCAGTGTCCAAGGCTAGGTTGGACTTTGGGTCTTGGAGAAACCTGGGGCAGTGGAATTCGTCCCTGCCCATGGCAGGGGATGGGTTGAGATGGGATTTAAGTTCCCCCCAGCACAAACCATTGCGTGATTTTATGATTTGCTACCTGAAGATTTTTCCCATGTGACCCTTTTGCTTCAAATTCCTTATCAGTTTCCTCTTTCCTCCCAGCCCATTTGGAGGCTTTGTTCAGGCTCTCCCCTTCCCTGTCCCGGGCAGCTGTGGGAGCAGGAATGAGCTGTGCTGAGGCCGGGCAGTGGGGATGGCTGCTGTGAAGTGTTTGAGGAGAGATGAGAAGCATCGCTCATGCTTGGGGAACTCAGGGCCTCCTTCCAGCTGCTTGGGCTTAGAGCAGGTTACAATTCTGGGAAATGGGGCCCTTTCCCAGTGTCAAATACACGGTGCTTTGGCATTTCCAGAGCACAGGAGATGTAAAGCTGCTCTCTGAGCACAGCACCACTCCTCTCCCCACGTCACAGCTCAGCGCCCTGGGACCCCCTCCTCAGGATGGGCCTGCCTGTGCTGCATTCACAGCTCTGCAGAGTTCCCAGGCACAGTATTTATCCTGAGACACTGAAAGCCTCTCTCCCCTATGTGGAAATAAGGATATTATCTGTTGTCAGCTCTCAAGCTCCTCATAACCTGTGGCTATGTCCTTCCATTCCTGGGGTGTCCCTGTCCTCTCCCTACTGGATGTACTCAGCTAATATCCAGTGGAGAGCAGGGTGAGAAGGGTTAACAGCCACTTTTTTGAGTCACCAGGCTGCCACTGGGCTCCACAAACCCTGGCAGGGTGCAGGAATCCTGACCCTCCATGCAGGGGACATTTACCCCTGGGGACACCCTGACACCTTGCCCCAGGCTGCTCAGGAATCACAACCTGCCTTCAAACCTGTCTGGCTCCGTGCAGCAGCCAGGGTTTGGCAGTGCCAGCAGCACCAGTGGGTGCCCTGTGCTGCAGCACCCACTGCCCGAATGTCCCCAGCACCCCCAGCTCCTCTGGACTCCTGCACACCCAACAGCACCCTGAACATCCCATCTCAGGGCTTGCCCCAAAAGAGTCCTTCTCTTCCACATCCTGAGGCCTGTGGAGAAGCATCAACCCGGGTTGTTCCCACATTCCAGCATGCTCCAAATTCCATCTCCTCGGGCACTGGGCTGGTTGTGTCTGCTTACCATGAGTCTGAGTCACTGCTGTATTTTGTCTGTCCCAGGTGGTTCTGCTGGATCAAATTAGGGCTGTGCTGGCCTCACCTGCTTGGGAAAGCAATCACGTAAAGCAATCACTTGTTGTGGGCTGCTTCACCTCAGGCCTTTGCTGACAAGGGTTCTGTACTGGGGCTGGGCAGGGTAGTTTTGGCTACCTTGGGAACACTGGGCACGGTACTGCCAGAGGACACACCCCACGCTGAGGGCCTGTGTGCTCTGGGCAATGGGCCACCTTGGGTGTGCAAGGGCACATGCTAACCTTAACTCTACCTCTAACCCCAGTCCCTGCTCCAGCAGCACTTCTCTCTCCTACAAAACTTCACCCTCCCTTCTGGGCCCCCATCCCATCCCAGACACCTGGACCAGCTTCTCCTGCTGCCCCAAACACCAGCAGGGTGTGTGATGAGCACAGGAGAGGCAGCAGTGCTCGATGCTCATCTCTGTGTGTGCCTGAGGACAGTGCCACCCTTGCCGTGGCTCTCTCTTGGGACAGGGCAGCTTCTGTCCCCACACACCAGTGACAAACACAGATGCCATGAGAACCTGCCTGTAGTGTCCATGTAACGCTTCTCAGCTCTAGGAAGTCATCTGCTGCTCGATGCCAACCCCCCTTTGTTATGTGCTAAGATGCAAAATATTTTAATCCACGTTTCTCTTTCGCGTTTCTTTTCTTTCCCATGCTGGATTCCTAGAAGACAGGGAATTTATGGTGTGAGTCTGCTCCAGCCGCAGAGAAAACCCAGCCAAGGTCAACACCACGAGACAGGCAGCTCCTGCCAAGGGGGGAAAGAGCGATTGCTTAGTGCTTGGCAGAGGAGGAAATCAAACCAAAACCCTTCCAAAAAAATCGAGATATAAAACACCCCCCACCCCGAAGCCCCTTGGTGGAAAAAGACCGAAAGCTGTAAGGACGGTGCCTGCATTTCCCCCGCCCGGCCTCAGCCTGGCCCTGCTTTGCCTTGCCCAGCCCTGTCCCCTGGCACTGTGCAGGGAGCCCAGCAAGCAGGGCTGTAGCCGGTGGCACAGAGACATTCCTGACCATGCCCAGATCCAGCCCTCACCCAGAACTCCAACACCAAGACCAGCTCTTGCCACCGTGTTCCAGGAGGGCTGTTGTGTTCAGGGATTGCTCTTGGGTGGCTGTTTGGTTTAGCATCACTGCCCAGCACCTTTCCCCACATCCCATTGGTACCAGATGCTGCTCCACGCCTGAAGGGACCTGAGAGTTTGGCTGCTCAGGCACTGCTGCCAGCCTGGCCTGGCAGGCATGGGGAATTTGAGCCATTCCCATTAACGCTGTGCTTTGGGATGTTCACCAGCAAATCCCCTCTGGTGCTCCCCTGGGGTGTGTGTGGGACTCCAAGCAGCCATGCCAGGCCCACCTGGAGTGACCCACACGTGTCAGGGAGGCTGCACTGTGGGACAAGTGCCAGGGCCCTGCCCATGCTGCCCCTGCTGCCTCTGTTCATGGCAGGGCAAGGAAGGCTGGGAAAAGGGCATTGTCCATGGGATGGACAATGGACACTGCTCTGGAGATTGGGATGGTGCTCGCAGAGCCTTGGCAAGGGCAGCTGTGCTGGTCCTTTCAAAGACGTAAAATAGCTCCAGAGGGGAAGGAACACGCTGTTCTCCTCTCGTGGCAGACAGGATATCAAATGGGCTTTAGTGGCAGAAAGTCAGGTTAAACACAGGGAAAAGCAGTCAGAACAAAGCAGCTGGAGCAGCTCTGCCAGTGAAGTGCCTGGGCCCGGGACTGGGGCAGGGTGGGATGGCAGGGTGCCCACAAACCTCCTGTGCCATTCCTCTTAGATCCTGTGGGCATCCCTGGGTGTTGTTGTGGGCACCAGCTCTGCTCCAGTCTCAGCCTGGGCCATCTGCTTCGTCCTCCTTATCTTCTCTGCTTTTTTTTGTTTCCGTCACCCCTTCCCCATCCCCCATGAGCTGGGACAGGGTTTCTGTCTTGGCCAGGGAGCTGCAGGAGGTGGTTTTGTCTGGAGATGATGGGGTATGGAATGGGGCAGTACAGAGGTCCCACAGCCAGACCAGCAGTGGCTGAGCCCAGACTCTGAGGGTCACTGTGCTGGCATCATGCACCATTCCCGGCTTACCTCCCTGCCTGCCTTTACCCCTGCTCATGTCAAAGCCTGGATTTCCATCCCAGTGCCATGCAGTGGTCCAAAGCCACTCTCCAGCTTGTGGGAGCTTGTTGGAAAGGCTCAGCCTTGCCAAAACCAGGCTAATCTCAGCTCAGTCCCATGTGGTGTCAGGGACATTTCTGTGGCTGCCACATTTGCTTGCTCTGAACCCTTGTCACCATCCAGGGGCTCAACTAGAGGTTGTCCACAGCTTGTGGGCCCCTTTGTGGCCCCAGCCCTTGGAAAAGGTGCCTGTCCAGGACAGAGGGGCTGCAGAGCCCTGATGGGCAGCATGATCTGCTCTCCTTTCACATTGTGCTGCTCTCCAGGGCTTGTCCCCAGACAAGCCCAGGGTGACCCACTGGGCAGGATTTCCACAATATGCTCTGAAATACCAGCTCCATCATTTTACAGGAGGTGTTTTGAGGAAGTCGGGGGACATTGTCCTTCCTGTCTGCTGGGAAGGACAGAAGGAAGGACATTGAGCTGTTGGAGTGAGTCCAGAGGAGGGACCAAGTTGATCAGAGGGATGGAGCAGTGCTGCATTGAGGAAAGGCTGGGAGAGCTGGGATTGTTCAGCCTGGAGAAGAGAAGGACTCAGGGTGATCTGATTGTAGCCTTGCAGTTCCTGAAGAGAGATTACACAGCCTGGAGTGCTAAGACAAGGGGGGAGAGGTTCAAATTGACAGAGAGCAGGGTTTAGATTGACTATTAGGAAAAAAATCCTCCCTGTGAGGGTGGGCAGGCCCTACCACTGGTGCCCAGAGAAGATATAGCTGTCCCTGGATCCCTGGAAGTGCCCAAGGCCAAGTTGGACATTGGGGCTTGGAGCAGTCTGGGATAGGGGAAGGTGTCCCTGCAGGGGTGGAATGAGATGAGTCTTAAGTTCCTTTCCAGCCTAAACTACTCCATGATTCTCCAGCTCTGCTGGGACATCACCATCATCCTTCTCCCTGTCCAAACCACGGCACACACAGGAAGAGCCCTGACTTCCCCAGACTTCTCTGCACAGCAAGGGCTGAAAGTGTCCTCTGGCCATGGGGCTGCTGGGGACATGGAGGACACTGCAGAGAACCCTCCAGCCCTGGCACAAAACATCAGGAGCTGAGTAAACAGCTGAGTAAAGCTTCTACCAGCTTCTATCTGGCTCTGCTGCTCTACGTGTGCTCTGCACCCAGATGGGGACAGCCTGTGCCCAGGGGCTGGTACCAGCTTCTCCCTTGCACCTTATCCAGGGGAAAAGGTGTTTCCTGTGGGTATCCTGCCCATCAGCTGCAATGACTCATGCCGCTGGTTTCCTCTCTCAGCCCCTTCTGCACCTCCTGGCCTCTCCCTCCCACTTCCACCCTTCCTTGGCAGGAAATGGTGTAAAATACCCAGTTTATCAAAGCCCTGCTCCCCAGGAATTGCAGTGCTTGTCCTGGACAGGCGCCTCTCTGCTCCACACCACCCACCCCACAGGGATGGGGGATTGGGCAGGCCATGGGGTTCATCTGGCCACAGCCCTCCTGCTGCTCTCTGAGCACTCTGGGCATCCTGGGCACCCTGAGCACCTTGGATACACTGGCATCCTGGGTATCCTGGGCACCCTGAGCCCGAGAACTTGCTTTCAAAAATTGGCCTTTTGGGAAATCCTCAAACTTCAAGTCTTCCTTGGCCATCTCCTTAGGGAAACCCCTCTGCCACAGCCATGCACCTGTAGATGCCCCACAGCTGTGGGCTGGGATGAAAACTGACTGCCCATCTGATAGTTTGGGCACAAAAGGGGCAGGTTTAGCGGGAAACACACACTACCTATCTGGCCAAGTGTGCTCACTTGTCCTGGGAGTGTCTCGTGGTGACTCCTCATTCCATACCCATTCCCTGTCTCAAGGAGGGGAAGGCAGAAAATTCCAGCAGTGAGATTTGTGTGGTCTTGACAAATTCATTTAGGGAAGAAAGAAGGGGGTTGTGGTTAAAGGTTTGGTGGCTGAGACTTGGCTTCTTTCCCTGCCTCTGCCACACTTCAGTCCCAGAGTCACATGGAACCCTCGGAAATGCCATGGAGCAAACTGCTCCTCATGGCCTCAGGGTGCAGACACAGCATTGTCCCAGCTGCTGGGCCACTTGGGTTGACAGTCCCTGTGCCTGCCCTGGACCGAGAAAGGGGCTATTCCCTGTGTTTACTCCATTGGACTTCAGGAGCTGACTGATGTCTCCCTGTTCGAGGCCCCCTCTGCTCGGCTCCATTTAAGGGGCTTAGGAAGAATTGAACATTGCTGGAATTCTTCTCTCGCTAACTTTAAACATTCATTACTTTAAATGCTAATCCCCTGGGATTATCCCATTGGAGAGAGCGATGTGAAGCAACAGGGGAGAGAACAAAGTGTCTTCTTGCCCATTGCACACCACTCGATGGCTCTTTTGGGGAGGGAAGTGTGGAAATGCCAATGTGAGCTTCTCCAAACCTGGCGTGATTTTTACACCTCAGTGTGGACTCTCAAACAAGCCAAGTCTGAAGTGTCTTGTTCCAGCTGGTTTTGAGTTGTACATGTCCAAAGTGTCTCCGTGGAGCATGAGGGGGAAATGTGTATTTTTCCATGTGTGTGACTCAGAAATGACTGAACCCAGTCGGTTCCAATTTCTTGAAAAATCTGCTTTTGGCTTGAACCCAAGAGTGGAAACTTTCAACCATAAAGGAGTTGATTTGAGCTCTAAATAACATGAAAAAAGGCTTAGAAGGGAAACTGGATTTCAACCATCATTATGGCAATCACTTCTCATGGCCTTCTGACAGCAGCAGCAGAGCAAGTAGTGAAAGTAATTCCCAAGGAAAATTCACTTGGATTTCTTGGGCAGATTGGGATTGGGCTGCAGATGCTTTGTACAGGCCGTTCACGAGCGGGAGAGGGACCAGCCCTTGGAACAGCCAAGGAACAGGAGAGCTGAGCTCCAAAGGGATGGAGGTCATCCCTGGGCCTTGGCACAGGGCACAGCTTTGGGACAGAGGCACAGCCCTGCCCACACAGAGGTTCCTCACTCGCCTCCAACTTGTGCCTTCCCTGCAAAAGGCCCTGTTCACTCACAGAAGATTTATTTATTCCCTGAGAAGTGCCGGCATAATTTGAAGCCACAATTAATTAAAGACTGCTGCAGTCTGCTTGCAAACAGGAAGCGAGGCAGAGAAAAAGACACAATCTCTCAAAAACAGACATGTTGTGAATTAGCTCTAATCAGCCTAACAATGATGGATGCACTCCCCCAGTGGCTTTCATCTGTGAGCTGATTATGCTGATGGTTGTGAAGGCCCTACGCTGGATTAGGATGAGATGGACAAGCTGATAGCCTGGGTTTCTCCTGCCTTTCGAGGATGCTGGATCTCAGCACAGCGATGCTGTCCAACTTGGCCGTGGTCACACCAATAAATCAATGGCCCGGCTATAACTGGCGATGTGGCTCCCTGGCTCTGAAGAGAGGCCAGCAGATTTCCCTGAAAGGAGCAGACTGTTTATATTTGGGGAAAAAAGTTCCTTTAATTGGAATGAAAGCCAGGACCATGTGTTGTAGGACATCGTAGTATGGCACGGATCTGCAGGCGGGGAGGGATCGCTGCCTCTGAGCAGAGCCAGCTCCAAGGAGAGACCAGGTGGCTTTGGGCTTTGTCCAGGCTAGTTGTGAATATCTCCAAAGAGGATTTTCACCCTTGCTGTGCAAATCTTTCTTTTTCTTCACCTCATTTCATTACAGCTGGTGCCGGCAGCCCCTGGATCCTTCTCACACCCCTGAGAAGAGTCTGACCCTCTCTTTGTAACTCATTAGGCAGCTGAAAATAGCAATTAGGGAGTCCCTTACTGATGAATCCCTCATTGTTCCCTCAGGCACCATGTGCTCCAATCCCTTCCCATCCTGGTGAGGATGGACTCACCCCAGCATGTCACTTTTTACGGCCATCCCAACTCAAAATCCTATCAAGAGTAGATCTGGGCAAATTTGTGAAGGTAAAAATGGCTGTGACTGAAGTCACTCCCAGGTTCCTTCTCACAGTGTGGTCAACCAAGGACCCAGCTCAAGGGGACGAGGGGCTGGGCAGGGCTGGGGTTAGGGAAGGGCAGGGCTTATGGAGAAATATGGCTGAGGCCAAGCCATGAAGAGAGATGTGTTCCATAGCAGGAGCCCATGGAGCTCCTCACAGGACACCTGGTAATGTGAGAGGACACAAAGGATGAGTGAGGGCATGGGATGACCCCTGGGATGCGAAAGCCATGCAGAAAACCAGTCTATCAGTTGGGATATTCCAGAATCCTGCTCAGAGCAAAGGGCTTTGAGGGGTTGATGTTCTGAGGTTTGACTGACTTTGGCTACAGGCTCTACTTTGGGAGAAGTGTCTCCAGGACTAGAGACACTAGGTGAGAGAAATGGGCACTTCCAGAGCACTGTGGCTGCCTCCAGACTGGGATCTGCAGCTGGAAAAAGGGAGGCTGTGGATGGAAATTCTTGTGATGCTCAAGTCTGCTTGGAGACTGCTGGAGTTGCTGAAGGCATCATGGAGGAAATGTGGGGGGTGGGATGAGGTCTGTCCCCATCCCTCAGGGGACTGGGACAGAGAGACCCTGTGAAGGGATGTCCTGGCTGATCTGGGCTAAAGGGGCTGTGGAGCAGGAGCCCAGCACAGCCCCAGGAGGCTTTTCCCATTGGTTGTGCCCAAGTCCTTTTTAGGTCCTGGAGCAAGCAGTCTGCACATGTCCCTTGATCACAACTGCTCATAAATCTTTCTGTCACTGAGGGAGCCTTTCAACTTCCAGATATAGATTGGAGAGCAAATGCTACTGGCTATTCTGGGATGTGGCAGCTGATAGATGGCTCCAGAATTTACTATTTTAGACTTGGACTTTGTTTTCGGGGGAACACGATGGAGAAGCCAGTTGTGGAATGTGCACGTTGGCCACATAGGATGCATCTAAAAGAGGCTGAAGAGTAACCCCTGACAGATCAGCAGTGCAGGTGGAGGATTCCTCTTTCCCCTATTGGGAGATTTTTAATGATTCAAGTCAACTGAGCTGAAGAGCCCAGAGGCTGAAGGTGCTGGAGAATGACAGGATTTTCAAGGCAAAGGTACAAAATTTGATGGTACCTCTCACAACAGTGGCTTGCCCATTAAAATCACAGTGACAATGAGCAGAGCTTAAAGAGACCAGGCAAATGCTCATGGAAAAGTCTGTCTGAGGAGCTGGAAGTGCCCAGCGGAAACGAGAACTGCCAGAAGTCAAGCTGAGCCAGACCTTGTGAGGTGCAAATAGTGACAAACTCTGGGTCCATAAAGGGAAGGGGTTGATACAAGCGGAGAAGAATGGAGATTAAAGGTGATCTTGGGATGGGCCTACCCTCAAAACATCACATTTCTTGTGACATCAACTCAATCATCACAGGGTGGCTCATGGTGATGTCCCCCAGGAAACCAAACCCAGTGGTGTCTCAACCCACCCACCCCCAATCCTACAGGAACTGGCTCCAGTTCCACATGGCTCCCATGGGAATAAGTCAGCGTGGACTGGTGAGGGCCAGCAGGGGTGGGGCTCCTCAGCCACCACCAGCACTGGGACAGGTCTCTTTGGAGCCCTGGGAGTCTCCTGCCCCTGACTCAGGGGACTGGAGGAGCTCATTGCAGAGCTGGGATCGCTGGCCTCTGCTGGGGCATGCTGCTGGAAGAGCACAGAGGGATTCAGGTTGGTGGAGAACACCTCTGATGCCTCAGAACCAGCAGAAGGTAAGGGCTGGACCAAACCTTCCAGGACTGAAATGTGGGAATAAGTGGGACCATAACATGGAGTGTGCTTCGTCTGGGGTACTGATGCTGCTGGGAGGCAGCGAGGTCTGGCCCATGACATCGTGTGGATATTGAATCCATACATTTTATTAGTGTGGATTTTCCCTCTGGGGCTCATGAAGGACATGGAAACACTGACCTTGGAAAGGCCATCCTGAAGGAGCCAGCTGAGTAATGAATTTTAGCTGTTAAGGCAATAAATGGGAACACTTGGACACATCCTTGAGAAATCCAGGCCTCACCAGAGTGAGCATTTTGTAGATGTTGGGAGGAGGAAATCTGTTCTCAGTGGGCAGAAGGGAGATGAATCCTTGATCTGGTTGTAAATGAGGTGCAACCTCCTCCTCCTCCCTCCTTGGAACAACTGAGCCCTGTCCCTTGACCTCACTTCTGGCCCTTCCAGCACCTCAGAAGGGATTTCCAGTTCACTAAGACTTTCACTGCTGTCCCACCACGGACTCAGCCCAGCTTGCCCCAGGGCCCAGGCCTGGTCCTGGGTGGCCCCCATGCACATGCACATCGCCTCCAAGGAATGTGCTTTCTTGGGTGGAAAATGTGTCATCAGAGAAATATTTCATATTTTCGTTTGTTCGCATTCCCCAAATGAAAAATGAATCGTGAAGATTCATAAATAAGGGGCTGAGTTTCTCATTTACATATTTCTGTGGTTCTTGGAGTAGGGGTGGCCGTGGCCCTGCCAACCATGTCCTAAGCCTTCCCCTCGTGCACCTTGGTTCCCGCTGGCAGCTGCCTGCGCTCCCTGGAACGGGAAAGCTCAGACCAGCTCCGCGTCGCTGAGGTCACTCTGCCTCCTGCCAACATCCCGTGCAGCTGCTGGCACAAATGGGGCAGGGAAAGCTTGGATCCTCGGAGAAATCCCATCCCCAGGTTTTTGGGATGCAAAGAGGGGTTTGCATAGAGCAGGAGGGGGGAAACCCTATGGCATGGTCCCAGCTTGGCTCTGTTGACAGTGATGGTACCCAGTGAGTGGAGACGGTACAGGGCTGTCCCGTGCTCCCTCCATGGGCACAGGCCAGTGCTCTGCCCTTGCCTGCCACAGCCCAGCTGCACTGCAGCTCCATCTGCTCTTCTCTCCTCAACTCTCCCCTTGCTCCATGGCCAAATGGCAGTTTGCCTTGTCCATCCTCTCCCTGTCCCTGTGGGAGCTCTGCACCCTGCAGTTGAATGTGGCCCCACATCCAAGCGCCCCCTCTGAACTGCAGCACCTGACACAGGCAGGTTGGAGAGAGGTGCAGAACCTCTGGGCATCCCCTGCAAATTCCCCCCAAATGTTTGTAGCAAGGTGTATTGAGACTTCTGTGTGGGACAGGTGTTTTCCTCACAGTTCCTCCAAAGAGGTCTCCAAGGGGCTCCAGTGGGTGCAGGGCAGCAGCAAGCCCTTCTCAGTGCACCAGGAGACCATCCCAGGGTGTTCTCCTGGACTGGGAGGAGATCTCACCTTTGGGATGCTGCTGACCTCCAGCTGTGAACTCCAGCGTCCTGACCTTCTCCTGGTGCACTCCTGGGTTTGGATATGGGGCTTGGCAGCTGGAGATACTCCACAGGCACCACTGTGACCACAGCTATCCATGCCCAAACTCCAGGCCAAGGTTGGAGTTTCAGGTGGCCATTTCCTCCTGGTACTGCACAGGAAGACCAGTTGGTGTCACCCAAGGGTTAATGGCAATAAACTGTGCTGCTAAAGGGATCTTCTGGTTTCAATTTAACTTAGCATTTGCGTGTGGATTACACTCAAGGACGTTCATGCTCACTTAATAACCTCCCCACTCAGGCACCACAGAAATGAGCGGTGCCAGAGCCTGGGGAGGAAGGGCAATATTTAACACTTGTCCCGCTGAAAGATGACCCCACTTTCCCAGACTTCAGGACCAAAGAGAGCTGGAAACCTGGCTGTGAAGCCATAGTGATGTCCAAGAAGGAGACAAGAGCTCAGCAGAGTCCCATGCTTGGGAGAGACATGTCCATGAGCTCTCCATTGAGCTTTTCCAGGAGTGGTTCAAGAACAAGGGACATGGGGTGGCCACAGTCTCCCTGTCCTCCTGCAGAACTCTATCCATGATAGGATACCCCAAACCCTGGCAATGCCATGTGTGAGACTTGGATTAGGCACCCCAATCCACGGGGAGAGGAACAAGTGGACCTTGCTAAATCCAGGGAAGACCAACACCAACACTGCTTGTGCCATCCACCTGGCCCAGGCACACACAGAGCCCGAGGCCTTGCCTTGGCTTTCACTTGCTCCTCTCTTTGTGGGGATTCAGTCATGCAGAAAAATGGGTTTGGAGTAGGAGCGCATCCTGCAAAGTTGTCTAAACACAGCCCAAGGACAGAGGAACATGGGGCAAGACCTGGGCACAGTAAAAACAGCCCAGGGCCTGCTGCTCACAGTTTGGCATCCTTTGGGACAGCCAGGTCCCAGGCATCTGGGCAGGCACAAGCAGTCAGGCACCGTGCCAGGCTGGCAGGGATAGCGTGTACAGTGTATAGTTCTCCCCAAGCCTCCTGGGCTGTGCTGGGGCTTGGCACACCAGTGTCCCTGGTGATCCTGAAACCCATGGCAGAAGGGGCTCTAAGAACACAAGGAACATGCTGGAACTCTGCTTGTTCCTCACCCCCTGCCCATTCCCTGTCCCTGACCCTGTCCCTGGAAGAGAGCAGGGCTGAGGTCCCCCTGCCCAGAGCCTCCCCAGTAGACTGGGGAATGTGCTGGGGAAGTTCTTCCAACACTGGTGGCAATCCTGGTGCTGCAGGAAAGGAAGTAATGGTGCCATGACTGTGCAGGAGAAAGACCTGCTGGGAGCCCCACACAGGACAAGGATGATTGGCTCCACCAAAGGAGAGTGTCCTGGCCTTCTTGAAGTGTCCCAGGGTACAGCTCCTCCCCTCTGTCCATCTTACAATGGGCCCTGGGCCTGTTCTGCCATGGACACAGTCCAATGGACTCGATCCATGGGTGACTGGCTCCAGGTGTCCCTGCTCAAGCAGGGGGCTGCAGATCACCTGGCCAACCTCAGCCAGTCAGTGATTCAGTGACTTTCCCTCTCTTCAGCCACAGAACATCCTCTTCTCAGAGCCGTCTCCCTTCTCCAACCCCTGGTTCCTGGAGCACTGACCAGCAGGATGTTCCTATCTCCCCATCCTTCTGTACTTGGTCAGAGGACACAAAGGCCACGTGGCCAGTGGTGGACTCTCCCCAAGGTCTGTTCAGCTGGTCTGGCTCAACACGTTTCCTTGGGGAGCATCTGGAGGGATTTTCCCCTCATTTTAGACCTCTGTGTAGATGGTCAGCAGGTCCCCATTCCCAGCGACCTCCTCAAGCCGCACAGTTCCACAACACTGGTGACTCTCCACAGCCCTGAACTCCTGGAAACAGCCCTGTGGGTTTGCAGGATGCTGCAGGCTCTGGTTCAGCAGCTCCACAGCTCTCTGCTCACCCGATTTGCTCCGTGGCTCCGTGCCCAGGGCTGCACTCCATCTCAATATTCAAATGTGGGGTTGATGGCAGCTTGGATGTGCCTCGTGCCAGAAGGGACCTGATCAGATTAGGTGGTCCTCAGCAGAGCAGACAGGGTCCTCACCTCCCCGTCTGAGACTCTTTAAAGAAAGCAGAAAGGAGGAAAAGGGAGTTTTTAACATGAAACATCTGGCGAGTTGTTCTGCCCCGCACACCAGGATGGGAGGGAAACATGTCCTGCAGGCAGAACTGAGGGAAGAGGGAAGAGGAGCTCTATCACAGGCACGAGTGCAGCTGGACCAGCTGTCCCTGTGTGCTCACTGTCCCATGTCCCCATCTCCCCCAGGATGTGCCCAAAGCCATTCTCGGGACATGTCCTGCACCCTGTGTGCTCAGGGAAGAGACAGGGCTGTGCTGTCCACAGACACCTGGAAAAGCCTGAAGCCATCTAAAGACTAAGCGACAGACCTGCTGGCCACTACAACAAGCTGGCATCAGGCGAGGTCCCAGGTTTCTTTTGGGAGATGGAAACTCAGCACCCGGAGTGGGAGGAAGCCAGGAGTTAAGCAGGGACAGGCTGTAGGAGACTGTTAGAGAACAAAGCGTGCCTGAGAGAGAGCTGTGAAATACTTAGGAGTCTCTCAAGGAAGCTGGCAGCAGAGCAAACTCAGATGGGCTCAAACATCGCTCCCACCTGGTCTGAGAGCGGGCCAGGGAGCGCGGCAGGCGCGGCCGCGCCGGGCTCAAAGCCTGCAGTGACCTACGCTAATGCTCCCTTTTATCGCCCGGCTTTAAACACGCTTTTATGATGTGCGAGAAGGGGGCAGATGGTTCTCTAATTAACTCGAGAGTGCTGAGTTGTGAAGTGCTGCGAGGAAAAGCAGCTCCAGCAGGGATGGCAGCGCGGGTCAACAGAGCAGGTGCCTCCTCCCACGGGCACCGCCTGCTCCCAGCACCCCAACTCTGGACGGGCTCGGCCGGCTGGTCCCTGGCAGAATATCTACCCTCACAAATGCCACCTGAAAACCTCTGTCTCGCGAAAGTGATGCTGATCCAGAGGATGTTCTTATGCAGCACCCCCAGGGGAGTTCATACTGTCACTGCTGCTTCTTCAGTCTCATCTTGCTCTTTGTTTGTGTGCTTGGCTGCTTTTCACATCCCCCTGGATTAAGGGCCCTGCAGCCCCTGCTGTGGGTGTCTCATCCATCTGCACCTGTGGGGAGACCTTCCTGAAGCCACCACACAACTCCCCATCCTCTCACCTGACCAGGCTGGACCTCCCCAGATCCAACACTGGGGCACCTCTGGGACTGAGAAACACCTTCCCTAAGCAATTCCAATGGACCTAAAAGCCTGATGCTTATTAGTTTTACCTAAAACCAGTATCTCTGTGATTTCTATCTCTGAAACCAAAACTAAATTCCTAATAATTTGGATTCAAAGTGGAAAAAGGCTGTTTCAGCCTGAAATGCAATGGCTAGGTTTGCTTTATGTGCTCAGCCCTGAAATACAATCCAGTTCCAGGCTGGAACAAAAAATCCCCCAAATTTTCCTTTGAAATGGTGAAATATTTCATCAGTGCTCTATTTGTCTGCAGCTTCTTCAGCGAGCAGCTCACCTGGCCCGAGGCAACTTCTACAGTCAAAGATTAATTGAATTAATTAAATTGAAACACTATCTATGTGCGAGTTACAAATAACATCTTAACTGGCCGCGTTGACCTAAAGCATCACCGTGGGCAACGGGATCTGGGTGGCAGCGCAGAAACCGGAAAGCTTTCAAAGCCTCCATCCCTGCCCATCCCTGAGGCAGTTTTTGGCACATGGATGATGCCAGGCACTCACGTCATGGGGAGCAGCAGCTTCAAACACCGGCAGGCACGAGGAATCGCCCCTGCTCAGCTCTGCTCCCGGGAATAAAAGAGAGGGGGACAGTGAAGCCTCTGTTTATCTCAGCTTGAATGAGGGACTTGAGGGATGGAGAAGACATCGCTTGAGACAACAGGAGAAACTTGGCACCTGGGGAGGAAAATTATGGGGCGGTAGTGCAAGAGGGACAGTTTGGAGGGAACGGGCTGCTTGTGTCTGACGGCGCGAGAGTTCTCGTTAGGGAAAAGCCCCAGATTCTGCTGATGGACGCAGAACGGAAAAAGAATGGCAAAGAACGGAACCAGAAACGCCCCAAAACCTGGCGGAAGAGACGAGCGGCGCATGCGGCAGCAGGACCCACTGCAGCAATTCCCAAATTCCCACTGCCCTTCCGTGAGGCTTCTCCCTGGCACTGCCCAGCACGGACCCCGGCCCTCGTTCACCCCTTCCCCGCCGCCTGCGCTGCCGGCTCGGCTGCTGTCCTCAGCTGACTCCTCTTGGCCGGCCTGCAGGGAGGAAACAGCGTGTGCTGGGGCAGGGCCAGCGCTGCGCTTGTGCCGCGGCTGCTGCCAGAGCGCAGCGAGCGGCTGAGCTGGGGCTGAGCTGGAGCTGAGCCTGGGACTGAGCCCAGGACTGAGCCCGAGGCTGAGCCCGGGACTGAACCTGGGACTGAGCCTGGAGCTGAGCCTGGGACCGAGCCTGGGACTGAGCCCGAGGCTGAGCCCGGGACTGAACCTGGGACTGAGCCTGGAGCTGAGCCTGGAGCTGAGCCTGCGACCGAGCCTGGGACTGAGCCCGAGGCTGAGCCCGGGACTGAACCTGGGACTGAGCCTGGAGCTGAGCCTGGAGCTGAGCCTGGGACTGAGCCCGGGACTGAGCCCGGTACTGAGCCTGGGACCGAGCACGGGACCGAGCCTGGGACCGAGCACGGGACCGAGCCTGGGACTGACCCCGAGGCTGAGCCCGGGACTGAACCTGGGACTGAGCCTGGAGCTGAGCCTGGGACTGAGCCTGGGACCGAGCCTGGGACTGAGCCCGAGGCTGAGCCCGAGACTGAACCTGGGACCGAGCCCGGGGCTGAGCCCGGAGCTGAGCCCGGAGCCGAGCCCGGGGCTGAGCCTGGGACTGAGCCCGGGACTGAGCCCGGAGCTGCTCCCAACCCAGACACGCCGCTGGGAACCGGCACGCTCAGACCTGCCAGCACCGGGCAGCGGCTCCCAGGGCTGCCCGGGAGTGGAGCCAAGTTCCAGCGGACGGACAAAGTCACGGCTTCCCCTGGGAAGCCGAGACCTGGAGCGGGGCTTGGTGGAGAGAGAGAAGGAATTCGGTGAAGCAGCCCCAAAAAGGCTGCCCATCATCCCAAACCAAAGGGTTTCTCTCCTGAAGCTCCAGGAGGATGTAACAACAAGAGGCTCTGGATCAGCCCATCCACAGCCCTGGGAGGGAGACGCGCAGCTTGTGATCCCTGCCAGGCATCCGTGGGGTCTGGAGATGTGGGGGGCTGCAGGCTGGTGGTGACCTGGCTCCCCTTCCCACGCTGTCCCTCAGACAGTAGCAGAGGCCGGGACATGTTGGGGAGGATGTTCCCAGCACAGGCACTGCTGAAGAGCGGGACCGTGCTGGCCAGCGACCTCGCAGCGATGGCGAGAGGCAGCCGGGGCTAGGCAGAGCCCAGCCCGTCCGAGGGAGGATCTGGTTCTGCTGTTGCTGCTCAGGGTGGACAATCGAAGAACAGCATTGACTCGAGAAGAATGGCCCAGAGATGGCCAGGAATGCACTGGCAGAGTCCTGCAGGGATGCAGCTCTGGAGGAGCACCAGGAGGTGTGAGGGAATCCTGGCTGGTGTGGGGATGAAAGCAGGAGCCTCCCTACCTGGGCTCTGTCACAGCTACCATTACTGATGTCAGCCCATGCAGGGACTTTTGGGCCACCAGCACCTCTGCTTGGTGTCATCAGCCCTTGCTCAGCCCCTGACCCGTCTGCTGCCTCTGGCACAAAGTCTCAGTTCTCATTCCCTCTTTGCCCACCTCTGAGAACTGGTGCCTTCCATCCCACAGGGTGTTTGACCTCTCCTCCTCAGTCTCCCATCTTGGACCAGGTCCATATTCCTTCCTTGGTGATTACCCATCCCTTTCTGATCCCTCCTTTTCCATCTTTCCCTCTATTTTGATACCTGGTCCCCCCCTCCTTGGGCACTACATCTCTCCTGTATCCATGACCCTATTACTGCAAGTCATACCATGTGGCTCCAAGTCACGTTCCAGCTCTTCTTGCCTTGGTCCAGCCACCTTCTCAGCCTGCTCCCTGGTCCCCTCTGCCCTCTCCTCCCACCCACATTGCTATGGAGACCCCCAGTCTGGCAGTCCCCCAGACCCATCCATGACCTCCTGCACCACTTCCCCAGGTTCCTCTCCATATTATTTCATTAAAGCCATTAAATCCCACAGTCACATTTCCAGTGCTGGGACAGAGCCAGACCAGCTATGGACAGTGAACCTCCCTGGCAGCAGGTGCTTTCCCAAGTGTGTGTGCTCCAACCTGTGTGAGGAGTTACAGTTCCACACAAGAGACTTTTGGGGAAAGAACATCCTATGTGGATCCACAGCCTTGTTCCCATCAGCAAATGCATCACTCGCTTCTCAGGTTCTCTAATCCCCATCTCCCAGAGTCCTGTGCCTGAGAGAGGCTCATGTTTCACATTGCTGGAAGCCAAACTCTGAGCCCTTCCGGATGCACAGAAAATCTGGAGGCATAAACCTTACAGCTTAAAAAGCAGAACACAAAAAAAGGTACCCAGTACGTGCTTTTTTTTTTTTTTTTTTAAATTTATTTTTTGGTTTTTTTAATAATTCTTAATTTGAAACTCTGCTCTTGATTTTTGGTCTCTGAGTCATGGTCAGAATTATCAGGGCTCTGGGAGCCATTGACTGCCATTTGCAGGGTGCACTGGGAGGGGAGGGAGGCAGCCCAGCCCTGCCTGCTCTGTTTCCCCTCAGCACCACAAGGATCTGGCTGTGAGATAACAGAGCTCCACTGCCTGTTCCTCAAGGCCCCTCTGTGCTGCAGACACAAACTGGAGCACAAACAGTGTCTAAAGTTCATGTTCTGACTGAGTGGAACCAGTTACATCTCTGAGCTGGTTGCCCACAATTTGCTTCAGTTTTCCCCTTCTGGGTTGAGATTTTCCAGCCCTGCTCCCTGCACAAAGGAGGTCTGAGAGTCTCTTTGAACACACTTTGGCCATCGCAGAGCACACAGGCAGTGGAAAGCAATATCTCAATGATAAACACACCCTGCTTTTTTTCCTTTCTTTTGAGAATACAAAACAATCTTCCAAACTTTAAGCGGATCTGCTGCCGAAACTGCTGGGGGTCAGAGCTGACATCTGGCAGGGAATCGGTGCTGACCGTTCCAGTAAACACTGAGTCTCCCTTGCTGAAAGCTACAGCCACTCAGACACAGCATGTTTTGCAGTGATGGTACCTTTTAATCAACACTTGGAAAGCCCCAGACAGTGGGAGCAGGATGAAAACAATCACTTGAAAGCTCCGAGGGCAGGTCAGAGCTGGGGATGGAGGCAGGCAGAGGTTTCACACCCAGGCGGGGAGCAGCGGCCTGGAGTTACCTATGAGCAGCTCGTGTTCAGCTGTCCTTGAGAAGGACAATGTGAATGAGATGGAAGGAGCCAGGACCACTAAATCCCTCCTTGGCCAGCATCGGGTCAGAGACGTTCAACGATACATCACTGAAGACTTCCCAGAACTGCAGAAATACCAGAGAGAATTCAATATAAATCATAGAAGGATTAGGTTGGAAGGGATGCCTGGAGGTCCCCAGCCCAGCCCTGGAGCAAGGGAGCACTCCAAAGCCGGGTCAGGCTGCTCAGGGCCGTGTCCAGGCACATTTTGAACATGTCCAAGGATGGAGATCCCACCACCACTGTCCCACAGCTGCAACACTTCCAACGCAATCCCAACCTCACACATCCACGGCTCTTCTCAGCACATGGAGATCTGGTTATCCACGAGGGAAGGGCAGAGAGTGAGAGAGACAAAGCCTGCAGAGAAGGCACCGCCACAAATATTGCTGTGACCAAGGCAAGGAGAGCTGGAACAGAGCTTGCAGCCAAGTGTGGCCTGCTGTGAGACGGTCATGGATACAGGAGAGATACAGGGGGCCAAAGCGGGGCAGAACCAGACACCAAAACTGGTGGAAAGATGGAAAAGGAGAGCACCTTGGTGGGACAGGAGAGGGATGGGTTACCAAGGAGGAGATACGGCTCTGGTCCTGGTTGTTCATGCCCAACAGAAAACAAAAACCTGGGATGGGGTCTCTACCAGGGGCTGGGGAAGGTGTCTCCCCTTCTCCTCATGAGGAGACTCCAATGACAAACACTCCCAAGAGATCTCAAGCGGGTCTCTGATGCTGAAAGGGCGATGCTGTTTCCATTGGTCATGTCAAGGAAGAGCATTTCCCCATGGCTCTGAGCAGCCCTGCTCCCTCCAAGCAGCATTCTTGTGTTGGCAAAATCTCTTCCCATAACAATCATGGGAAGAGACTGCCAGGGAAAGAGGAGCTCATGGGAAGTTAATGATAGGTGAGATACAGACGGGATCACAAGAGCCTTCAAAGCCAACAGGCAATGGGACCTGGCAAGAAGGAGCTGCATGAGCCCCCTCCAGGCCCAAACAGCCACCGCAGAGCTGGAAGTGCTCCTCCTGCCATGGCAAACACCCCAGCACCAAGTGTACAGGGACAACTGGGAAAATCCAGTCCTGGAAGTGTCCAAGGTTAGGCTGGACAGAGCTTGGAGCAACCTGGGATAGTGGGGGAAAGGGGATTGGAACCAGATGATGTTAAAGGTCCCTTCCACACAGGCCATTCCATGATTTGATGATTCTGTCCTTGGATCCTGCCCATGGCACTGAAATATGTCCGTGGTGGTTTCCAGCCTCACACCGAGGACAGGATGACTCCCTGGCTGCCCCAGCCATGTACCACGTGAGTGTCCTGTGGGGCTGTGGCATGGGCTGTGCACAGGGTTGAATGTTCCCCCAGGGGAGGTGCTGGGGACAGAGGAGGGAGAGATGGAAACCTCATTCCCAGACCACACTCAGAGCACTCAGAGACCCCCGGTGCTTTAACATCAGAAGAACCATGGGGACAAGAGTGGGCTGGTGAAAACACTTCTGAGTGGAGGACTTAACAAAACGAAAAGGTTTCGCTTGATGAAAATAAGGCTGAGCAGGTGTCCTGACTGTCAGGTACCACAGAGCCCTGTCCGTGCCTCACAATCTTCCTGCCCCATGTCCTGGGAGGATTTTCTCTGGGATGTCTGACAGAGATGTTTTGTTCAGACTGTCTCTCTAGCTTGGAGCTTCCTTTCTACAGCATATCCAGGGGTGATGACCTGTTGGTCAACAGTTAACAGTGGCGAATCAAGGCAGGAAAACCTCAGGATGCTAAGCATTGGAAGAGAGCTCCCCTGTCCCTTCACCACCTTCACCACCTTCCTGGCACACACCCCAAACACGGAGCATTTGCTCAGCAGAGACACAGGAGGAATTAAAACTCAAGCCCTCACGATCGCGGTGAGTTTGGCTGTTCCAAAGCCACGCACCAGCCTCAGCTTCCCTGGGACGGTGACGAGGCCGCTCGGTGCGTGTGGCCTGCCCCTCGCACATACCTTTCCTTTGAGCGCATCCGGCGCAGGCACCGCAAAGCCCCGGCACACCCCGGCAGTGCCGTTTCCTATGACAACGACGTCAACAGCGCCCGCAGCAGGGTTGGGGTCCGGGGGGCCGGGCAGGTGTGGGGCTCCTCGTAGCTATAGCAAAGGGGTGTTTACTTCTGTGTTTTGCATGTCGGTGTTACCCCCGGGACAGCTCCCCGCGCCTGTCACAGCAGCGTAAGGCTCTTTGGCATTTCCCCCAGCAGCTACGTCAGTGTTTGGGAGAGCTGTGTGTAACCTGCACCTACCCCCGACGGGCTGCAGGAAGCATCCATCCTTCCCGGAACTGCCACGGCTCCCAGAAACTCCCCATGCCGGTACAGGCTGTGCTACAGGTGTTCTTGCTGCAGCCCTCGTCGCGGGTTTTCTCATCCGGTATTGCACTATGCAGCAAACCCCTCTATTCCGCACGGGCTCCTCTATGGAAGTGTTTCCTACCTTGCCCCTTTCCCGTCAGACCCTACCCGTGTCTGTGCCTTCCCCGCATCTTCTCCTGACACTTTGGGGGAAGCGCTCCCAGCTCATCCACGCGGGCGGCTCACGGGGCGCTTCGGCCAAATCACAAAGGGTTTGGATCGCGTTCCCCGGCACAAGTGCCAGGGGCGGGGAGATCTTGCCTCACATCTATTCTTTCTAGGTACAAAACACGCATTCAAAAGTCAGAGCCGTTTCACTGGCAAGGGCTGGGAGCTGCTCGGAGCCGGCCAGCTGCCCTAGTTCTGATTCCCAGCGAGGCCGCTTTCCCAGCCCTCCTCTCCGCACGTTTTGCAGACGCTTGCATCGAGGATGCATCAGCCGGCCAGCCCCGCCCGGGGGCTGCATCCCACGGGCCACATCACAGCCCCGAGGCTGCTGGAGCCGCTGCAAAGCTGCCGGTCCCCGCATCCATCTGCTCCCGCGTCGCTCCTCTGGAGCGGGGAGCTCGTGTTTAACGACCGCGTGTGTTTTCGCTCAAGCATTACATCACCTGGCAACGCCAGCGGCACGGACGGACGAGGCCAGCCCGGCTGCGCTGTCCCTGTCCGTGCTCGTCCCCTGTCTCGTGCCCCGTGTCCCCATCCCGCAGCCCTTTGCCCTGTGCAGGTGAACAGAAAATCCGCCTCCATGCAGAGCCCACAGAGCCCACCGAGCCCCCCTCCCATCTCCTTGGCGTGTCCCAGCGCCGGGCGTGGAGCGCAGAACACTCCGCAATTTCCACCTCACGGAATTCCTGCGGCCGTAGCCATCAGTACTTTCCCTAAAATAAAGTGGGAGCTGAGATAAGCCAGACAGGCAGGCTGCGGAGGCCGGTCCCGAGCGTGGATTGAGCTCATTCTTCAAGAGGGCAGCCAGGTCGGGCCTTCGCACCTCGCGCAGCCGGAGAGGAACCGAGTGGATTTGCTGATAATTGACTGCCAATTTCCGCAGCGGTGGAAGCAGCCTGGGGAATGTGGAGAATGATGACAGCCCTGCGGGAAAGGGGATACAGACAGGACATTTTCGTGCACGTGCTCCCACTCCCAGCACATTGGGATAAGCAGCATCTCAAGCCCTTGGCATGTGGGGAAGGGGCAGTGTTGGACCTGCAGTGGAGAGGGTCATTTTGCATTCCTTGCCCTTCATCCACACAGCAGGCTCTCATTCACATGCACACAGATTCTCCCCTTCTACTCTGGCCCACCTGCAGTGTTCTATCCACCTCTGGAGTCCCCAGCATGAGAAGGACATGGAGCTGCTGGAGTTAAGTCCAGAGGAGTCCACAGAGATTTTCCAAGGGCTGGAGCCCCTCTGCTCTGGAGCCAGGCTGGGAGAGCTGGGGATGCTTGCCTGGACAAGGCTCCAGGGAGACTTCGGAGGCCCTTCCAGGGCATAAAGGGGCTCCAGGAGAGCGGGAGAGGGACTTGAGACAGGATAAGGGGAATGGCTTCATATTGACAGAGAGGAGTGAGAGGTTAGATATTGGGAAGAAATCATTCTCTGCGAGGGTGGCACAGGGTGCCCAGAGAAGCTGTGGCTGCCCCTGGATCTCTGGAAGTGTCCAAGGCCAGGCTGGACAGGGGCTTGGAGTAGCCTGGGCCAGTGGAAGGTGTCCCTGCCCACGGCAAGGGGTGGGATGGTGTGGTCTTAAAGGTCCCTTCTAACTCAAACCATTCTATGATCCTGTGACTAATCCCACCATTTAACTCACTGCTGCCTCAGCTGCTCCCCAAGCCCTGTCCAGAGACATCCCCGAAAAGGGGGATGAGGAGTTTAATGGGGACACGCAGGGCCTGGGTTTGGGCTCAGAGCTGATGGACCCCAGAGCCCCTGAAGGGGCTGAGGCTGGAAGTGGCTCAGCTGCCAGACCCCCCCTCATGCCCTGCTCTGGGGGTCGCGGGGGCCGTGTGTCTATCACCAACCCCGGGCGTGCCGGGCGTTGCATGTCCCCACGGCACCCCTGGCCGGGAGGGCACCCAGGCCCGGCAGCACGTTTTCCTGCAAAATGCCCGGTTTTTCCCGTCCTGCCGGCGGCCGCGCACGCCGCGCCCGCCACCTAACGGCCACCGCCGGCGGCCACCGGCGTCGACACCGAGATCCAGCACCAGCATCGGGATCCCGACACTGGCACCGGCACCCGGGGCGTTGGATATCGGTACCAGGATCTGGGAACTGGGATCCGGACACTGGCACCGGGACCCGGGCATTGGGCACCGGTACCAAGACCCGGGCACTGGCACCGGGACCTGGGCACTGGGCATTGGCACCAGGATCCGGACACCAGGGAGCGGTATCGGCACTGGCACCAAGATCCGGACACCGTGCATCGGGCACTGGCATGGGGCACGGTACCGGGCATCGGGCCGATCCCTTCCCTCGTGCCCTGCGGCTGGAGCGGCATCCCCCAAATTCCCGCCTGCACTCCCGGACACCCCCATCTCTTCACCTCACCGGTCCCCACCTGCTCCCCAATCCGCTTTCGGGACGATACCACCTGGGATGCGAAACCCCCGGTGTCACCCGGGGTGCAAGATCACTCAGATGCCAGTCGCGACACGCATCTATCACCCTAAATCCCCGTGGTCCCCATGCCGGTGGGCGCAGCGCCCCCGTCCTCCCCTACTGCCTGCCTTGGCAGCTTCCCCCCTCTTCCAGCTTTTTTGGCAGAGACGCGCCGACTTGGAGAGAGCAGCGAGGAATTTGGAAAAAAAAAAAAGAAAAAAAAGAAAAAAAAGGGGTAAAGGAAAAAACCCTCCCCGACCAGCCAGCCCAATCGGCGGGAGAGGCTCGTGTGTATTTGGCCTTTCCTCATGACGTAGTGTCCTGTGCCTATCCCCCCCTCTCCCTCTCCTTTTCCCCTCCCTCCTCACCCCCCTCCCCTTCCCCTCGCATCCTTGGAAGCAACAATTAAGCAGCTCTGGGATAAAACACACAGCCCGCGGGAGCACGGGGGCATTGCTTCAAGAGATGGCAAGGCAGGCAGCTGCACCCTTCCTCCCCGGAGTCCTCCTCCTCCTCTCCATCCTCCCGGCTACTCAGCAAGGAGGTAAGGAACGAAAAGCTCCTTCCCGTACCCTGGCCAGCGCTTCGCTCCGGTCCTGCGGGGACCCTCCCCGGGCACCGGGGCTGTGACACCCCCACCCTTCTGGCAACCCCTCGCCTGTCCCTCGCCTCTCTCCTGCCCCGGCGGCCCAGCCGCGAGCAGGGACAGTCACTCACCTTGCCCTGCCTTGGGGATATCCCCGAAGGGGGGTGGGCAGGCCCCCGTGGATGTATGCCACCTCCACCGAGAGCTCTTCGCTCCCCAAACCGGCGGGTAGTTTGAGCCCGGGTGGGACAGGATGTCACCGAAGGTGGTGGCACGGGAAAATCGGTAACGGCACCTCTACATCAAGCACTTGTGAGAGGGAGGCTGCGAGGGGTGTCCTAGTGAGAGGCTTGGGGGCATGAGAGGCTTGGAGACACGAAAGGCTCAGGAACACGCAGGCAGGACACCAGGGGTGGTCACCGAACTCCCATGGGACTTAGAAGTGCGAGGGGCCGTGGGGAGGTGGCAGCTGTCACCCCGCGGTGCGATGGCAGCAGGAGCTGTGGGCGGTGGGTGGGTGGCAGCATCCCGCTGTCGCTGTGTGCGAGCTGCTGCTCAGTGTGTGGCCGCGACAGTCCCGAGGCTGCTGCAGCTGCAGAGCGGCTCGACTCACCCGAACCGCAGGCTGGGGATGCCGGGGAGCCCTCACATGGCCCCCACCGCCCTTGTGCCACCAGCGCCGGGTCCCTGTCCCAGCGCGGTCCCAGGGCTGTGTGCCAGCCCAGCCCAGGCTCACGCAGGTGCGGCACACGAGGCCGAGGCAGTGACAGCCAGCGCAGGGATCTGTGTCCCAGCCGTGTGACACAGTCCAGCCAGCACAGCCGGTGCCTGCCCGGTGACCAGCTCCTGTCTCGGCGTCAGACTGGGAGCTGAGCTCCCACCCAGGCAGAGAGAGCAGCTGAGCACAGACTCAGAGCTCCCACTGCAGTGACCAAACTGGGCAGAAGGCTTTGAGGAGGTGACAGCACGACCAGGGAGGGGACAGTCACCTCCAGAGAGCCGTGTGGTTGCGTCAAGGAGAGTGTGTGATTGGCCACGGGGTCGGTGCTGGAGCTATCATGCAGGACTTGTTGGACAGAGGATTGAGCACCAGAGGAGAGGGGCAGGATACCATGGGCAGTGCCAGGGCTGTGTGGGCACCAGGGCAGCCACAAGCTGGACCACCTGTCACCAAGGGCATAGCCCTCAGCAGCTCAATCTGCCTGTGCCCTGCAGCTCACAGGACCCTGACCCTGGGCTGGCTTGTCCTGGCTACGCAGGCAGTGGGACGCCAGAGCTGGGAGCTGCCTGGGAAGCCAAGCTGCTGGTGGTGCCTAATCCTGCTCAGGATGCTGGATGGGATGTGCTCAATCCTGGGCACTCCATCACTGGCAGTGAGAGAGATGTGGCTTGCTGATATAGGCTGGCTTTGTTCTGATCCTTCAAGCCATGGCCAGCTGGGACAGTCTCTGGAGGACTCAGTGAGACTCTGCAGCAGTTTATGAGCAGTTTGGGACTGTTGGCCCCACTGCAGGCCCCGGCTCAGTCCCCAGGGGTGTTTGCTGGTTTGGGAAGCAGCTCACAGAGGAGGTGAGCTGACTCTGGAGCTAGTCCCAGTGCTGGTAGGACACAGGAGAAGGCTCTCCCATGGAGGACTGGGCAGTGTCTGCAGCCTGGTGTCTCAGCCTGCTTCTGGCACACCAGCCCTTGGGGACAGAACTGACACAGAGGCACAGTGGCACAGTAGCGCAGTGGCACAGTGGCACAGTGGCACAGTGGCACAGTGAGGGGGGATCACAGGGTGCTGGAAATGGTCAGACACATGTCCTCCAGCACTGGCTGCCACAGTGCAGCTCCAAATCATCCTGCAGGAGAGGGAACCCTGGGAGATCCCAGGGTTGAGGGGTTCATACCTAGACTGTGACCTCAGAGAAGTGCCAAGGGGCTGAGCTGGCAGCACTCAGGAAACCCTCAGCAGCATGTCAGGATCAACCTCTGGGCCTCTGGCCCTGGGGAACAGAGTTGTGCTGGCTCTGTGGGGACCTGCACAGCCAGACACAGGTCACTGCAGGCGGAAGGTGCTGTGATTCCCTAAAGGTGCCAAGTGCAACCTGTCCCAGCATCTGGAGCAGGGCATCCGTCCCTCAGTGCTTCCATCTGTCCCTCAGTGCTTCCATCCATCCCTCAGTGCTTCCTGTGTGACACCCTCAGGAGGGACGAGAGGGACCCCAGGGAGGTCCCAGCCCTGCAGGCTCTGGGTCCATGGGGAGTAGCTGGGGTGGGTGCAGAGGGGCAGGCACTGTGTGCCAGCACCCAGCCCGGGGCTGTGGGGACCCTCTGAGGACACCCAGTGTCACCAGGGTGGGGCTGGGATGGCATCTCCCCTTCCCAGCTAGAGCCTGGCCTGCCAGGGCTGCTCCCTCCCCTCACAACTGGCAGGGTGCAGCTTGTCTGCCAGCACTCAGAGATGAAAGCTGGAGCTTCAGGGGGGCTGGAGAGGAGCCAGGCCCCGGCAGCAGCCCCTGCTCCCCCCGAGCTGCTACCAGCGAGCTCGGCCCAGGATGCAGCACAGCTTCAAAGTCGCTTGGAGACTGAATGTTTCCATAACTTTCTCCCAAGAAAAAGAAAACAGTGGAATGAGGGAAGAGGGGAAATGGTGGTGGTTTTGCACTGAGGCTCCTCCCGGAGCGGGTGCCCGTGGGCGCAGAGAGGGGCTGAGGTATGAGGGTGTTCTGTGGTGGATTCTCCATCCTGGTCTTGGTCTCAAAACCTACACAACAGAGAAATCCTCTGCATTTCTGGCTCGTGAAGGGAGCTGCAAGCAGCAGTGCAGATGGAAATGGTGCAGCTGATCCAAACGAGATCGGAAGCAGCTCTGGCAGAGAAACAGCATGGATATCCACACCTGTGGATGGAGCTGTGAGGGGAAAACGTCCCATTCCCATAAACAAGGAGACTCCACACCAGATCCTGAGCACCTCCATGGCTCACACCCTGACACAGCTGGGGCTGCACGAGTGGCTGCAGATTCTTTGGCCCCTGGATTGAGAAGCCATCCCTGGGGTGGGATGCAGGCTCACAGCCAGCCCAGCACAGGAGACAGGCTGGGAGCCCAGGAAAATCCTCTTCCCAGGGTCCTGGCAGGCTCAGAGCAGAGGCAGCACAGAGCTCCTTCAGCGCTGGGAAACTGCTGACTCAGTCTCGCCTTCCCTGATGTGCCAAGGGAATGAGGGGAATGAGTGGAGAGGACAAATGGGAGCACACAGACCCCAAACTGGGCTGGGGACTGCTGGCCCTGAGGCTGGGCAAGAAGGACAAAGATGGCCAGAGCCCAGTGTGGTTACAGTGTCACCAGCGTGTGGGCTGTCACCAACACCTGTGCTCAGTGGTGCTGCCAGGGAGAGGGACTGGAGATGCTGGGGGGATCTGGAGAGATCCCCCAGCAGTGCCTGCACCAGGGAACAGCCCCAAGCTGGGCTCTGGGGGAGCAGCTTGTGAAGGAGTGTCCAAGGCAGTCCAGATCCTGCCATGCCTGGCAGCAGAGCTGGTCAGGAAGAGCTCCTGAAGGAAAGGTTTGTCCCCCCAAAGCCACTTGGCACCACCACCCAGCCTCCCATCCCACCAGGGCCATCCCATTTCCTGCCAGGCCTTGCTGACCTGCCCCCTGTCCATCTCCTGATCTGGGCAAGGAACAACAGCACACAGACCACCACAGCCTCTGCAGCCCTTCCCAATGTGTGCAGGCACGGGGCCCTGTCTCTGGGATGATGTCTGAGGGATGCCTGAAGTGACAGTGCCCCCACAGTGGGACTCTCCTGGCAGGAGCCCCAGTGCCCCAGGAGGGTGGTGATGATGATAAGGGCTGAGTTTGGCAGCGGTGGCTGTGGGCAGGTGAGACTTGGACGTTTCTGTGGTCCCCACACTGCAGGGATGCTGTGAGAAATCCTTGTCCCAGCTTCCTTGGGAGTCTGCATCAGGCAGCACAGACACAGGGCGACAGAGGGGTAGGGGAGGTCAGCCCGGGTCCCCTATTGTCACCCCAGCACCAGGGACCAACCCTGGTTTTGGGAGGTTGAGGCTGGGGAGTACAATGGGGGCTGAGCATCCCCTCCCGGGAGGGGACAGTCCCTGGCTGTGCCGCGGGGGCCCTGACCATGCCCGGCCCGGCTCCCAGAGGCAGCAGGGCTGGCAGGGAGAACTGGCGGTGTGTGGATGATTTGAGTTTGTTTGGAAACAAAGCAGCAGTCGGAGTTGTGTTTATCCAGCCTGGGGGCGGGTGGTGTGGGTGTGGAATGTGCCGGGAAAAGGAGCTGTTCTGTCACCCCCTGGCCGGGAAAAGGAGCTGTTCTGTCACCCCCTGGCCGGGAAAAGGAGGCATTCTGTCACCCCCTGGCCAGGAAAAGGAGTTGCTCTGGAACCCCCCAGCTGGGGGCTGGGCTGGGCCATGCCAGGAGGCTGGGCACGTGTCCCCTTTTATCCAAAGCACACTGGCAGAACCTCGGGAGAGGATATAGGAGGGCACAGGCCTGGGCCCTACTCTCTAGGGCTGTGTGATGAGTTCTGGCACGGCTCCTCCCCCTGCATGCTGCATCTCCAGGGATGTCCTGTCCTGCCATTGAGTGTCCCAACATCTCCTGTGCATGCACAGCCTGACACCCCTGTCACACACGGGTGTGTCCTGACACCATGGGGCATCCCTGTGGGGAGCTAGGCATCTCTGCCAGGTGCCCAGGACAGAAGGGACATGTGAGCAGGGCCCAGGGGACACCTTCATCCGTGTCATTGATGGGGCACAGTGCAGGGGCACAGACACCTCCCAGAGTTTGCCCCACATCTGCGATGGAGTTGTATAGCACAATGTGCTCTACCATGGTGTGGCAGCCCAGCCACCTGCCAGCCCTGCCACCAGCCTGTCACCCCGGGGTGCTGGCACTGCCCTGCCCAGCCCCTGAGCATTGCCCAGCCGATGGTGGTGCTGCTAGGGCTGGGCCACTGCATGCACCCACCTCCCACGCTGCTGGGGAGGCCACTGCAGGTCCTCAGGCCCCAGCCAAAGGGTCTCCAGTGCCGTGCCCCCTGGCTGCTGGCTGCAGCTTCCCACAGTGACTGTGGCCACAACAGCCCCTCCACACCCTCCTGGAAGCCCCCCTGCCTGGCTCTGTCCTGCAAACCCCGCCACAATCCCTGCCAGAAGAGAAGCTTCCCTCTGCACTGCAGTTCCCTTGTGTCCCCAACCCACTGCAAGTCCCCAGCCCACCCATCAGCCTGGTGGAGCTGGGAGGCCAGCTGGGGGTGGCAGCCTGCTGGCCTGCAGAAGACATGGCACTGCCATTGTCCAAACCAGCCAAAAAACCTTGTTGTGGCCTCTGAGCATGAGCTGAAATGTCCTGGAAAGTGCTGGCATCTGCGTGGTGACCCCAATGTCACATGGACAGGCAGAGGGACATGGGGACGTTCCATGGGTCTCAGCAGTGTCGCCCCAGTCTGTCAGCCCAGACCCCACTGGCCTGAGCTGGCTCTTCCCATTGGCACCTCAGCAGACAGGACACATTCAAGGATCCTTGGGGATCCCAGAGATGCTCAGGCATGGCTGGGACCAGCAGGGACTGTGGGAATCAACTGGGACAGCACCAGGTCTGTGGTCATGCCTGGACCCATCCCCCAGAGCTGCGTGAGGCTGGAGGTGATGGAGACAGCCCTGGCTGTGGCACGGGGCAGGAGCTCAAAGCAGAACTAGACAGTAGCCAGCCCCATGTCCCTCCCTCCTTCCCTGGCAGGGCCAGGTCCTGCTGACTCCTCCACCGAGGTGCCACACCTGGGTCCCAGCTGGGACCACCAAGCCCTGTCACCACCATCACCCTGGGCAAACAGGGGTGCAAGGAAAGACAGGGACCTGCCCTCGAGCTCCACATCCCAACTCCTCTGCAGGGAGCAGCAGGGGAACCAGGACAGCCCCCCACTCCCCTGCCTTGGACCTCTGGGGGGATTTTAACAAGGGTCTCTTCTCTTGCAGGGGTTCCTGGTGCTATCCCAGGAGGGGGAGTCCCGGGAGGAGGCTTTTTCCCAGGTAAGGGGGCCCAGGTACCATTGGGAGGGGGCATCACCCTGTCTGCAAGGATGGGCAGATGCCTGGGGAATCCTTGAATGCCTTTGAGACACCATGGAAGGCTGGGGACCTGTCAGCTAGGGTCAGGTGACATGAGGACACCCTGTCTGGCTGCTCATCATGGACTCCCCACGCTTTGGGGAAATGACTGAGGGGCAGTGTCAGGCTTACCCTGGGGGCCCCTAGCCCAGGGCTGGCGCCTACACCCTGCCTCTGAGGTGCCCAGAGGTCACAGCCTGTTCCCAGAGCTTCAGTCAAAATCCTGGGGACATCCTGGTGGGGGATGGCCCATCCTCTGACACCCATGGGACCCTCCCTACCTCCCCAGAGACCCCTGGGAGCAGCTGAGTGCTCCCAGGGCAGTGCTCAGACTGTGCCCTTGCTCACAGGTGCTGGAGTTGGAGGTTTGGGAGCAGGTGAGTGCTGGGACCCCCCTGCCAGACTGGGCTGGGGAGAGGGGCAGGATGCCCAGTAGATGTGCCTTGTTTGGGCAGAGGGTCTGCCCTGTCCCCCGTGTCCCCTGCCTGGGGATGCTTGGAGGGAGGATAGCGCTGACCCCTCTCCCTCCACTCGCTCTCCCCTAGGACTCGGGGCTGCAGGAAAACCTCCCAAACCAGGTAAGAAGCCCTGGCTCTCACCACCTCCAGGCACTCCAGTGGCTGGGATCTTTCACAGCCACTGTTGCCTTCATGCTGCTCCTCCATGACCAAGGGGGACTCCGCAGGCCAAGGCACCCAGCTCTGCCCTGCCACACTAATCCTGCCACAGCCTCCAGGAGCCTCCTTCCCCCACCTGCTTCAGCACCACCCTCTGCTCCCAGCCCCCGCAAACCACCCTTTGGGAGTGCTTGCTGCCTGTAAAGCGGCACCAGAGCTGGGGGAGGAGATGCAAAGAGATGCCGGGAGGCGCCTCCACCTGCCTGCTGTCGGGGCCAAGCAGCTTTTGCAGGGACTCCTGCAGCCCACGTTGGGCTTTGCCTGGCCTAGGAATGCTGGGGAGAGGGGACATGACCAGGAGAGAGGGGACATGCTGGCAGGAGGATGTGCAGCTGAAGAAGGCATAGCTGGAGGGCACAGCTGGAGCTTGGGGCAGCAGGGACTGAACATGCAACATCTGGGGCCAAGGGAAATTATGGAATCATAGAATGGCCTGAGTTGGAAGTGACCTTAAAGCTCGTCCAGTTCCATCCCCTGTCATGGACAGGGACACCTTCCACTATCCCAGGCTGCTCCAAGCCCTGTCCAACCTGGCCTTGGGCACTTCCAGGGACGGGACAGCCACAGCTGTTCTGGGCACCCTGTGCCAGGGCCTTACCACCTCCAGAGCAGAGAACTTCTCCTAACATTGAGTCTAAATCTCTCCTCTTTTGGTTCAAACCACTCCCTCATGTCCTGGCACTCTCTGCATGGTGTCTGTTGATCCCCATGCAGAAATACTGCTTCATTTCATCAAATGCTGCCTGGGATCCCCTCCATGCCCATCCCAGGGGTCCCTACTGTGCCCAGGGCAGGGGCACCCCATGCCCTCGGCCCCCCAAACTGGCCAGGCTGCGCAGTGGGAGCTGCAGCCCAAGGCGGGGGCCAGCAGCCTCCGTTTGCTCAGATTTCAGCTCGTGGAAAGAAAAACAAGGCCCTTTATTTCGTCGTAATTAAAACCAAACGCGGGCCGGCTGCGAAGGCCCAGCCGGAGCGGTGTCCGCGCCCGGAGCCAGCGGCTCCGGAATTTGCGCCTGGAGGGAGCGAGGGCTGATGAGCCCCAGATGTTGGAAGGCAGCGCTGGCCGGAGACCCAGGGACTCATTCCTCAGCCATAAACAGTTTGGTTCCATCCCCTTGTGGCCTGGCAGGGTAGGGGATGGGTGAGGCAGAAGGGATGGATGGAGGACCCAAGTGCTGGCAAGGACATTTGTCACCCATCCCTGTGCCTGTCCCTGGGCTGTTCTCCCATGCCCCACTCCTCTGTCCCTCTGGGCCTGGCCACCACCTACCTCACCACCCCACTTCTCTTTCTAGGGGTCGGAGGACTTGGGGGACTTGGCCCCCTTGGCCTGCAGCCAGGTGAGCACTGACCACTGTCCACCCCTGCTCCCTGGGGCAATGTCCCCAGAGACCCATCCTGGGGACAGCACATCCCTCGTCCCCACCTCCACAGCTCTCCAGAGTGTGCTGGATGGGTCCCATCTGGGCTGGGTGCCCTTCCTAGACCTGAGGGACTGCAGCCACCCAACAGGCAGCCCTGAGGTCCCCCAGCATGGTGACATCGGCCACAGTAGGGTGACCCCAGATGAGAGGAGGCACCTGGGGTCCCCGCAGGGCTGGCAGCAGGGAGACAGTGCCTGCAGGTGGCCAGCCAGTGCCTCCAGGGATGTCAGCACCCACTGCAGGTGTTGTGTGTGCCAGGTGGGATGTGGATGGGAGCACAAACTTGGGGGATGCAGGACAGGGCAGTGCCTGCTAACGCCGCCTTGCCCAGCCTAACGCCAGCCCTGGCACTGCCACGCAGCCCCCACAGCTCAGCACCCCCTGTGCCCACCACGAGGGCAGGACCCCCTCTTGGCAGCTGTTTTTTGGGGATGCTGATGCTAGTTGTTCTCCCCACAGGTGCTGGGGGTCTGTTCCCTGGAGCCGCCTTCCCCGGGGGGGTGTTCCCGGGAGCTGCCTCGGCTGCGGCGCTCAAGGCTGCTGCAAAAGCTGGTGAGTGCTGAGGGGGTCTGGGCAAGGTGCCCCGGGGCTCGGGCAGCCCCCAGGGACTCTGGGCCAGGACGGGTTTCCCCTGGAGCCGGGGCTGCAGGCAGGAGCTGATGCTCTCACTGGGCTCCCCAGTGACTTGGAGGGACCCAGGCGTCGGGGAATTGGCCAAACCTGAGCCCCCAGGAGTAGAGACCACCCCTGGGACCCACCCCTGGGACTGCCTCAGGGTGTCCCGTTCACCCCCCAAGGGCCATCCTGAGCTTGTCCCTTTTCTGGGTCCGTTCCGGCCAGCCGCAGCCCAGCGGTGGCAGCTCCCCCGGTACACTCCTCTTCCCAATGCCCCCAGGTGCTGGCATTGGAGGCGTGGGTGGAATTGGTGGTCCTGGTGGCCTCGGGGTCTCCACAGGTAGGAAATACTCCTTGCTCCCAGCAGAGCCAAGCCTGGGGCAGAGCTGTCCCTGGCGTGGGCAGGAGCGGGGGCTCAGGGGTCTGTGCTGCCCGCAGGTGCCGTGGTACCGGGCGCGGTGCAGCCCGGCCTTGGCGCGGCAGGGAAACCCCCTAAAATACCAGGTAGGTGACGGCCCCGGCAGCGGGGCCGGGGCGGGGAGCGACTCCATCCGGCCCCTCATGCCTGAATTTTTTTTTGCTTGCAGGTGCTGGGATTCCTGGAGCTTTTCCGGGTGGTGTGCTCCCCGGTGCAGGTGAGCTGGGGGTGCCCACCCCACCGTCAGCACCCCAACCTCCCAAGTGGTGCCTGCCCAGTGCCAGCAACCCTGTGGGGAGAGCACCCTGCCCTGCTGCCCTCTGCCTCCCGCAGCTCCCTGCAGCTTCCAAACCCCTTGGCTGAGGTCACAGTGACATTTCCACTGTGCCAAAGACATGGGGGGGACCCAGCATCTCCATCCTGCGCCAAGCTTGGTGGGAGCAGGCAGCATCAGCACTGGGAGAGGAGCTGGCACAGCCACCAGGGCTGGCGGTGTGGGAAGGAGGGGGAGGAGGTGGTGGGAGAGAGGAATTCCTAAGTGCAAAGTAATTTGGAGGAGAAAACTTGTGAAAACAAGATGTTTCGACACTGTCCGAAGTGTGTTGCTGGTCAGGAATGTCTTTTCCATGTCTGAAAAAGCTTGAATTATAATGAAACACATTTGTAAGAGGGGAAAAAGAATCCCAGACCAAAAGGAAACTCAAAACCCAAAAACCCAACCCAAATGACCGCAAGGCCCAAACACTGCCTGCTGCCCCTGGAGGGCTGGAGAGCCCCATCTGGCCCCAGGCCACCAAGCGTCACCAGGGCAGAGAGCACTGCCCAGGCCTGGCTGGGGCTTTGCTGTCACCAGTGACACTGCTCTTGAGTGCCATGTTCCCTGCAGGCTCTGTTCCGCAGGCAGCTCCAGGCCTGCAACAAATCCCTCCTGGCAGTGGGAGGTGCAGGCAGCTGGCACAGGGTGGTCCCAGCAAGCCCCTGAGGATGAGGGTGTCATGGGTGACAGGGATTTGGGAGCTGGGTGTGCGGGTCTTGGGTGCCAGTAACATCCCAAGGCCTCAGCTCACCCCTCTTGTCTCTGCTGCAGGTGTTCGCTTCCCTGGTGTGGGGGTGCTGCCTGGAGTCCCCACTGGAGCTGGAGTCAAGCCTAAAGCCCCAGGTATGGCCCTTAGTCCCCTTGGAACACTGGGGTGGGTTCAGGGCTGGCTCCAGCTTGGCACTTAAGCCTATCCTTTGAGATCACAGCCCTACAGGCCACTTATCAGGGAAGCCAGCCTATGGCTGAATTCATTCAGGTTAATTTACTTCCAGGAGTGGCCCAGGACTCACATGGGTGTCTTTGTGTTTCCTTTTAGGAGTTGGGGCCTTTGGAGGAATCCCTGGTAAGTGTCCCATCTCTCTTGCCTGTCCTTCTCTTCCTTCCCAAGCCTGCTCCTCACAGCCATGGTATCCCCACACCAGAAGATGCCTCAGGGCTTCCCAAGCCACCCACTATCCTCTGCCAGGGTGCCCTGGGGCACTCCCTTCTGTCCAGGACTGGTGGCAGCTGTGGCGCGGGCTCCAGGTGAGAGTCTGCTGTTGGTTTGCAGGACTGGGAGGTTTTGGAGGTCAGCAGCCCGGTGTCCCTCTGGGGTATCCCATCAAAGCTCCTAAGCTCCCAGGTAAGCTCCACAGCCAGCAGAGTGGCTTCACTGCTGGTGAAGGATCCCCAGCAGTGTCATGAGAAGGACCCGCCGTTCCCTGGGGCTGAGGCATGATGCCCACAGGTCCCTCGGACCTGCCAGGGCTTGTGCTGGCCCTGGGACAGCAGGACAGAGCCAGGGGCTCTGCTGTGCTCTGCCTGTGGCAGCCCCATGGGCAGCTGCTGCGGTGATGCCTGTGGTCTCGCCCCTGGCTCGTGTGGACAATGCTGTGCCTCTCTCCAGCTGCTGTAAGGTAGGAAAGGTCACATTTTGGGGACATTCTCTGGGCCAGGCCACACTCGGATGTCCCTGCCAGCTCCTGCTAGCACCAGGCACAGCCATTGCAGGGACAGTCTAGTTTCTGTGGCTCCTGGGGTTGGGTTGGGCATTCACCTGCGCCAGGTGTCCTGGCTCAAGGAGCTATAGCTGAGCCCACCTGAGGGTCCAGGCAGGTGTCCCTCCCCACTGCCCACCTGGACGGGGCTCAGCTTCAGCCCAGGTCAGCCTAGGGGAGCTCAGCACCCCTTTCCCAGCCCGGGCTGCTCTGCACACTTTCCAGCCCTGTGCCAGGTGCCAGCTCTACCTGTCCCTGGGCAGCCATGCCCAGGGAGGGACAGTGGCAGGTTCTGTGCCCTCCAGGAGCCATGCTGCCACCTGACTGCTCCCCAGTACATCCTGAGGAGGGGGGCAGCCACATCTGGGCAGGGCCCCCATCCCTGGGGTGCTGGGGAGTGCAGTAGGGATCTGCATTCACCCAAACAAGTTGCTGGGGGCAGGAGAGCCTTAGTGAGATGAGCCTTCCCTGGGCAGCATATCCTAGCCCAGCACATCCTAGTCCAGCTCCAGTCCCAGCAGCTCTGCTGACTTCCCCTCAGCAGGGCCCACGGCCACAAGCAGCAGCAGGGATCCCTGGTCTGCTCCAGTTTCCTGCAGTGGAGCAGAGTTCAATCCTTCAGGAGACTCGGCCCCACTGCCAGCAGACCCTGCCTGGGTCCTGGCCCCAGGGTAAGGAGCAGGACAGTGGGGTGTCTCCAGACCTTCCTGGGATGCTGGGGGATGCCAGTTTGTCACCTCTGAGGGCTTGGGGCTGGCAGTGCAAGGACAGACTCTGCTGCTGGCTTTGGAGGCTCGTCTTGATGCTGCAGGTGGATCCAGGGCTGCCACAGGTGGGGTGTCCCCTGCTCTGTCTCCACTGCAGTAGGTGCAGGTTGAGAGGGGATGAGGAGACAGTAGGACAAATAACATTTTAAGTGGAAAATCATGTCTTTAGATGACTTCCTCCTGTGCTGTCCCCACTCAGGAGGTGGCCCTGGCCCTGGCGCCCACCTTGCTGGAGGCTCAGTCTGAAGCTGTGGCTGAGGTCAGCGTCCCATTGATGCTGTAGGGATGGGGACCACTCCCTCATCCAGCTGTGTTTGAGTGGCATCAGTCTGTGCAGAGCCCTTCCAGTGTGTGCGTCAGCCTGAGCATCCCTGGCAGTGTGGGTGACATTCTCATGGGCACAGCCCCAGGGCTGCCTTCCCATCCAGCTGGGGGTGGTGGGGCAATGGACTTGGACCCGCCAAACCCTTGGAGACCCAGGCTTTGGACTTCCGGCCCTTGGAGTCACCTCCATGTGTGTCACCCCTTTTCCAGCTTTAGGGTGAGTGAGGTGCTGATAAGGTACCCCTGATTGGGCAAGGGTGGCCCTCAAGGTGGGGGACACGTGGCACAGCTCACTGTGAGCCTCTGCCCACCAGCACCACTGTACTGCTGTGGGACACCATGAGATAGCCCAGCAGGATGGAGGGAAATCTTGTCCCCACATGTTGGCTGCTGGGAGGGAATGTTGTGTAGTGCTTGAGGAGATGCCACGAGTAATTCCATCCTGGCTGCAGGCAGCCACATCCCTGCCCACAGCCCCCTTGCTGGAGGCAGCCCCACCCTGCATGCAGCTCGAGGTGTCCCCCCAGGAATGTGGCAGGGCTGTTGCCAGCAGAGATGAGAGCTGTGAGCTGCTGGCTGCAAGCCCACGGTCCTCACTGAGTCAGGGACATCCCCGCGCCATTCTGAGTGCTGGGATCTGGCTCTTTCGCAAGGAGATATTTTCCTGGCCATGATGTTCCAGCTCATAATCCCTCCCCATCCCTTCGTACCGACCTCCTAACGAGGTCACATTTCAGCCGAGGCTCCCAAGCCCTGATTCCAATTAAAACCTTTCCTTCGGAGCTGGCCAGGGTGCAGCCAGCTGGGTACAGCTCTTGCCGTGGGGCTCCTGTGGGACCCCTTGGAGCAGGGTCATGGGAGGTTCCTGCAGAACCAGCTTCGGGTGCCACAGCACTCGGCCAGGGCTCAGAGGGGGCGGCTCTTTCAGTCACTGCTTTCAAGGTGAGGGACAACAGCATCTCCTGGCCCAGCTCCACCACGGGGTTTGTATCCTGGAGGATTCACTGTCATGGATGGAGCCCCTGGGCTGGTGCCGCACAGCTCTGGCAGAGCAGGGCCATGCTGTGGGGCAGAGGGGACAGGGCCAGCAGCAGCCAGGTGTTAACCCCCCTTCTCTCCTCTCCTCTTGTCCTCAGGTGGCTATGGACTGCCCTACACCAATGGTAAGTTGCTCCGTGGTGAGTACTTATGTCCTCAGTCCTCGTGGCTCCACTGGCTATCACCATGATTTTGTGGCCACCGACCCTTGGGGTGGTGTGAGGGATATCCCACTCCCAGGGCAAGGTAGTCCCTTGGGGACCTCGTGCCTTGCCCTTGGTGGCTGTGAACCAGCCTGGGAACTCAGCTTTCCTGGCATCCCTGGGAGCTGTTAATCCACAGGATACGTCCTGAGCCACTCCAGCTCCAGACAGGGATGTTTGAACTGGGATCTCAGGTGGGGAAGAGCTGGCTTTGGCATCCCCCCTGCATCCTCTGGCACCAGGGGGAGGAGATCCAAGGGAGCTGCTCCATCTGTCTCGTTGTCCTTCCCCTGGCCAGTGCCTGACCTGGCTGTGCCGCTGTGTTGTGATTGCAGGCCTCAGGCCCGGCGGGATAGGAGCCGGTCTCCTGGCAGGAAAAGCAGGATACCCCACCGGGACAGGTACACTGCGACTCCAGGGTGGGGACTGGCACGGGCATGGCAGGGAAACACGCACCCTGTCACCTTGCTGGCCCCCGGACGGGTGTTGGGCACTGTCTGGGGACTGCAGGGACAGCCTGGAGGGGAGCAGCACGTCCCACGGGAGACGGGGACAGCTGCTGGCAGGAGTGCCCGGTCCCCAGTGTGCCTGTGGGGCGGGGCAGCTGAGGTGGGAATGGTCTTAGGACCTCAGTGGCTCAGTGCCCGTGTCCCTTCGCAGGGGTCGGAGCACAGGCAGCAGCAGCGAAGGCAGCAGCGAAACTCGGTGAGTCGCCCTCTGTGGCACAAACACCACCCATCTCCCCAGCAGGGAGCTCCCTCCCCTCCCTCCCTCCCTGCCAGCCCCGCGGATGCTGGTTGTGTCCCCGTGTCCCCGCACCACCGCTGACCGCGCTGTCCCTGCGGCAGGAGCCGGTGTCTTGCCCGGGGTTGGCGGCATCCCAGGAGTCGCACCCGGTGTCGGCGTCGGCGTGGGCGGTGTCCCAGGAGTTGGAGGTGAGGCGGTGCGAGGCCTCTGCCCTGGGCCTCGGAGGGAGTCTCCTTCCCTTAGCCCACATCCCTGACTCTCTCCCGCTATCCCGACAGTCGGAGGACCGGCAGCAGCGGCGGCAGCAGCGGCGAAGGCAGCGGCAAAGGCGGGAGCTTTTGGTGAGTTCCTGCTGCCTCGGACATGGCTCGGCACAGGGAAGAGGCGTGCATCGATGCCTGGGGCTGTGTGGCTCCACAGCTGACCCGGCTGCTCCTATTCTGTCCTCTGGGTACTCTCCCTGCCCCCTGTCCCGGCCCAGCAGCTTTTCCAGCAGTGATGAAGGGCTGACAGGCCCCTGGGGATGCAGCAGCCTGGCATAGGGCAGAGCATGCCCATCACACGTGGTCTCTCCATGAGATGTGGGTTTGCTGTGCCAGGTGCCAGAGGGGTGGCCAGGGACGTGGTGTCTGTGCTGAGCTGTCCTTCCCTAGTGAGGGCTGCTCCTGGTGACACAGATCACTGCTGCTCCCCTCCTTGGCTTTCCGTGGGAGAAAAGTGAGGAGCAAACTACACATTGGTGCATTCAGGGAAAACGTGCCAGCCCTGGGACAGCTGGGATGTACAGCCACAACCTTGGGGGACCCTGGGAATCCTCAGCATCCTGGGTGGCCAAGCCCCTGATAGTTGTAGGGAGCTCGGAATCAAATTCCCAGATGCATCCCAGGTTCCCTGAGGAGTTGATTTAAGATGAATGAAGAGCCAACCATAAAGCGAGTGCCCAAGAGACTCCTGTGACCCTGGAACAAATTGTGTCCCCACCAGTGGCAGAGTGGGGCGTTTGCGGGGATCTGACTCTCTGCTTCCCTCCAGGTACAGGGGCAGTGCCCGGAGTTGGAGGTGTCCCTGGCTTGGTACCTGGTGTCGGAGGTGTCCCAGGGGCCGTGCCCGGTGTCGGAGGTGTCCCCGGGGTGGCAGGTGACTGTTCCAGGAGCTCTGTCCCCACGGCCCAGCTCTGCAGGGCCGTGGTGACTGAGGGTCCCTGTCTCCCTTGTCCCCAGGGGTGCCGTCGGCAGCAGCAGCAGCAAAGGCAGCTAAGTACGGTACGTGCTGTGCGGGGCCCCAGCCCCGGGAGCCCTTCTGCCCTACCCACCCTGACACACAGGGGGTGCCCAGGCACGGGGTGTCCCCTGGGATCACTCCTGATGGGGAATGGGGAACGCTCAGCCCAGCTCCTGGCTGCTCCCACCTGGGCCTGGCTCCATCCCCAGAGCAGGGCCTTCTCCCTCTCCAGGGGTTCTCCAGGCTGCTCTGTGGAAGTGAACAATGAGCCCCAATTCATGGCTTTGGATTTAACTGAATTCTTAGATTTTGCACCCATTCCATTTTCCAGCAGCTGATGTATTGCAGGATCTGGTGCCCAAGGGCTCGGTGCTGCTGCCATTAGGGCAGAGATTCCTGACAGAGGGGCCCCTGCCCCAGGTCACTATCCTCCAAAAACTTGCTGGGGTTCAGAAACACATCCAAATGGCTCTAGCAATCCCTGCCCTGCCCCACTGGGGTCTCTCCTGGATGAGGCCGTGGATGCTCTGCTCTCCAGGGCACGATGAGGAGACAGAGCCATGGCAGGACCCAGCTTTGAGCTCTTGCTGCAGCCAGCTCTGACTTGTCCCCTCTTGTTCCCGGCAGGCGCCGGTGTTCCCGGTGTCGGTGTGGGCGGCGTCCCCGGCCTCGTGCCCGGAGTTGGAGGTGTCCCTGGCTTGGTACCTGGTGTTGGAGGTGTCCCAGGGGCAGTGCCCGGCGTCGCAGGTGTCCCCGGGGTGGCAGGTGACTGTTCCAGGAGCCCTGTCCCCATGGCCCAGCTCTGCAGGGCCATGGTGACTGAGGGTCCCTGTCTCCCTTGTCCCCAGGGGTGCCGTCAGCAGCAGCAGCAGCAAAGGCAGCTAAGTACGGTACGTGCTGTGCGGGGCCTCAGCCCCAGGAGCCCTTCTGCCCTGCCCACCCTGACACACAGGGGGTGCCCAGGCACGGGGTGTCCCCTGGGATCACTCCTGATGGGGAATGGGGAATGCTCAACCCAGCTCCTGGCTGCTCCCACCTGGGCCTGGCTCCATCCCCAGGGCAGGGCCTTCTCCCTCTCCAGGGGTTCTCCAGGCTGCTCTGTGGAAGTGAACAATGAGCCCCAATTCATGGCTTTGGATTTAACTGAATTCTTGGGTTTTGTGCAAAATCTGTTTTCCAGCAGCAGATATGACACAACATCTGGAGCCCAGGGGCTCAGTTCTGCTGCCATTAGTGCAGGGATTCCTGACCAAGGGGCCCCTGCTTAGAGTCACTGTTCTGCTAAATGTGTTGGGATTGTTGGGATGGTAGGATCCATCAGGTATAACCACCCTAATGGAGCTCTGTAGTGATGAGGGGCATGGCCAAACAGCAGACACACCTCGAGCTTGGGCCCAGTGAGGAGGCAGAACTGGCCTTGAGGCTCCATGCAGGACTGGCTTCCATGGGCTTCTCCAAAAGGGGGAGCCAGCAATTGGTACCTCGCCAGGTCCCATGGACCTGCTCTTCCACCGTAACTGCAGAGCCCTGGGTGACCCAAGGAGGAGACATGGTCAGTGGCAACTCTCCTTTGAGGCTTAAACCATGGATTGCCATCTCTTCTATACTGTGTACAAAAAAATCCCTCCACAGGCCCAGAGAAGGATGGGACTCAGGAGTTCAGGAAGGAGCTCAGTAGTGGGTGCTCTGTGGGGAGATGCCTCTGCCTAGCAGGGTCCCATGAGGACAAAGCCCTCTGGCACTCAGCCCTTGCAGAAGTGACACGATGCTTGTCTGTGTGCCACTAAGGTGTGCCAGCAGGTCCAGGCTGTCAATGCCCTGGGCAGCTCCCCATTCTGACCAGTGCCCAGACTCCCAGCCCTCCCAGACACCTGTTGGGGAGACCCAGCCACATCTCCTCCATGGCCTGTCTGGCTGCAAGGTTGATGTCCCAATGACCCAGCCACATCTCCTCCATGGCCTGTCTGGCTGCAAGGTTGATGTCCCAATGACCCAGCCACATCTCCTCCATGGCCTGTCTGGCTGCAAGGTTGATGTCCCAATGACCCAGCCACATCTCCTCCATGGCCTGTCTGGCTGCAAGGTTGATGTCCCAATGACCCAGCCACATCTCCTCCATGGCCTGTCTGGCTGCAAGGTTGATGTCCCAATGACAAGGAGCACCTTGGGCCCCTGTGATGATGAGGGTCATTGTGGTCCCTGTGCTGGTGACTTCCCAGCAATCACGGGGCGGATCCCTGCCCTGCCCCACTGGGGTCTCTCCTGGATGAGGCCGTGGATGCTCTGCTCTCCAGGGCACGATGAGGAGACAGAGCCATGGCAGGACCCAGCTTTGAGCTCTTGCTGCAGCCAGCTCTGACTTGTCCCCTCTTGTTCCCGGCAGGCGCCGGTGTTCCCGGTGTCGGTGTGGGCGGCGTCCCCGGCCTCGTGCCCGGAGTTGGAGGTGTCCCTGGCTTGGTACCTGGTGTTGGAGGTGTCCCAGGGGCAGTGCCCGGTGTCGCAGGTGTCCCCGGGGTGGCAGGTGACTGTTCCAGGAGCCCTGTCCCCACAGCCCAGCTCTGCAGGGCCATGGTGACTGAGGGTCCCTGTCTCCCTTGTCCCCAGGGGTGCCGTCAGCAGCAGCAGCAGCAAAGGCAGCTAAGTACGGTACGTGCTGTGCGGGGCCTCAGCCCCCGGAGCCCTTCTGCCCTGCCCACCCTGACACACAGGGGGTGCCCAGGCACGGGGTGTCCCCTGGGATCACTCCTGATGGGGAATGGGGAACGCTCAACCCAGCTCCTGGCTGCTCCCACCTGGGCCTGGCTCCATCCCCAGAGCAGGGCCTTCTCCCTCTCCAGGGGTTCTCCAGGCTGCTCTGTGGAAGTGAACAATGAGCCCCAATTCATGGCTTTGGATTTAACTGAATTCCTGGATTTTGTGCAAAATCTGTTTTCCAGCAGCAGATATGACACAACATCTGGAGCCCAGGGGCTCAGTTCTGCTGCCATTAGTGCAGGGATTCCTGACCAAGGGACCCCTGCCTAGAGTCACTCTTCTCCTAAATGTGTTGGGATTGTTGGGATGGTAGGATCCATCAGGTATAACCACCCTAATGGAGCTCCAGTGGGGCCAAGATACATGGCCCAGCAGCAGGGTACACTGGAGCTTGGGCCCAGGGAGGAGGCAGAACTGGCCCTGAGGTTTCACACAGCATTGGAAGTACATGTTCTTCTACAAAAGAGAGAGCCAGAACTTACCTTGCCAGGTATCAAGACTTTTTCCTTCATTGTTACTGTGGAGCTCTGGGAATCTCCATGAGGAGCCTTGGGAATCTCCACTAGGGGCCATGGCCAGTGGCTATTCTCCTTGGATGGTTGAACCACTGATGCCCATCATCTGTACAAAAGATCCCTCCACAGGCCCAGAGAAGGATGGGACTCAGGAGTTCAGGAAGGAACTCAGCAGTGGGTGCTCTGTGGTGAGATGCCTCTGCCTAGCAGGGTCCCATGAGGACAAAGCCCTCTGGCACTCAGCCCTTGCAGAAGTGACACGATGCTTGTCTGTGTGCCACTAAGGTGTGCCAGCAGGTCCAGGCTGTCAATGCCCTGGGCAGCTCCCCATTCTGACCAGTGCCCAGACTCCCAGCCCTCCCAGACACCTGATGGGGAGACCCAGCCACATCTCCTCCATGGCCTGTCTGGCTGCAAGGTTGATGTCCCAATGACAAGGAGCACCTTGGGCCCCTGTGACGATGAAGGTCGTTGTGGTCCCTGTGCTGGTGACTTCCTGGCAATCACGGGGCAGATCCCTGCCCTGCCCCACTGGGGTCTCTCCTGGATGAGGACGTGGTTGCTCTGCTCTCCAGGGCATGATGAGGAGACAGAGCCATGGCAGGACCCAGCTTTGAGCTCTTGCTGCAGCCAGCTCTGACTTGTCCCTTCTTGTTCCCGGCAGGCGCCGGCGTTCCCGGTGTCGGTGTGGGCGGCGTCCCCGGCCTCGTGCCCGGAGCTGGAGGTGTCCCTGGCTTGGTACCTGGTGTTGGAGGTGTCCCCGGGGTGGCAGGTGACTGTTCCAGGAGCCCTGTCCCCACAGCCCAGCTCTGCAGGGCCGTGGTGACTGAGGGTCCCTGTCTCCCTTGTCCCCAGGGGTGCCGTCAGCAGCAGCAGCAGCAAAGGCAGCTAAGTACGGTACGTGCTGTGCGGGGCCTCAGCCCCAGGAGCCCTTCTGCCCTGCCCACCCTGACACACAGGGGGTGCCCAGGCACGGGGTGTCCCCTGGGATCACTCCTGATGGGGAATGGGGAACGCTCAACCCAGCTCCTGGCTGCTCCCACCTGGGCCTGGCTCCATCCCCAGAGCAGGGCCTTCTCCCTCTCCAGGGGTTCTCCAGGCTGCTCTGTGGAAGTGAACAATGAGCCCCAATTCATGGCTTTGGATTTAACTGAATTCTTAGATTTTGTGCAAAATCTGTTTTCCAGCAGCTGATGTATTGCAGGATCTGGTGCCCAAGGGCTCGGTGCTGCTGCCATTAGGGCAGAGATTCCTGACAGAGGGGCCCCTGCCCCAGGTCACTATCCTCCAAAAACTTGCTGGGGTTCAGAAACACATCCAAATGGCTCTAGCAATCCCTGCCCTGCCCCACTGGGGTCTCTCCTGGATGAGGCCGTGGATGCTCTGCTCTCCAGGGCACGATGAGGAGACAGAGCCATGGCAGGACCCAGCTTTGAGCTCTTGCTGCAGCCAGCTCTGACTTGTCCCTTGTTCCCGGCAGGCGCCGGTGTTCCCGGTGTCGGTGTGGGCGGCGTCCCCGGCCTCGTGCCCGGAGTTGGAGGTGTCCCTGGCTTGGTACCTGGTGTTGGAGGTGTCCCAGGGGCAGTGCCCGGCGTCGCAGGTGTCCCCGGGGTGGCAGGTGACTGTTCCAGGAGCCTTGTCCCCACGGCCCAGCTCTGCAGGGCCATGGTGACTGAGGGTCCCTGTCTCCCTTGTCCCCAGGGGTGCCGTCGGCAGCAGCAGCAGCAAAGGCAGCTAAGTACGGTACGTGCTGTGTGTGGCCCAGGTTCACGTCCCTGCAAAACCTAGTGGGATCCTGGAATGCACGCCACTGGCTCTAGCAAGACACGGAACTTAGCCCTCTCCTGCCCTGCTTGGGTCTGTCCTGGAAGTGGCTGTGGATGCTCCACTCTCCAGGCCACAATGATGAGACAGAGCCTGAAGAGGCCCAACCTCTGAGCTGTTGCTGCATCAAGATCTGAGTTCTCCTGTCTCACTCCCTGCAGGTGCTGGCGTTCCTGGCATCGCTGGCGTTCCTGGTGTTCCTGGTGTCCCTGGTGTCCCAGGTGTTCCTGGCGTGCCTGGGGTTCCTGGAGCTGTGCCTGGTGTTGGAGGTGAGAAGATGGGCTGTCACCAGCTGTTGGGGGGATGCTGGTCTCAGCAATGCCTTGACTGTGTCCCTTGTGTCCCCACAGTGGGTGGCCCGGCAGCAGCAGCCGCAGCCAAGGCTGCAGCGAAAGCAGCGGCAATCGGTGAGTCCCCACTGTGAGTCCCCACTGTCACCACTGCCACAGCTGTCCCAGGGAGGGAGGAGGGGTGTTGGCACATGGGAGAGGTGGGGACACCCGGTGCTGTGGAGGTCAGTGGGATTCCTGCTGTGGAGTCTGCCCCCTTGGACACATCCCTGAACCTCTCTGCAGGAGCAGGACGCGTGCCCGGAGTTGGTGTGCCCGGAGTTGGCGTGCCCGGTGTTGGTGTGCCCGGTGTTGGCATTCCTGGAGTGGGTGTGCCTGGAGTGGGTGTGCCTGGTGTTGGCGTGCCCGGTCTGGTGCCCGGGGTTGGCATTCCAGGTGAGATGGTTCCCAAGGGATGCTCAGATGTCCCCAGCAGTGCTCACTGAATGTGTTTCTGACCCTCTCACTCTGTCCTTCAGGAGGTCCGGCAGCCGCCAAAGCAGCCGCCAAAGCAGCCAAGTACGGTAAGCTGGGATCTCTCTGGGGTTATGTCCTGTCTCCTGCTCATCCCCACTCCAGGCTGCTCCCCTGTCAGGACTGAGGCCCAGCAGTGCCTGCGGTCCCTGGGGTCAGGGTGAGCTCCCTGAAGGGCTGAATGTGGGATGAGGTTCTGGCTGTGTCAGGGCTGCTCTCCAGAGAAGTGAGCCCCGTGGAGTGTCCGAGTTCACCATCCAAACACATTCTCATACATCGCTCCATCCACACCCCATTCTGCCCACCCAACCACACCATCACCACCTCATTGTCCATCTGTACTCTTCTCTGATCATCCCTCTGTATCTCCTCCATTCGTCCATTCAGTCCACATCCATCTACATATCTATCCATCCATCCCTTCAACCATTAGTGCATCTCATCATCCCTCCATCTATCCGTCCACCTCGCCATCCCACCATCTCGGCATCCGTTCATTCATCCACCTCACCATTCATCCATCCTACCATCATTTCAACCACTCCTCATCCACCCACGTATCCATCTCATAATCCATCCACCCACCCCCCACCAGCCTGCCATGCCTTCTCGTCCAACTGCCTCTACCGTGTTTCCTCCCGAGCTGAAGCTCCAGTCCTTCTCTTTTTCCTTGCAGGAGCAGGTGGCCTGGCTCCTGGCGTGGGTGGTCTGGCTCCTGGCGTGGGTGGCCTGGTTCCCGGTGTGGGTGGTCTGGTTCCTGGAGTAGGTGGCCTGGTTCCTGGTGTTGGAGGTGTCCCAGGTGAGGAGGAGGAAGGTGAGGGTGAGGGCAGCATGGCTGGTGTGGGAGCAGTTCTGGGGGCAGGACAATCTTGAGGAGAACCTCAGCAGTGTCCCCTGGGGGGATGCAGACAAGGCCTGAGGAATGAGCTCTGCCTAGGTTTGCTGTGAGGTCTCACCAGGGTCACTGACCTCCCTCTTGCTGTCTCTTGCCCAGGTGTTGGAGGTCCAGCAGCAGCAGCCAAGGCAGCAGCCAAGGCAGCCAAATTTGGTGAGTTAGCCTCGGGAGCCCCTCAGTCTCCCTGCCAGCCCTGGTGTGGTACTGACCAGTGGAGGGGATGCTGGCATGGGCACCCAGGCCTGGCACATCATCCCACGTGAACACGGGGGTGATCACACCTGATGTCTCACCCCTCCTCCACAGGTGCTGGGGTTGGAGGGGTGCCAGGTGTGGTGCCCGGCGTGGGTGGAGTGCCCGGAGTGACACCTGGTGTTGGTGGCGTGCCTGGCTTGGTGCCAGGGGTGGGAGTACCTGGAACTGGCATCCTTCCTGGAGCAGGTACATGCTCTGTCCCACCTTTCTTGGGGACAGTGGTGGCTGGGAATGCTAAAAGCCACTGAGCTGCATGAAGGAGTGGCAGGGAGGGATGCAGGTGGTGGCACATGAGCATGATGTGGTGGTGACTGTCCTGTCCTAACTGTGATGTCCTCACTCACTTTGCAGGCATCCCCCAAGTAGGGGTGCAGCCTGGTGCTAAACCTCCCAAATTCGGTACGTATCCCTACTCCCCTGCCCCTGGGCCACCTCAGACTGTCCCTGGGCCATCAGGGTGCTGACCTCTTTTCCTATCCCCTGTGCGCCCACTGTACCCCAATGGCCCAGGCGTGGTGTTTCACCCGTGGGTGCAAAGTGCCACCTGGACCGCCTGACCTAGACTCACTGAGGACAGTTTTCTCTTTCTTGTGTCACGCAGGGGCTGATGCCCCTCTGGGTGCTGTGAGATGGGTGCTGGGGACTCCCAACATGGGTGCCAGTTCCACCCCAGCAGGCTGGGCAGTGGCTGGGGGGTCCTCCGAGCTGGGGGTGCCAGGCTGGGGGAGGACAGATGTTAATGGTGCCTCTCTCTGGCAGGTGTTCCTGGGGTTGGAGTCCCAGGGGTTGGTGGCCTCCCAGGTAAGTGCTAGCAGGAGCTGAGCCCAGGCAAGGGGGATGTGCAGACAGAGGGATGCTTCCCCAGAGGGGTGGAGCTGGAGGGATGCTCCTTCCATAGCGGGGCTGCCCGAGGAAGGACGGGCACACTTGGGACTGGGTGAGGAGCGGGTCAGACACTGCCCCACTGTCTGTCCCTGCTGGTGCTCACCCAGGCTACCCCTTGTAGGTGGCCTCGGTGTTGGTGGGCTCGGAGTTGGTGGCCTCGGTGAGTGATGCTGGTCCCGGTGTGGGGCTTCCCAGGGCTGGGCTGCAGGGAGCAGCAGCAGCAGCACTGGCGTGCTGGCAGAGCAATGTAAAGGAAAGGGAGTCTGTGGGTCACTTCTGTCCCCTCCTGGTCTCACCCCACACTGTCACTGTGCCTTCTGCCCTGTCCTGTTTGCCACCTGCCCTGTTCCCAGAGGTGATCCAAAGGGATAGCCATTGTTGAGCAGGGACTGAGGGCCATAGCACCAGCCTTGCCTATGCCATGTACTGTACCATGTCCCCAATGTGTGGAGATGTAAGTCCCTCCTGGGCCCCTCCTGAAGTGTCTGGCTGTGGCCTTGGGGCAGTGAGTCCGGGCAGCGGCTGCACTGGTGCCCCCTCTGACTTAGGACTCTTGTATCCAGGAGCTGCTGGGAAACCTCCCAAGCCAGGTAAGGGACAGCCAGAGGGCCTGGAGGAGTGACTCCAGTCCCTGTCCCCATCCATATTCTATGGCTGTGCTCACGCTCCCCACCCTCACTGGGGCTCACCCACCTGCAGGTTTTGGTGCTGGGGGGCTGCAGCCAGGTGAGTGCTGCAGTTTGGGGCTGGCAGTTTGGGGAGTGCGTCCCCTCCCCTGCCACACTCGTCCCCGCTTGCTGTCCCCACGCTGCTGCCATTCGCTGCTGGGCACGCGGCTGCCTGGGAGAGCACTGGGAAGCCAGAGGGTGGGACGGCGGCTTTTGCATCAGCTCCTGTCCCTGGAGTAAGCCACGCTGTCCCCAGTCACGTTAGGGTGGCACTGCTGTCACTGGCTGTCACTGGCTGTTGCTTTTTCCCCAGGGGTTGGAGGTCCCGGCTTCGGCGTATCACCGATATTTCCAGGTACCAGCCCCAGCTCGGCAGCTCAGCGCACCGCCGGGGGCTGTGTCGGTGCCCGGCGGCTCACGGGGCACGGCCACGGGCCGGGGAGGGACCCTGTGCCTCAGCTGGGGGGCTGGCTTGGGGGGTGCGGGGCAGAGAGATGGGGGTGCTCCATGCGTGCTGAGGGCTTCCCTCTCCTTTCAGGTGGGGTCGGCGGCCTGGGATTTGGTGGTGAGTATCCATCCCCCCTGAAGGACGTTTTGGGGTGGGGGGTGCGTGTCCCCGCGGGGGTCCCGCTCACGCCGCTCTGCCTTCCCGCTGCAGGGAAGCCCCCCAAGCCCTACGGAGGAGCCCTGGGTGCCCTGGGCTTTAGAGGTGAGCACGGTGCGCCCGCTCGCAGGGCCCTGCCCTGCCTGCGCCCCTCTGGCATCCCTGGCGGGTTGCGGGCGCAGGGAGGGCTCATCCCGCATCCCCCCGCAGGCGGAGCGGGCTGCGCGGCAGGGAAGTACTGCGGAAGGAAGCGGAAGTAACGCTCCGTCACCCATCACCTCATGAACTTTGGTGCTACTGCATGGTCCAGAATGTAAATCCGAAGCAAAGCTGAGACAACCCCTCCTCAAGCCCCCGGAGGAACCTCGCGTTCCCCGGCAGCGTCCAGCCCCCCCCCGCCCCTCGGTCCCGGCAGGGAGCGCGGAATAAACTGCGGGGAGCAGCCGTCCCCCTTGGTGCTATCGCTCTCTGCGGGATTTGGGGGGGGCCTGGGCTGTCGCGCCCCTCCCCAGCCCCAGAGCTGACCCCCGGGGGGACACAGGATGAGGGGCACCCCACATTGGAGGAAGGAAGGGAGGGAGGGAGGGAGGGAAGGGGATGCCGGCGGCGGGGGCTGTGCGGGGAGGGATGCTCCCGTCAGCTCGGCCCCCACCTCGGTCCCCGCGGTCCCCCCGGTTTGGGGGAGCCGCGGCCAGGAGGTCCTCGGTCCCTTCACGTTGCTCACTTTGCTATAACTGGGTGGGACGCCCTATACAGAGGGACTCGCTTCTGACAGACTAATAAAGGACAAGTTTTTAAAGGATTCTGGCTCCAGCCTGTGTCCCATGTCCCTGACCCCTCCCTGTGGTGGTGGCAATGTTGCAGGGATTCGCCCCAACCCGTGGCACTGCACAAGCCTGGAAATGTGCTGGGTCCTTGCTTCAGGGATGTCGCTTGTGCCACTGCACGGTCATAGCCCTGGAACACATGGGAGGGGTGGGGGTGGCAGCCTGGGGACCTAGGGGTTGCCCATACCTTTTCCCACAGTGACAAACCAGGGTCCCAAGGGGAAGTCTGTGCCCTGGCCTGAGGAGTCGAGGACATCTCTGCTCTATCTTAGTATGGTGGCCTCGGGACCCAGGAAAAGCTCTCTGCTCTGGCTCATAGTAGGAGATTGGGGGAGCAGGAAAATGTCCATGCCTTGTGCCCCGGTGACAGCTTGAGGACCAATAGGGCTGTGCCTGCCCTTGGTGACGGCCCAGGGGGTGACAGCCATGTGCTGTCCCATGGTAACAATGCAGGGGGTGAAGGGGACATCCATTCCCTCTCCTACAGTTACAAGCATGGGACGCAGGATGAGGTCCATGCCCCTTGCCATGGTTGCCTGGGGATGCAGGGAGATGTCCATGCTCTATCCCGTGGTGACAACGTGGGGAATGAGAGGGACACCTGTGCCCTGACCACAGTGACGGCCCGGGGCACGTGGGGACACCCGTGATGGCCAGTATTGAGTGTGGCGACACCCGTGCCCTGCCCATGGGGCTGGTCTGGCGTAGCTGGGGACACCACGGTGTGTGGGGACAGCCGTGATGGTCAGGGGAGGGTAAGCGCGGCTCCATCGCCCCGCGATCTCCGCATCCCCCCGGGCCCAATCGTGCACCCCGAGCTTCGCCCCGGCCGCGGCAGCAGCCACGCCCTGCAAACCACGCCCATGTATTGGCCACACCCCCCAGACCACACCCACACCGCCCCGCCCCTTGGCCCCGCCCCCGGCCGCGCAGGCGCGGTGCAGGCGCCGCGGTCCCGCCCGGGAGCCGCAGCGGCAGCGGCAGGGCCGGGGGGGCCCGACCGGGGCTGCGCCCGCGCGGTTCCGCCACCGCCTCCGCCACAGGCCCGGTCCGGCGCGGCGCCGGCCAGCGCGCCTGCATGAGGTTGATGCTGCTGTGCTGCACCTGGAGGGACGAGCCTATGGGAGAGGACGAAGGTGCGTGACCACCCGAGCCCCCCCGTCTGACTCAGCGCTTCCGCCGCTCGGGCCCCGGGACCCCCCAGCCCGGCTCGTGCGGACCCTCCCGCCGGCCTGCAGCCCCCGGCATCCTGCCCGCAGCCTCCCCGCAGCCCCCAGCCAGCCTCATCCTCCCCACTGTCCCCGGGCTCTTGCATCCTCCTCAGCATCCCCATCTCGCATCCTTGCATCCCCAGCATGCCCCCTGCACTCCCAAATGTCCCTGTGTGCCCGCAATTCATTCTTCATCTCCCCCCTGCACCCCCTGACCCAGCCCGCATCCCCTACTGCATCCCTCTCTGGTCTGCGTCCCCCTTGCACCCCAATACCCGTGCCCCCCTGTCCAGCCTGCACCTTCCCCACAGCCCTCCTGCATCACCCTGCACCCCTACATCCCCCTCTCAAACGCATCCTTCTTACACCCGCAGATCACCCCCTGCACCTCTCACTCATCCAGCCCACATCACCCACTGCATTCTCCACTGCACCCCTGAATATCCCCCTGCATCCCTTACCCAGCCCATGTCACCCCCTGCATCCCACCCTACATTTCTCCCCGGCCTGCATCCCCCTGCACCCCCGTCCAACCTCCATCGTCCTCACATCCCCAGATGTCCCGGTGCAGCCTCTGTTCACCCTGCATCCCCTCTGCACGCCCAGATCTTCCCTGTACCCCCAGTTCAGCCTCCATCCCCCCCATCCTCCCTTGTACTGCCACCCGGCCTGCATTCCCTACCTGCACCCCCAAATCTCCCCATCCTCCCTGTCAAGAACTCTCCCCGTGTGCAGCCAGCCTGCATCCCTGCCTGCATGCTCCCAGCACCCCACATCTCCCACTGCACCGTGTCCAGCCTGCATCCCCTCCTGCACCTCCATGTCCCCATGTCCCCCCTACACCCCCACACTCTCCCTGCACACCCCAAGTGCCCCTCCTACACCCCCCAATCCCCTTGCATCTCTCCTGCTCCCCTAGATCCCTGCTGTGCCTTCCTTCCCCTCTGCACTTGCTGGGCCCCTCATTCCTCCCAACACACCCCGAGAACTTGCATCCCCAGGACCTCTGCAGCCGCCCTGCATACTCTGTGTGTTCCCCATTCATCCCCCTCCCTGCACCCCTCTGTATCCTCCTGCATCCCTCAGCACCCATCCAGCTCTGTGTGCCCCTCATTCATCACCCAACACCCATCTTGCATCCCTGTGTGTCCCCCTGTATACTCCAGCACCCACCCTGCACCCCTCTGTGTGTCCCCCATTCATCCCCCACCCTGCACCCCCTGTGCCCCCTATCCTGCCGTCCCCCCATGCACCCAACACCCATCCCGCACCCTGCCATCCTCCCTAGATTCCTTGGCACACCCATCCTGCCCCTTTTCACCCTTCCTGCACTCTGTGTACCCATCCTGCACCCATCCTCTGCCCCCATCCTACACTTGGTGCCCCCATCCCTCCCCTGCCCTGTCACCAGCCCTGGGGCCATGGGTGCCACGATCTTGACCTGTTGTGGGATCAATAGGTGTGGGATGGAATTCACCACCCCGGGCAGAGGGATTTAATCCCGGGTGCTGCTGTGGGTGGCCAGGGCCGGCTGGTGTGGTGACGGCCCTGTCACCTCGTGTTCTGCTACTTGCAGGGACTGACCTGCCGGTGTGTGCGAGCTGCGGGCAGGGCATCTACGATGGGCAGTACCTGCAGGCACTGAAGGCTGACTGGCATGCCGACTGCTTCAGGTGAGACCTGCTAAGGGACAGGGGAATGCTGGGCTGGATGGTGCTGGGGACACTGGGATGGCATCGGGGCATCGGCGTGGGTGGTGTCATGGACAATGGAATGGATGGCCTTAGGGACACCGGGATGGCATCAGGGACAGTGGGATGCCCTGCAGGGACAGGGACAGTGCTCCCTCCTGCTCCAGCTGTGACAGGGACATGCGTGAGGCCGTGTCGGTGTCACTGGAGCATGGCTGTATCTCCTGGCATCCCGGCTGAGGCCAGGCCTGGCAGACGACTCTGCTGCCTGTCCGTCGCTGTCGCTGTCCCCTCCTGCCGGGTGACAGAGTGTGCGTGGCTGATGTCACCCGCTCCCCTCCCTCCCTGTTTCCTCTTTCACTCGAGCCCTCCCGGCAGCTCCAGCCGTTGGAGCTCCGAGAAGCAGGAGGAGAAAGGGCCTGAGTCAGGGGGCGCAGGGGTGCCCGGGACCTGACAGGGTTCGCTGTGGGGCCGGGGGTGCCCGGGGTGCGTCCCTGTCCGGTGGATGAGGATGCTGGCGGCAGTGCTGAGGAAGAGCCGCATCCTGAGCGCTGGAGCCAAGTGAGTGGGAGTGGGATTGAAGTGGGAGTGGGTCAGGACGGGCTGTGCCTCGGGGGGCTCAGCCTGTGTCCTCCATGCTCGGCTTCCCCTCTCTGGGCCGTCAGCCAGAGCGAAGCCACTGCGGGGCCGCAGCTGGATCCGGTCCCCCCGATTGGTAAGCGGCTTCCGGCAGCGCTGGACTCGCTGAAAGCCTTCCTCCTCCTGCTCCTGCTCTTCCTCCTCCTCCTCTTCTCCCCCTGCCCTTCTTCTCCTTCTCCCCACCCCCTTCTTCTCCTTCTCCCCCTCCCCTTCCCCTTGTCCTCCGTTTTCCCCTCCTTTTCCCTCTCCTTCTCCCCTGCTGCTCTTCCTCCTCTTGCCCCCCCCTCCTCCTCCTCCCCGCCCCCAGACCAGTGAGGTTTCGTGCTGCGCCATGGGGCGGGGGAGTCCTCGCGCGGTGACGTCATGGGGTGGGGAAACTCCGCGCCGTGACGTCATCGCTAGTTGGTATTCCACCTGCGTGGCCGGGAGCGGGAGGGGGAGGACTGCGACAGTCCCCGGCATCCCCTGCAGAGTTTCCTGAGGCAACCCCACACCCTACAACATCCCTGTACTGCAAATCCCCTACAGGAAATCCCCTACAGCTCCCCTGCACTCCCTCTGCAAGCCCCGCACCCCTACAGCATCCCCATACTGCAAATCCCCTACAGGATATCCCCTACAGCTCCCTCTGCACCCTTACAGCACCCCCGTACTACAAATCCCCTACAACTCCCCCTGCACCCTGTCAACCCCCTCTCCAAGAGGATCTCCTGCTTTGCAGCTCCCTGCACCCCTCCCACAAGCATCCCCTGCACCCATTCTGCACTCCCAATATAGAAAATCCTCTATAGCCCCCCTTCTGCACCCCCACACCCCCACACAAATCCTCTCTGGTACCCTCTGTCCCCTCCCTGTACAGTCTGATGTGCACCCCTGCTGCTGTATCCCAAAATTGACAGGCCTCTTGCACCCCCCGGGCACACCCTGCTGCTGTCACCCTCTGCACCCCCTCAACAGCCCCGAAGCACTCCCCACCCCTGTGCCCTTTGCAGATTGTCCCAAGGCTGGCATGTCCCTGGCCAGGCTGGCATGTCCCTCTGACTGTCTGTGTCAGGGTAGGGAGTTTGTGCCAAGGGGGCACGTCCCTCTGTCCCTGACCAGGCTGGCACTTCTGTCACCAGGATGGGACATCTCTCTGTCTGTCTGTGCCAGGCTGGCATGTCTGGCACCACGGTGTCATGTCCATGGCAAGTCTGGCACATCCCTCCACGTATCCATGACCAGGCTGGCACATCTCTCACTAGGCTGGCACATCCCTGTGTGTGTCTATGACCAGGGTGGGACATCCCTCTGATTTAAGGTGGCGTGTTCCTCTGTGCACCCATAACCAGACTGTCACATCTGTGAGCAGGGTGACAGACCCATGACCAGAGTGGGATGTCCCTCTCTGTCTGTCACCAGACTGGCATGTCACCCTAGTCATGGATAGAGGGACATGCCCTTCTGTGTATCTGTCACCAGGGTGGGATGCCCCTCTGTCTGTGACCAGGCTGCCACACTTGTGACCAGTCTGTCTCATCTCTCTGTAAGTCTGTGCCAGGCTGGCATGTCTGGCACCAGTCTGGTACATCCCTCTGTGTGTTTTTGTCCAGGCTGGCACATCGATGCAGGGCTGGTGCTTCCCTCCTCATCCCTTCCCTGCCCCATGTCCCCTCCCCTGTCCACCCCATTGTCCTCACACGTCCCTGCAGCCCCAGCCTGCGCTGTCACCCCCAGAATCGCCTGCTGTCACCCTGGGGATGGTGACAAATTGATGCAGTGGCCCTGCAGCTATGTAGGAAGTGGGGGAAGCAGCTTGTTCAGAGAGCTGTGGAGTGGGTGAGCACTGGCTGTGCCCCAGGGTGACAGTGGGGACAAGGTGACGAGGGAGTCCCTGTCACTGCTGCAGGTGCTGTGAGTGCGGGGCCTCCCTGTCCCACCAGTACTACGAGAAGGATGGGCGCCTGTACTGCAAGAAGGATTACTGGGCACGCTTTGGGGAGCTGTGCCACGGCTGCTCCGAGCAGATCACCAAGGGGCTGGTCATGGTGAGCACCATGGGGTCCCCAGGGGTGGGATATGCAGCCTTGTCCCATGACTGGGCTCCTGGGGAGTAGGGGAGGTGGGGAAGGGCTGCAGACCCCCAGCACCACTGGGGGTCCTTTACAGGTGTCCTCTACATTTTAGGGGACCCTGGAGGGCAATGTTGGGGTTGGGGGATGCAGCAGAGAAGCTCAGGGTGGTGGGAGATGTTCCTGCAGCCACCCCCAGCTTGGTGGCACTTCTGTCCCTACTATCTGTGTCTCAGCCTGCCCTTCCCACAGCCCTGGTGCACCCATGGGTGCTTCCAGCCCCTTCTGAGCCCCAGCCCTGCCCTCAGTGACCAGATGGGGGGTCCCGGGGCTGATGGCATTGCCTGCAGGTGGCTGGGGAGCAGAAGTATCACCCCGAGTGCTTCAGCTGCCTCAACTGCCGCGTCTTCATCGGGGATGGGGACACCTATGCGCTGGTGGAGCGCTCCAAGCTCTACTGGTACGTCTGCTCTGGTGGGGGCTGGGGGAACACGTGCCCTAGCATCCCCACCCACCCTCCTGCTCTGCTCCCCACAGCGGCCACTGCTACTACCAGATGGTGGTGACCCCAGTGATCGAGCAGCTCCTGCCGGACTCGCCGGCCTCCCGCATCCCTCACACCGTCACCCTCGTGTCCATCCCCGCCTGCTCTGACGGCAAGCGCGGCTTCTCCGTCTCCATCGATCAGGGCTGCGGCACTGAGCACCCCCGCACCGTGCGCGTCCGAGAGTGCGTCCCTATCCCCTCTGCCCTCCCCAGGGCTGAGGCATCTCATGCCCCTTCTGCCCCTGGGATCCATCCCAGGGACACCTTTTAGAGGAAGAAGGGTGGGGCTGGGTTGTTCCCATTGTCCAGGGGTGGCCTGTTTGGACTGTGGTGGTGTGTCCCCATTTGCAGGGGAGTTTGTGGGGGCTGTGCTGGTGTGTCCTTGGCCATCCTGGCATTGCCTCATATGCCAGAGTGGGATGTGGGTACCACACGTGTCCCTGTGTGGCTGGGGTAGCTTGTGGAGACTGTGCTAGCATGTCCCTGTCCACGAGGGAGGGTGACAGTGGGGTCTGACACACCCATTGGGAGTGTCCAAGCACACGCCCCTGATGGTGACAGTGTTGGGAGTCTGACCCCACTGTCCCCACAGGGTGGACCCAGACTGCATCAGCCCTGACATGAAGAACTCCATCCACGTTGGTGACCGCATCCTGGAGATCAATGGGACCCCCATCGGCCACGTCCCCCTGGATGAGGTACAGTCCCCCTGTCACAGCCAGCCCCACTGCCCCAATGTCCCCAAACCCAACCCATCATCATTTCCCTCTGCAGATCGACCTGCTGATCCAGGAGACGAGCCGCCTGCTGCAGCTGACCATTGAGCATGACCCCCATGAGCCCCTGGGCCGGGAACCAGGGCTGGTGGGCAGCCCCCTGCCTGCCCCGTGCAGCCCCCTGCACTCGCCAGACCCCATGCCCTGTGGGGACCCCACTGCCATGCGCCAGCGTGCTGTCACGTAAGGCCAGCCCCTGCCCCCGTTCCTGCTGGGTCCCCCCATGCACTGACCTGTGCCCATCCATCCCACAGGAGAAGCTGCAGCACAGACAAGTCCCCAGGCTCAGGCTCCATGGGCTCTCCCGCATCCCTGCGCAAGGACATCGGACGCTCCGAGTCTCTGCGCGTCGTGTCCCGCGCTCACCGCATCTTCCGCCCCTCTGACCTCATCCATGGAGAGGTGCTGGGCAAGGGCTGCTTTGGCCAGGCCATCAAGGTGGGACTGGGGACACGAGCGTGGGGGTCTCAGCTCCCCAGGATGGAGGGGGTGGCTGAGTCCCTGCACTCCCGGCCAGGTGACACATCGGGAGACAGGCGAGGTGATGGTCATGAAGGAGCTGATCCGCTTTGACGAGGAGACACAGAGGACCTTCCTCAAAGAGGTGAAGGTCCCCTGTCCTTAATCCCCCAGGTTGAGGGGACATGAGGAATGGGTCTGTCTGATCCTGGCCCCACCTGGGCACAACCCCTGGATAGGGTGACCAAGCCCTATGGGTGCAGCTCTGCCTGCTGAGCCTACAAGCAGGCTCTGTGCAGCGGATGTGGGAGCCTCAGGGTGTCACAGACATGGGGCTTCTCCTGCAGGTGAAGGTGATGCGCTGCCTGGAGCACCCCAACGTGCTCAAATTCATTGGGGTGCTCTATAAGGAAAAGAGGCTCAACTTCATCACAGAGTACATCAAAGGGGGCACCTTAAGGAGCCTCATCAAGAGCATGGTGAGCACTGGGGGGGCAGATTGGTCCCCCACTACCGCACAACCCCAGTGGGGGTGGGGGACCCCCCTTCCTTTTCCATTCCCTGGCAAATTCCACCTCCTGCCCCCTAGGACAGCCACTACCCCTGGAGCCAGCGGGTCAGCTTCGCCAAGGACATCGCCGCTGGCATGGTGGGTGCCACCGTGGGATTGGTGGGTGGCATGGGTACTGGTGGGTGGGAGGAACATGGTGTGAGGGTGCTCCTGCTCTCAGCCCACCCTTCCCACAGGCCTACCTCCACTCCATGAACATCATTCACCGTGACCTCAACTCTCACAACTGCCTCGTGCGGGAGGTGAGTCCCACCTTGGTGCTGGCCTCCCCTGGCCTGCCTGGGGCTCTCAGTCCCTGTGTGGCTCCCCCAAGTCTCACCCCTACCTATGCCCCCCAGAACAAGAGTGTGGTGGTGGCTGACTTTGGGCTGGCACGGCTGATGGTGGATGAGAAGAACCAGCCTGAACATCTCAAGAACCTGAAGAAACCAGACCGCAAGAAACGCTACACGGTGGTGGGGAACCCCTACTGGATGGCCCCCGAGATGATCAATGGTGAGGGGAATGGGTCCAGCCAGGGATCTGTGCCCAGGCATGGGATGCTTGGTGGGGCCGGGACAGGATGTGTGACATGGCCTGACCCCATGTCTGCAGGGAGGAGCTATGATGAGAAAGTGGACATCTTCTCCTTCGGCATCGTCCTGTGCGAGGCAAGTGCCCCTGGGGTTGGGGTCTGCCGTGGGCGCTGGGGTCCTCAGGGTGTTTGGGGTCACTCCCCCAAGGCTGAGGGGTCCCTCTTGGGGTTGGTCCTCTTCCCTTGGGCTTGGGGTCTCCCTAGGGCTTGGAGTCCTCATTGTGTTTGGGTTCCCCTGCAGGTTAAGGTTCTCCCCCTTGAGGCTGAGGTCCTCATTGTGCTTGAGTTCCCTCTCTTAGGCTTGGAGTCTTCCCTTGGAGTTAGGGCCTCTCCCATTTGGTTAAGGGTGTCCCTATTGGGGTGTCTCCCTTGGGATTGGGGTTTCTTCATTGTGTTTGGGCTCCCTCCTGGGACTTGGACATCTCCCCCATGGGGCTTCGGGGTCCCTGTTTGGGGTTGAGGCCCCTCCTTGGTGCTGAGCCGCCCATCCCTGCCGCTGCCCCCAGATCATCGGCCGGGTGAGCGCTGACCCCGATTACCTGCCCCGCACCACCGACTTCGGCCTCAACGTCCGGGGCTTCCTGGAGCGCTACTGCCCCCCCGCCTGCCCCCCCAGCTTCTTCCCCATAGCTGTGTGCTGCTGCGACCTGGACCCCGAGAAGCGGTGGGTGATGGAGACCCCCAGGGGTTCCTGGGGAAGGGGATGGGGTGGGGACAGAGCCAGCGGAGCTGCCACGTGTTCCCCTCGTCGCTCAGGCCATCCTTCGCCAAGCTGGAGCAGTGGCTGGAGACGCTGCGCATGCACCTGGAGATCCACCTGCCGCTGAGCTCGCAGCTGGAGCAGCTGGACCGAGCCTTCGGGGAGACGCACCGGCGGGAGGGGGGGCTGCCCGCACCCCCGCGGTAGAGCCCCCGCCCGCACCCCTCTGCAGCCACGGGAGAAGGAGCTGCGCCCGCCGCCAGCCACTCCTGGGGCTGCCCCACCCCGGGGCTGGATCCCCGGGCCCCTGGACGCACCCCCACCCTGCTGCCCACCCCGGGGAGCTGGCTCTCCCCGGGGCCGCATGGCCCTGGGCACCCCCCACGCCGTAGCTCTGACCACCAGGACCAGCCCGGCCGGCCGCACCGCGGGGACCGTCCCACGGCCCCGTGTCCCCCACCCTGGCTCACCTCCCCTTTGCACAGCGGGGCTGCCCCCGCCCAAGCCCCCGGGCTCCCCCGGACAGAGCCGCGGCCTCGCGGCGGTGCCTTGGCTTTCCGTGAACTTGCACTGCGACAGGAGGGACCCCGCGGCCCCCAGGGCACCCTCGTAGCAACGCCCCCGCCCTTGGCCGTCCCCTGAGGCTGCTCCCGCCGGCACCCCGAGCTCGGGGGCCTGCCGGCACCCCCGGCCGAGTGAGGAGTCGTGGGGCACACCCCCGTGGCGTGGGGACAGGCACGTAGCGGTCCCTGCCGCCCCCACACCCCTGCTGCCCATGCTGAGCCCAGCCCCGGGGACGGCACCGGGTGCTCCGGAGGGACGTGGGGCTGCAGCTCATCTCGGTCCCCCTGCCCCGGGGGCCCCGGGGGGCTGCGCCACGCGGTGCTTTTCATGCTCTTTATTCAGGTTCATTTTTCTGTAAGATATTTAAAGAGAAGAGTTTGTATTATTTTTTCATACAACGTAGCGTTTGCCATTTGTCACTGCCTCGGTTCTGCTTTCCCGAAGGGATCAAACTGTGAAGCCTCTCCGTGCACTTTTGCCCGGGAAGTCCAAGGCGACGTCCTCTGCGGAGGCGGGAAGGGAGCTCAAACTGTGATGTACCCCGAGCCGTGAGTCAATAAATCCTTCCCCGCTCGCTGCCCGGCCTGTTGGCAATCGCTCGCCTCCCCTGGGGGGGCTGGGAGCTCCTGGGGAAACTGAGGCAGGAGGGGACAGTCCCTCTGCCCAGGGTGGGGCTGTGGCACCAGCTGTGGTGGCACCCACCAACTCGCTCACCCCCTTGGGGACAGTGCTGTTGTCCCCTTTGTGCTGTCCGTATCCCATTGTGGGTACCCTCAGCCCTAGGACTGGTGCTATCCCTGCCTGTGTCGCTTGGGCCCCCAAGCCCTGTGTCCCCTCACTGGCCTATTGGCCGTGCTCTCTGTCACACCAGTGTGGTGACAGGCAGGTGACAGGGCCATGTGACCATCGGTGCCATGGAGCTGATTTGCCTTTGGTGTAAATGCTGTGCAGCCCGTGGCCCTCCCATGCTGTCTGTCTGTCCTCAACACCTTCCTGGCCAAACTAAGGTCCTAAGCTCTGTCCTTGGGGGATGCTGAGCTTTGGAAGCTGGAGAAGACCTGAAACCCAAGGAGCTGAGGGGGGAGTGACAGGGAAGGGATGGGACTGGGGGGATGTCCCCAAGGATATCCCCAGTGATGCTGCAGCTGGGAAGGAGCCTGAAGGGGCCCAGGATCCAGGCTGGAACCCCCATCAGGAAACCTCATGATTTATTGCTCTGGAGGGGCTGGGGGATGTAGTGACAGTGGCTCCTGGGGTGGCTCCTGACTGCCTGTTCCCCGGTACCCCAGTGAGGGGCAGGGACCAACACCCTCCCTGGTGTCACAGGCTGTCACACACCCTTGGTGGTGCCCCTGATGACACCCCACTGTGCAGATTCTTCACTCTAGGAGCAGGACACTGTCACTCCCTGGGAATGCTGGGGTGAGGGACCCACGGTGCCCGTCACAGCTGGGAAGCACCACAGTCCCCAGTCCCCTGCTGCCACAGGAGAGCAGCACCCCAGGAGACCCCCAGCTCTGCAGTAGGAGCCCCTAAACCCGTGGGACACCCCCAGCCCCTCACCCAGCTGGGTGCAGCTGTGGGTGTGGTGTGCCTGGTGGTGCCAGGGACACCACACCCACTGGGACACTTGCTGGTGGCCCTTGGGGCAAGAGCCAGCAGCTGGCCACAATGCCAGTTGAGCTGGCCACAATGCCAAGTGGCCACTCAGTCACCGCTGTGACCAGCAACTCATCCCAGACCAAGCCACCAGCTGGGACACCCCTCACCAGGCAGGGAGATGGCTCTGGCAAGCCACAGTGGCCCCATGCTGTCATTGTCACCTGAAAGTCCCCTCCAAAGTGTGCAGCACCCTGTGCCCAAATCCAGCCCCAGTCCAGCCTGACCCAGTGCCTGTGGGAGGGGCTCATCCCATCACCAGCACCTGGCTGTCCCCTCCAGCCATGCCCTCCCAGGAGAGACAAGGCCACTCAGACCATGTCACAGGCCACTAAGAGCTGCCACTGCACGCACTGTCTCCTCCCAGGTCCTGCTCTGTGCCCCCCAAGGATGTCTCTGTAGGGTCCTGCCCACACCTGACCCCACTTTGAAATGGTGGCACTTGGGAAGCCAGGTGTCCCCACCAAGGGGGTGGCCAAAGGCGCCAGTGGCTCTGGCAAGGACACACAGAGCTCCAGCCACGAACCATCAGCTGTGGATTTGTCACCTTCCTCATGGGGAAGTTTGGGGCTTCAGGAGAGAGGAAGAAGGGCAGGTTCTCCCAGAATCCTGGCAAGGTGGGCACTGGTGCTGTGGGGACCCTCCTAGGGAACATCTTGTGACAGGGGTAACAGGCAGAGGGTCCTCATGAGGCTTCAGATGTGCAAGGAGAGGAGGTACTGGGGACCAGTCAGGACACCCAGCTCCATAGGGATGTGGAGATGGAAAAGGATTCCTGGGATCCCACCAGGGTGCCCAGTTCTGTAAGGAGGAATGGAGTTGGAGAGGGGTCACTGGGGTCCAGCTGGGTTATGCAGCTCCATGGGGATTTGGGGTCTGGTCACCATCCCTGGCCACAGCAAGACACCCCCACATGAGGATTTTCCAGTGGTGAGCAGGCAATGGCTCTGGGATCCTCTGGAGCCCTTTGCACCTCAGCCAGAGGCTGAATTAGAGACATCCTGGGATCATTCCTGTCCTCCACCCCTCTGATCTCCCATCCTGCATCTGGCACATGGCTCTGCAGGGTATCTGTCATGGCTGACCCTGTCCCCAGAGCCACTTCTGTCCCCTGGGTACAGGATCCCTCCCTCTGGCTCAGGAACAGGGGCTTTGTGTGGTTCTGGAGTGGCCTGTGCTGCTGTCACTGTCACACCTCCCCTCTGCAACCTGGGCTGGGGTAAGGAGCCACCTCCTTGGGTCACACATGACACCAGGACCTGGTGGCTCCATGGGGAACATCTAGACACCCAAAACCCTGGTGGAGCTCTGAGGTCAGTACCTGTCTGCCTGAATTTCCCCTGTAGCTGGAGCAGGCTGTGGGATATGAGAAAGGGAAGAAGGGCAGCTCCTGTCCCCCCTCGTCCCTGACAGGTGAGGCTGGCCAAATCCAGGCAAGAAAATCCCCTGGGACACAGTTGCCACCTCATTTGCTAGCAGTTTTTGTAAGGTCTACATAAACATGGCATTTATAAAAACAGCCCTGGGAATACAGTTCTGCCATCTGCCCCTCTTTGCCAGCTGGGTGCACATGGGATCCATCCCTGACCCAGCTGCTGGTCTTGAGGAGACACAGGCACCTGGGAGGGGACAGCTGGGGGGTTCTGAAAGCTTCAGCTGCTTCTGATGGGAAAAATGGCTCCTCCTCAGTCCCACTGCCATCCTCCCCTAGCTCCAGCACAGCCCCTTCCCAGTGGGGCTCCAGATGGGGAGGTAAGTGGTGTGTGCTCCTGATTCCCCAGTGCCATCAGGTCCCCAGGCAGGACCAGGGATGGGCAGCATCGACTGATGAGTCCTTTTTGAGGAATTTGGGAGCTGGTGACACGTGATGAGCTGTGGAAAGGTTCAGTCCAAGAAGGGAGGGGGCCTTGTGTGGGCAGGGCTTGGCTGGGACCACCAGGGTTTGTGTGTTTGGATGGCTGTGACACCATCCCCACTGCTGTAACATAGAGCTCATCCTGTGTCCAAACCCCTCCAAGGGGCTGGCACTGCCCAGACTTGGGGAATTTGGACCCTTAAAACCCCCAGGGCCCCCTACTCTGAGCAGAAGCTCCCTGCTCAGAGACAGCCCAAGGATGGGGAGACCCTGGAATGTGGGTTTGGGGAGCTGTGGGACCCTGACATGTGAGTCTAGGGAACTCCCCTGTGTGTGGTTTGGGGAGCTGGAAGACCCTGGCACGTGGGTTTTGTGTTTGGGGGACCCCAGACCATGGGTCTAAGGGCTACTGGCTGCTCTGTAAGACTGCAGCACAGGGAGCCACCCAGGCATAGACAGCCCTTCTGGGCTCACAGCAAGGGAGAGAGGCCAAAAGGCAGGAGTTCCACTGCAGGTTTTCAGGGTCCACCCTGAACACAGATCCCCCCAGCCTACCTCATCCCTGTGCTAGAGCAGATCTTGGGGAGCACTTCAGGGTGCCTGATGTGGCTCATCCTTTCCACAGTGTGAAAAATTAGTTTATTCCCAGCTTGGAGTCTGTTTGACTGCTTTGGAAAGGGGAGAGCAGAACTTCTGCTTGTGCTCTGGTGTTACTACAGTACACGGAGCAGTGATGGAGACAGTAACATGGTACTCCTTCTTGAGGTGAAGAGCAATTTATTCAAGGAAATTATGGTTTTAAATAATAGACATTGAACAAAACAAATTAGAGATGATTCATTGGTCGGAGAAATAACACTCCTTTGTCCCGGACTTTCTCACAGATCCTGCAGGTGTTTATCTTTTGTTATAATTCTCTTATGTTTACATTAGAGAAAGGTCTCTAGCTTGGAAAAAAACCCAGATAAGCCTGAGAAAGTTAGACTGGAAAAATCCTCAAAGATTTTTCCCTGGGCCTGTAACGGCCACACTCTGGTGGCTTTGGGCACCCTGGAATGTGTCACTGGGAGCAGCAGTGAGGTGCTCCACTCCATGCACATGGCATTTTTTGGCCCAGCCACCGCACTGGGAAGGCCCCAAAACAGGACCTACTGCAAGAAAAAGAACTAAAAATAGAGCTTCTCACAGCAGATGCATGTGGCCTCTGGACCTGACCCCAGCCCCCTCCCATGCCTGGCTGACACTCTGTGGTCTCTGTGACCCCAAATCTTTCCCCCCCCGACCCTCCTTTGAGCCCTCGAGAGCAGGGGAAGCCCCAGGCCGTGTCTCGGTGCGGGTGATGCTGGGTGTGAGCAGGGGCAGCCGGCAGCCCCGGGGCAGGCACTGAGTAGGTTAAGCTCCCCACGCCCGCCGGATGCAGCATCCTGGGCTGGGATCTTTCCATCTTGTTTTGCTTTGGAGGAATAAAAGCTTTGGCAGCAGCAAAGCCGCTTCCCAAAATAACTCTGCCTCCCATGGTAATTATAGAGCTCTGGGCCCCGGTAGCAAGTGGAGACTTCCCAGCTGGGCTGGGACCTGGGATCACTGCTGCTGCCGGGCTGAGGGACCCCAGGGTGCCTCAGGGACCTTGGGAACCTCTCCAGCTGTGCCACCCTCCCTGGGTGTCACCATCGCTCCCCTTTGCATCATCTCCCAGTCAGGAATGTGCAGCCCCTGTGTCCCCTCCTGCTCCGAAGCTGATCCCTTCAGCTTTTAATGCTCTGTGTAAAGCCCCCAGCCTCGATGGGCACTGGGCTACCTGAGCAAGGCTGTGGCAAGCGTGTGGCTGCTTCAGACTGTGCTTGCTGGGCAGGCTGAGAATACCTAGGTGATCCTGGCAGTGCCGGGCTGAGAACACCCGGCTCATCCTGGCAGTGCCCTCCCACTCCCGCGGGGCTCAGCGCTGCTCCTTGCAGGGCAGGGAGAGCCCGGGCTGAGCTCCTGGAGCCCCCGAGCCCCTAATCCCCAGTAATCCTGGAAGAAAGCGCTGGCTGTGAGGATTAGGGATGTAAACAGCCACCCTCACCTGCCTGACCTTGCCTGCCCCTACCTGCCCCCTGCCTGGACCCCCCAGCTGGCCAAGATGAGGTGCTGGGAGAGCGAAATCCCTGCCTGGACCCCCCAAATACAGGGTGGAGGTGGCCACCGGTGCTCTCTGAGGCTGTGTTGAGCCTGTGATGGTTATTTATGGGAATAAAGGGAATGTGGAACCATCTGGACACAGCCTGGATCTGTAACATCGGAGGGAAAGAGATTCCAGGCAGTGACAAGGTTGGGGACAAAGCTGAGATGGTCCCTGTGGAGTCATACAGCTTCGATCAGAGCCTCACTGGAGCTGGATCCGTCTTTTCCTCCTGGGGAATTACCACCAGCTTTTTTCATGGGCAGGGAGACTGAGGCAAGGGAGGAGAAGCCCATGAAAAGGATGCGCTGGAAGTGCATGTGACCTCACCTCCCTGGCTTGGAGTGAGTTTAAGGTGGGACAAGGACAGTCCTGAGGAGCAGCTGGGCCGGGAGACTGAAATTTGTGGAGGGCTGAGCTCTGCCAGCTGCTCTCTAAGGGGAGCAGCCACTGCGGCCAAGGCTCCCCCGGCCCCTTTCATGGCCGGAACACGAGCGCCCCGAGCAACCCTGCCCGCGGTGACAGCATCCTCCCTGCCCTCAGGGACACGGGGACACAGCCGCGTGCCACTGCCACTCACATGGGCTCGGGACCGGCGGTGCCATCCCTGAGGTGGGATGGGGGTGGGGACAGTGGCACAGCCAGCCACGTGTCTGGGTCCCTTTGCCAGCCCACCAGCCATGGGCAGGATGGCTCAGCAGCAACCCCAGGAAGGGCTTCGGGAGGGGGAGGCAGGCTGGGATTTTGCAGAGGGACCACTGGGAGGCTGGGATTCGGTGACCCGTGCCCATCGCAGTCGCCAGTCCCTGGCACCCAGCAGGTGGTGTGGGATGTGTGGTGCTGGGGTGTTTTCCCAGTACCTAACACCCCCTAACTGGTGCCAAATGCTTGCAAGAACCAGTGGCTGGTGTGGAGCCCAGTGCCTCCTGTGCAGTACCTGGTACCTGCAGGACAATGCCCGGTGCTGTGGCACTGCCAGGAGGTCACTGTCTGTCATGGAGGCCATTCCCTCACACCTGCACCAGTAACTGGTGCTGGGGCCTCGTACCCACTGCCTGCAACGGGCCCTGCCAATGCACAGCACCCAGCACTGCTGTGCTGCATTCAGTGCCTATGCCCTGTCCCTGGTACTGGTGCTCTGTCCCTGCTGCAGTGGCTTGTTCCTGGTGCTGGTGCCCCAGCGCTGATGCTGGAGCCCTGTGCCTGGTGCTGCTGCCCTGTGCCACCAGTTCCGTGCCACTGTGCAGTTCCAGGTGCCCGGTGAGTGCTGCCAGAGCCAGTGCCTGGTGCACAGTGCTCGGCCCCAGTGCCAGCTGCCAAAGCGAGTGCCCGGGGCCGGTGCCAGGTATTGATGCCTGAGCCGAATGCCAAGGCTGGATGCTGATGCCCAGTGCCCGGTGCTGGTATCCCGTGCATGGTGCCAGTGCCCGATGTGCGGGGTCTAGTCCTGGCGCCTGATGCCCGGTGCCCGATGCTGGTGCCGGGGCCCGGTGTACATTGCTCGGCCCCAGTGCCGACTCCGAGTGCTGGTGCCGCCGTCGGTGCCCGTGTGCAGTGCGCGGTGCTGGGCGCTGTTGCTGTTGCCGGTGCCGGTGCCCGGTGCCGCTGTCGGTGATGCCGAGCGGCCGCCCCGCCCGCCCCCCCGCCCGCTCCGCCCCGGGGCCGCCCCCACCCCCGCCGCTGCTATTTCTGCTAATCCGCGGCGGGGCCCGGCCGTGCCCATCGGCAGCCGCCGCTCCGGGACGGCGCCCGGCGCCGCAGCCATGGTAAGGCCGGCGCGGACATGGGACCAGCCCGGCCCGGACTGCCCTGTACGGCCTCGCACCGTGGCACGGGCCCGCTCCCGCAGCCCGGGCCCGCTCCCGCAGCCCGTTGCCCTCCGTGAAGGTGACGGTGCGCGGGGGCGGAGCGGACCGGGGCCGCCGGTGCCGCAGCGGAGCGCGGGGGGGACACGGGCGGCGGGGCAGCACCTGCCCGGGGGAGGCGGGGAGGCCACGGGCCCCTCACCGGGGCGTCCGGGAGGCCAGCGCTCGGGAGCGTAACCTGCGTGTCTCCCTGTCCTGCGCGCCCCCCAAGGGTGTCCGTGCGTGGGCAGCGGGAGCTGCTCTGGCGTGGGTCCGTGCCGAACATTGGTCCCCAGCTCTTGGCAGGTCCCCGTGCTGCGGCGCTGGTGGCACTGCCAGCCTGGCCGGGCCCTCGGCCGGGACCGTCACACGCATGGAGCCGGCTCTGTACTCACCGGCAAGGTCCGGAGCTGCCGCTGGCATTCCCAGCCCTCGGGAGCTTGTTCTGCATCTCCCGTTCTGCCTCGCTCCTCGGCGGTGGTGGCGGGTCCCCAGAAGCCGTCCGACTGGGCCACCTCTCCGCGGGGCCCTCGGGCAAGGTCCAGGGTGGGTATGAGAGCGGAGGGCTGCGGACGTGGCTCGCGTGGCACTGGGTTGTGGCCGCTAGGACGAGTGGCCTTGGTGGGGTGCGCTGCGGCCGCGCTGCCCCGGCAGCCGCCGTGGGAACCAGCCCGGCACATTCCTCCCGAGCTGGACGCAGTGAAACCAGAGAGGCGGGCGGCTGGCGGAGCGTGTCGCAACGGAGCGCCTTCCCGACAGGCTCCAGACTGTGGCTTTGGGATGCACGCATCAGCCTTGGAAACATCGCGGTGGGGACAGCAGTTACAGCTGGGGACCGGGGGCAGCTGGGCTCCCTCACCCGTGCACGTGGGGTGAGCTGGGGCTGGCGGTGCTCCAGAAGGACACACAGAGGTAGAGCCAGTGTCTCTGTCACCGGTGCCACATCCCTCTGTCCTCAAAGCAGTTCCCAGCTGGCCCGGAGGAGCTGCATGAGCACTGGTCCCCCGGTCTCTGCTCCCGGCTCTGAGTGGGTCCGATCTTGCCACGTGCTGAGATGATGCCTGGTTTCCAGCCTGGACAGGCCTCGCTGTCGTGTCCCAGGTCACAGGGAGCCACTGCTCATGGTCGCATCCTGGGGTCCCCGCTCAGGTGCTCACAGGTCCTTTAAGATGAAGGATTCCCTGCTGGAGAGGGACTGGAGCTGCTGCACCAAGGGCTGTGGCTCTCATTCCCAGTGCTCATCTGCCTGGTGCTGACCCCTGCCCAGAGCAGGGACCCACACCACAGCCTGCCCCACATCCAGCGCCCTGCTCCTCTTGCAGCTGCCGGGAGACTCCGTTTCCCATCGGGAATGTTGCTGATGGGTGGGATGGCAGAGCTGGGGGTACCCTGATTCCCCGGCGGGAGCATCCCTTGCATCCAGAGGCGTGGACGAGCAGGCACGACCCAGGTCCTGTCTCCCTGGGAACGAGCTGGCCTGGTCCTGCCAGCGCTGGGCTTCGCCGAGAGCTTGTCCTGCGTGGGGTTCGTTCCTTTGGGACAGCGTTTGTGCCTGAGATGCTCAGCCATAGTGACACAGTGACTGTGCCGCGGGTGGCATTCTGGGTGTCACCTTTAGAGGGCTTGGGAACGCTTCTGTCAGTCTGGCAGTAGGGACGGCACCTCTCCGGGATGTTCCCTTCCTTTCCCTGCAGGAGCAGGTTGGGAAAACACCTCCCGTGGGAATGTGGTACCCGTAGAACGATGCTCAGGGGCAGCCGGTGGCTTTCCTAGGTCAGGCTCTGCCCGCTGCCCCCGTGTCCCCCCCGCCGCATCCCTCGGGCTGTCACCGCGCGGGGACGGTGCAATGCAGAGTGACAGGCGGGGACGAGGGGGCGTGTGTGGGGCTGCGGAGCCGCAGACAGCCCGGGTGTGAGGTCGGCTTGCACTCAGCCGCGTGTGTAATCTGCTTACGGGGGCACCGGCACAGCCCAGGGCTCTTGCTGCCGTAAATCCCTGCTCCTGCCGGGAGTGCGGGCCGGGACGCTTGGAAAGCGGCCGAGCGAGCCTGGTTCGCGCCTGAGCTGCTCTGATGCATCTCGACACGCATCAAGGTGAATCACCATTCCTGGTGACCCCGAAGTGACAGCTGGGGAACCCTGATTGCCACCGACGGCTTCTCCTGGGGCACTGTTAACCCTTCACTTCCCAGGGATGAGCCGGGAAAGCCGAGGCAGGAATGCTGGGAGCTTCTGCCTGGGATGTCTGTGGTGGGCAGCGTCCCTACTTCTCCCAGTCGAGGGCTGGGTCCTTCCCAGCCAGGCCCAGTTCGAGCAAAAGCTTGGAGTCACCTGGGAAAGCTTTAATTGTCAGGTGCAAAAGTGTGGGAAAATTGGATTTCTGACCTCAAAGAGGCTGTGGGGTCTTGCTGGGGAATGCTCCAGGTGGGCAGCAGGAGTGGACATGGTGTGCATTGGGATGGAGGGGCATTTTGTCCCGGGACAGAGGGAGTTTATCCCAGAATGGAGGGGGTCCTTGCTCTGGGACAGAGGCGTTTCCAAGGACTGAGTGTCCTCCTGGGCTGTAGCCAATCTGTGTGTTCAGCCCAGGGGTGCTGGTGATGATGGTGGTGGTCCTGTAGCCCCCTCTGGACGTCCCTTGGCCAATGATGGATGGTCCTTGAAATCTCCACAGCCGGGCAGGAGCTGGGTTTGGCTCTACCCTGGGGTCCCTCTCCCCTCCCCGTGCCCTTCGCAGGGGCCGTGCCTGGCTCCTGGGTGCTGCGGGCACCCGGCGCGAGCCTGCCCAGGGTGGAGTTATGCTAATGCTGCTTCCCAGCCCTCGGCGCAGCCGGTGCCACTCGGCATCTTCTGCTGGCCACGGGCGACACCGGCTGTGCCATGGCCACCTGCCCCGAGCTGCAGCCTGGACAAGAGGTACGGTGGCAGCGCCCGTCCCCGGCGGGGCGAGAGAGGGGGCAGAGGGAGTGGGGGGCACGGACCACCCCGGTTCTGCGGGAAGGTGCCACAGCTGGTCCTCCTGGGATAGCCCTGCCGAGGACCGCGCTTGCTGCAGGACCCCCAAGAATGCGGCGCAAACCTCGGTGCCGCGGCGCTGCCGAGGTCACCGGCTTCACCGGGGGTGGGAAACTCGAGCGAGTCCCAAAGGGCTGTGGCGCCCCGAGAGATGAAGCGGCAGCAGGGCTGGAAGTGCTCGCCGCTGGTGGCGGCATCACCTCCCATCCCCGAGTGTCCCCGGCAGGGATGTGCTGTGCTGGGGGCTGGCGTTGAGGCTCCCCAGGTCAAGGGTGATGAGGAAGAGGATGCTGCGGTCACGCAGACCCGCCGAGCACTCGGGACCCGCTGGGTCAGAAGGGAGCACGGGGGTCCCGCAGCCCTGCCATGGGGCCACCTACTGCCCCCAGCCTGGCCCCGTGGTCCCCGGGCTGTGGCCGCGGGGGCAGCGGGGCCAGGCGTGCGAGCGCTCAGCCCCGCAGCGCCGTGACCTTGTTTCCAGCCCGCTAATTCCGCGCTTCTCGCCTTGCCGCCGGCACCGCGGCCCGCCCCGCCAGCGAGCGGGGACACGGCGGAGGCGAGGACACGGAACCCCGGGAGGGAACTCGCCTCGAGACCCGCTCTGTGGGGGCACTGACCCCCAACTGGGACCTGCAGGGTCACGGGCTCCCCTGGCCCCTGCGTGCCTCTGGTTTGGGGTCTCGCTGCCCGAGCGGCCGGGGTCGCCTGGCAGCTGCCTTGGGACCTTGGGGACATCGGTGCCTGCTGGCAGCAGGGCTTGGTCCCACGGGAGCCGCTGCCGGACGTGCCCTTGGGAACGCGTCTCCTCCCGCCATCGCTTGTAAACAGGATGTGGAGCCATCCCAATCCCGGCGTTCCCGTTCCACATCCCAGCCCCGCCATCCCACGGGGCAGCAGTTCGGGGGGCTGTGCCAGTCCCCCGCCAGTCCCTGCCGAGCGCTGCTGCCCACGCACGCTCCGGGACGGGCAGAGCCAGGGGAAGGAGCTGTCGGGGTCCTGGTCATGTCTCTCGGCCGAGTCGCCTGCCCTGGCTGGCTCCTGGGCCCCTTGTGCTGACACCTTGTGACCGGGCAGCGGGCGGGGGGCACGGGCACCAGGGGACCTCTGGCCCCCCCCCGCCTTCCCCTGGCTGCCTTCCCGCTCGGGTCACCCCTCAACTGCTCTCCGTCTCTTGGTGTCTCTGCTTTCTCCCGGCCCCCTCGCTGTCCTCCTGGAAGGCCATGGGACACCGGGGGGTCCTGGCTGCCCCGGAAGACCACAAGGAGCGGCGGGGTGCCCAGGGGGAAGGTGCCCACCCCTGTCCCCCGGACTGCCAGGAGCTGGCTGCCGTCCCCACGCCGCAAGTCGTAAGCACCCGAAGTGCACGGGACCACTGTCCCCACTGCCATCCCCGTGGCTGTCCCCGTGGCTGTCCCCAGGGTGGTGACGGGTCCCTTGGGGTGGCCGTGTCCCGTCTCTCCTCCTATCCCTGCCACCTTTAGGCTGCATGTACCCGGCTGCTGCAGATTGGGGTTTGTGAGGCTGAGCTGGGTGGTGCCATCTCGGGCTGGCACTGCCGCCACCAGTGTCACCTCCTCCCTTGATTCCCAGATAAAGCGTTTCCTGAAGGAGGACTCGGACGAGGCTGAGCTGACCCAGTTCCTGCGGGATTGCCCACCAGCTGACAGCTCCAGGAAGGTGGAGGTCCCGGAGAGCCGGCGGGAGCCTGGCCTCCCCTTGGGCAGCTTGGCCAGAATCCCCCCAGACGAAGCCAGTGACGAGAGGGACGCCAGGATCTTCTCCCGCTCTCGGCCCTTGGATTCCCAACAGCACATCGCTGCTCCCCCACCCCCCAGCCCCAACCGCCCGCGGAGCCCCTGGGGGCAGCTGGACCCCTACGACTCCTCCGAGGTGCAGGATGTGTCCATGGGGAAGGCGCGGGGGGGCACATGGGATGAGGGGCTGCGGGATGGAGGATGTTCCCATCTTGTGAACACAAAGACTTTGAGCAGGCATGGCCTCATCCCCTGGAACTCCAAACCTGGGAATCCTTTTGTGAGCTGGGGGGGATGGGGAGATGGGGGTGCAGGGGGCGGCTTTCCAGGGTAGGAAGTGGGCTGATGGTGACCGTGTCCGAAGTCCCCTTTGCCCTCTGCAGGATGACAAGGAGTACGTGGGCTTTGCCACACTGCCCAACCAGGTGCATCGCAAGTCGGTGAAGAAGGGCTTCGACTTCACCCTCATGGTGGCAGGTACAGGGGTCCAGCCAGCCTGGGGGTGCTGACCCCATGCTGGATCCCAAACAGCCTGGTGTGGGGAGGGGAGCATTCTGCCTGCAACCCCTCATCTTTGTCCTTCTTTCTCAGGGGAATCTGGACTGGGCAAATCCACCCTGGTCAACAGCCTCTTCCTGACGGACATGTACAGGGACCGCAAGTTGCTCAACGCTGAAGGTCAGGGGGGACAGTCATGGCCCAGAGGGGTGTCCTGGGTGACGTGGGCAGTGGCAAAGACCAGGGATGCTCCTGGGGTCTGCAGCCCCTCTCCCTGTCCAGCCATGCTCCTCTGAAATGACATGTGCTATGTTGCCAGCTGCCCACTGGCACTGGGGACCACTCTGAGGCAGTGGGGACCCCCCTGCACAGGATGGGGACCCCCCTGCACAGGATGGGGACTCCCTATGGGGCCTTTATTTCCACAGGGAAAACAAGCCCTGGCTTGTTGGTGATTGGCTGGAGCCACAGCATTTCAGGGAGGCTGGGGACAGTCAGGACCTGGGGCACAGTGCCAGTTCATCTGCAGCCAGTTTTTGAATCAAAATGGCCCAAACTTGCCCAAATCCCCAGGAGTTCGAGGGGTTTGTTTGATTTGTTTCCATTGCTTGGAGTGAAAGCCAGAACACACAATGCAGCAGGAGAATCCTTGGGGATGCAGGGACATGAAGGGTCCTAGGGTGAAAGGGTACATGCAGTCTGGAGCTGTGGGATCACCTGAAATGCTCCTGCAGCAAGGCCCAGCCCCAGCAGACCCTGTGCTGCCTGAGCTGGGGTCCTGGGGTGGCAGCGGCACATCCACCAAGGGATGGGTGCACATCCATGGGGATGTGGGGACCACAGTATGGAGCATCCCCTCCTGGGCCGGAGCAAGGTGTATGCTGGGACTGATCCAGATGGGTCACCCAGCCCCCAGGGTGGGGGATGACACCTGGCGGTCACCACATGTCCCTGTGTCACCTCCACCCTCCCTGGTGTCCCTCCTGGTGGCGTGTCCCTCCCCACAGAGCGCATCACGCAGACGGTGGAGATCACCAAGCACGTTGTGGACATCGAGGAGAAGGGGGTCAAGCTGCGCCTGACCATCGTGGACACGCCGGGCTTTGGGGACGCCGTCAACAACACCGAGTGGTGAGTGCCACGGGCTGGGGACTGTCCCCACGGAGGATACCCCAGGGTGGATGGGATGGTGAGTGCCATGGGGGGGGACTGTCCCCAGGGTGGGTGGGATGCTGAGTGCCATCAGTGGGGGTCTCCCGAGGGTGGACACCCCGTGGTGGGTGGGATCCCCATTGTTCCTAAGCTGGGCTTAGGTGCTGAGCCATGAGAGATACTGAGCTGGGGGTCCACAGAGAGCGGGGGGGAGTCCCACAGAGGACTCGGTGTCCCTGCAGCTGGAAGCCGGTGGCCGACTACATCGACCAGCAGTTTGAGCAGTATTTCCGTGACGAAAGTGGCCTCAACCGGAAAAACATCCAGGACAACCGAGTGCACTGCTGCATCTACTTCATCTCGCCCTTCGGCCATGGGTATGGGCAGCCCTGCCATGCTACCAGGGGACTGGGCTGGGCAGGGGCTTGCTGGGATGAGGCTCACCAGGCTCCCTCCGCAGGCTCCGGCCCCTGGACGTGGAATTCATGAAAGCTCTGCACCAGCGCGTGAACATCGTGCCTGTGCTGGCCAAGGCTGACACTCTGACCCCTGCTGAGGTGGAACGCATGAAGAACAAGGTGAGGGGGCGTGGGCTGGCTGGGAGCTGTCCCAGCAGGTCCCTGGGCATGGGGGTGCCCTGAGGTCTCCATCCATCTCCTACCTGGAGCATTTTCCAAGCTCAAAGCACTGTAGAGGACCGTGTTGCCCCCATGGCCACCAAGGACACACCTGCCCAGGGCTCAGCTAGGGGTTGGAAGGACTGGGGGGTGTCCATGACATGTGGTCTGATGGGAACAGGCTTTTGGGGGACATTGGCTCTCTGTGGTGCTTCTCACACCCTCCCAAGGCCAGAGCCCTGCCCTCAGGTGGCTGTTTGCCTCCAGATCCGGGAGGAGATTGACCACTATGGTATCCGTATCTACCAATTCCCTGAGTGCGACTCGGACGAGGATGAGGAGTTCAAGCTGCAGGACCAGGCACTGAAGGTGGGTCTGGCTCCTCCAGCTCCATCACTGGAGGGGCAGAGCCCTGTGACCGGGAGAACGCGTCACTCTGGGGTACCTGCAGGACTCCTTGGGGCCACACAAAGTCTCCAGCATGGAGGGGCTGGCACACATCTCACTACCCAGACAATGTCACCAAGATCCCACAGGTGATACCTGCAGCTTAGTGGGATGGGGCTTGGCTGGAGAAACCCATGCCACGACCTCTGCTGTCCCACTTGGGCTCTCCACAGCTGTGACTTTGGGATATCTTGGCAAATGGGTGCTGGGCACAGTCGAGGAGGGCATGTGGAGGGATGTGGGTCCTGGCAGGTGGGGGTCATGGCAGGGCAGCGCTCACCCCCCACGCCCTTGCAGGAGAGCATCCCCTTCGCTGTCATCGGCAGCAACACGGTGGTGGAGGCCAAGGGCCGGCGCGTCCGCGGGCGCCTCTACCCCTGGGGCATCGTGGAAGGTAATGCTGGGCTGGCCCCTGCCCTTTGGGGACAGGGACACGGCGGGCCCGTCGCAGCCCGGGGTTGGCGACAGGCGGGGCCGTGGTCCCTGACCCCGCCTCGCCCGCAGTGGAGAACCCGTCCCACTGCGACTTCGTGAAGCTGCGGACGATGCTGGTGAGGACGCACATGCAGGACCTGAAGGACGTGACGCGGGAGACGCACTACGAGAACTACCGCACGCAGTGCATCCAGAGCATGACCCGCATGGTGGTCAAGGAGCGGAACCGCAAGTACGGGGCGGGGCTGGGCCGGGGGCTCCTGCTTTGGGGTGACCCCACCCCGTGCGAGTGGCGGTGTCGGCGAGTCAGGGCTGTGCGTGGGTCCGTGCCGGGGAGCCCCGGCCCTGCGCCTTGGAGCCCCAGTGTGGTGAGGGGCCCCTCCCGTGTCCCTGGGCTGGCAGTTCCTTGAGGGTGGGGGATGTTTCGGCAGTGAGGGCGCCCTGCATCCCCGGAGGCTGGGTCTGTCTTACCTGGGATACTCCAGCAGTGGGGGCACCCTGTGTCCCCGGTGTGACTGGGGGGATTCTTTGGTAGCGAGGGGGACCCTGCACTTCCCCAGAGCTGGGGCTGGTTTGAGGGGCGTGTTCCAGCACAGAGGGAGATCCCTTGTGTCCACAGGGCTGGGGGCCAGGGGTGTGCTCTGGCAGCAAGGGGGACCCTGTGTCCCCTCCGGGCTGGGTGTGTCTCGGGGGATGCTTCAGCACTGAGGCGGATCCTGGGGCTGGGTGTGGGGGGATGCTCCAACGGGGAGGGGACCCTTGCATCCCTACAGGCTCCAGCACCAGAGCAGGAGCCCAACATAAGCTGGTGCTGGGGCTCTGCTCGCTGATCAGCCGAATTCATGGCACCCACATCCGCTTTAGCCACCCCGAGGTGCTGAGGGAGCCCCCCAAGCAGGGTCCCCGGTGGGACCCTCCAGCCAGGGGTCAGAGCAGTGTGGGAGCGAATGGAAGCTCTGTGGGTCCCGGGGGGCTGGAGCCGTGCTATGGGGGCCTGGCAGTGGCTGTAGGCACCTCTCCAGGCACCTCTAAGTGTCTCTCCTCTGTGCCCCGGGGCAGGAGCCATCCCTCCGTGCTGAGGCTGTGCTGCGGGGACTGTTCCGCCGACTGAGCCGGGACTGGCCGGGCCGCGCTGGGCCCCGCCCTGCTCTCCCTGCCGTCCCCTGCCATCCCCCGGCCCCTCTATAAAGTGCTTGTTGGTACCCAACGCTGTCTTGGTCCTTCTGTGCCCATACAAGGGCCAAGCAGCCGCCCTCGGGGCGAGCCGGCCCTGTGGCCACCCGTTTGTGTCCCACTCAAGCTGCCCTTGGGGTGCCAAGGGACGCTGTGTGCTGGTGGTGTCACCCTGGCTCACTCAGGTTTGGGGGATGTGTCACTACTTGGTGGCACTGAGCCCCCGAGGCTGCCCAAGGAAAGGGTGTCCCCATGGTGCTGCCCTCCCAGGGATGCGATTTTGGGGTGCTGAGAGCCTGTGCTGCCCACCCCATTGCTGGTGCCTGGCTCCAGCCTCGTGTCACTGCCAGGGCTGGTGGGAGCTCCCCGTGCTCCCCATGGCGAGAGCTGAGACAACGGCAGCACCTTCCAAAGCGGCTCCCAAGGCCCAGCCCCCGGCACAGGGCACCCTGTGGGGCAGGGCTGGCCCGTCCTGCCGTGTCCATCACCCCTGTGCCCAGGGGGTCCGTGCTGGTGGTGGCACGTGGCAGCACGCATGACCCTGCCAGCTGCTGTTGGTGTCCTGGCCTTGTCACCAGCTGAGGTGGCACGTGGCACCAACAGGAATGGGTGGGAGAGCTGGTCCCTCCCAGTGCTGTAGGCATGGGAGAAGCCATCGACCGCACTGGGCCTGGTCCTGCTCGGTGGCGCGGCCTCAGGGGGATGCTCGTGGCTTTCTCCAGCAGGAATGGGCTTGAATGGGGGCAGAGGCTCTGGAAAAGGTTGTGGAGTGTCTCTGGGGCTGGCAGGGCAGTGTAGGACCTACAGAGCCTAGCCTGAGGCCAGGGGACAGCGGGGAGATGCCAAGGTTTTGATGTTTTAAAGCAGCAGGGAAAATACTGGCTTAGGAGAGCTCAACCCCAGTGGGATTCTCCCGAAAATGGGAGGGTGTGGAGGAAGTCCCTGGGTCCTCCCTTGGTTGGTGTGTGGCAGGTTGGGGGTGCTGAGGTTTGGGGGGTGGCTGGAACTGCTCACATCTCCCTTGCCTGGAAAATGCCACTCTGATGGTGGCCATGGGGCTTTGCTGGGGACCTGCAGGGGTTGTGGCATCCATGGGGGAATGTCCCTGGCAGGGCTGGGGCAGCAGCCTCACCTCCTCTCTCTGCCCACAGCAAGCTGACCCGGGAGAGTGGGACAGACTTCCCCATCCCTGTGATCCCCCCGGTGCCGGACGTGGAGACGGAGAAGCTCATCCGGGAGAAGGATGAGGAGGTGAGTGTGGGGTGGCCTGAGCCCCCAAACCCCTGCCCCCTTTCCCTCCAGCCCCAGAGCTGGCACAGGAGCCACCCTCCCTGCAGCATCCCAGTGGCTGCTGCTGCAACCAGCAGGGTCTGGAGGTGCATCCAAAGGTTCCCTCCTCCCCAGCTCTTGGCGACCCCAATTTGTTTGGGATGCTCAGCTCGAGCCCTGTGTGCACGGGAGCTGCGTGGCCGGGGCTTGGCACCATCTCCGACCCCGCCTCTGCTCCCTTCCAGCTGCGGCGGATGCAGGAGATGCTCCAGAAGATCCAGAAGCAGATGAAGGACTCGCACTAGCCCATCCCTCCTCGTCCTCCTCCTCGTCCTCCTCCTCCTCGTCCTCCTCCTGGCCCCGGATCAGAAATGTTTACATCACGCTCCACGTGCCCGGCCCTCTGCCAGACTCGGTACCAACACCCACCCACCACCTTAAGCTGCGGCACCGCCTTATCCAACCGCCCAGCGCCTGCAGGGACACGAGGGGACAGCGAGGGGACAGCGAGGGGACAGCGAGGGACAGGGCACCCAACCCGGGGTCCCCTGCCCTGCTCCCCCCTGCTCACTGGGGACAGCTTGGTCCCACAAGCTTTGGTTTCTCATTTCTCCCAGCTTTGGGGAGGGCCCTGGCCAGCCTTGTCCCCACAGCGTGTCCCTTGTCCCCATGTCACCCCGGGCTCCCTGCTTACAATCTTTATGCTCAGCTTGGCCCTGGCTTAAGGGAAGAGGAAAGAGGAACACTGGTGCCAGCTCCCCAAAGGCCGCAGCTGCCCTGCTGTGGGGGACAGGGCTGTTCCCCTTAGCTGGCATGGAGGAACAGGAGTTCCTGGGGACTGCAGGGGACAGAGGGGATGGAGGGACAGTCACCATCCTGCTCCATGCCAGCATCATGCTGCACTTGTCAGTGTCCAGCCCTGTGCCCTCACCTTGTCCCCACTGAGTGACAGCAAGGCTGTGGCATGAGGAGCACTGGGGAATCGATGACTCCAGGGAAAATCCCTTGAACCCCAAATCGGAGGCTGGGCACCCCCAGCCCGCTGTGACGTTTGCCTTGTAAAGCAATAATGAGTGTCCTGTGCCCGTGGCACCTCTCACCCCATGGCAACAACACCACTCTGGCTGGAATTTTGGCCCCTGCTGCCACTTGCTTGTCTGTGGTGTCTCTGTGTGCCCAGGATGTCCCTGTCCCTGCTGCTTCTTGGCACAGCAGCCCTGTGTATTCTCCAAGGATATCTCCATCCATGTTGCTTCCCAGCAAAGCACTGCTGCATGTCCCCATGTCCCCCATGGTGTCCCCATGTTCCCCACCATGTCCTGGTTAGTGATGCTACCCTACAGAGCACTGCAGCTTGTCCCCCCAGACTGTCCCCATCTGCATTGCTTTTCCACAGAGCTATGTTGCATCCCTGTGTCACCCCAGGATGTCCCCAGCCATGTCTCCACCCTGCAGGGCCCTGTGTAGTGTCCCTGTGTTCCCAAGGATGTCCCCAGCTGTGTTGCTCCCTGCACAGCCCCACTGTATCCCCAGGGTGAGCCTTGGCCACCTCTCACAGCGTCCATGGGGAGATGGATCCCAACCCCCTCCTGGGTATGGGGGAGCCCACAGGGTATGGTGAGGATGCAGGCAGGACTGGGAGCAGTGGGATCACTGGGAACAATGGGAGCAGTGGATTGTCATGATCCACCCCACCTGAGTGGGGGTCATGATGGTTCATTTGATCCCAGGGTGCAAAAGACAAACGGGAAGGAGACTAAAGTTTTATTCAGCAGGAGGCAACAATGCCGTTTACTGAGTGCCAACAACTTAGCTTATAATAGAGGAGAGAAAAGGGAAATGAAGTAAAAGGGGAGAGGGAGAGAGTGAGAAAGGATGGGGGGAATAGCTACCAACAGATGGGACGTCGTCCTTGAGTTGTCCATCGATAGACGCGTCTTCCATCCGGGGGGAGAAAGAGATTTCAGAAAGTCACTTTTTATAGTCCTTCTCCAAGGCGAGTGGCCTCTGGCCAAAAGGTGGGGAGATTTATGGACTATTGTGTGTGGGGATTGTTGCCCCAAGAAACAGGTGCAGGACAGAACACTACAGCCAGTACCCTGCTCGAGAGCAGCGTGCCATGGAAGCAGCACTGGCAAGCACACTGTTCACAGTCCCTTGGCAAGCATCCACCTTGGCCAGGCTGGCAACTCCTGTCCAGAGCGAATGGTGGGGTCCTGGGGTCTCAGGGTCTCAGGGTCTGATGATGGTTGTGAGGCAGATCAGGGAAACATTGGACTGACCCTTCCATAGGAGCAGTGGGGTCAGTGGGAGCAGTGGGATCACTGGGAGCTGTCTGGCCTGGGGATGTGTCCTGTCCCCATCAGGGCCCCCCGAGTCAGGGTCCCCCAGGTGGGGTGTGGCTGGCGGGGGCTGTGCCCAGCCAGGGTTTGGGGTGGGGGCTGCAGGGTGCCAGGGCAGCACCCGGCTGTGCCCCCCATGTCCCTGTGCCAGCAGGGGCTCCCATGGCTCCTGTGGGCAGGGCCCCCCCAGGCAGGGCCCTGCAGGGAATACTTAGCGCTTTCCTTTTTTTAATCTTGCTATTTTCTTACGGAAGTTCCTCCCCTGGCATGACGGTCCTAGAGGCATTTATTAACAGATCAGAGAGTATAGGTTTATAAATTCTTATAGAGTAGTGGAAATATTTTTATCCCTCCACAACTGTTCTCAATAAATACAGCTGACCCAGCTTGTCTGCAACTCCGTGTAGCTTCCGCGGAACAGGGGCATCCCCCATCCCTGGGCATCCCCTGGCCCTGGTCATCCCCCATCCCTGGGCATCCCCCATCCCTGGGCACCCCCCATCCCTGGGCATCCCCCATCCCTGGGCATCCCACAGCCCTGGGCATCCCCCATCTCTGGGCATCCCCCATCTCTGGGCATGCCCCATCCCTGGGCACTCATGTTCTGAGGCTGGTGGTGGCCTGCCTAGTGGCCTCTTGATCCCAGGTCTTGTTCCCTTGGAAAAGGCTCAGAATGGATATTGGGGGGTTTGTGCTGCACTCACAGCTTGGGGTGTGGTGGAAGAGCCCCTTGGGATCCAGCTCTGGGATGAGAGGGCACAAGGAGGGGTCTGCCCCTCTCACATGCTTTGGGGTGCTGGGTGCTGCTGGTGTGGGGCTGGGATGGAAGTGGTGAGGGCAGAGCCTGAGCCAGGGATGGAATTGTCCTCCATGCCCCTGGGGACCCCTGTATCCCTCCTGGGGGGGTCCCTGCCAGGAGACACCACCAGTACCTGTGCCCAGTGACTCCAGTTTGAGTCCCCCTGGAGCTGCTGGGGAGGAGGAGCAGGAGGGGTGGGCAGAGCAGCACAGGGATGGATGAGCTACATTTCCAGCTGCCTCCCAGTGGGCATCAGTCACCTGTACCCCATTATCCCAACCTGCACCCCAATATCCCATCCCTGCCCCTGCATCCCCTCCCTCTCCTCCCCACAGAGCCCTTGGGCTGATCCAACCCCGCTGAGTGCAGGGGCAGGGACCTGGGGCAGGGCCATCCCCAGGGCCAGCATAGACTGCGAAGGGGTGGGTGGAGGGATGGAGGGATAGATGGATGATGGAGGGATGGATGGAGGGATGGAGGGAGGGATGGATGGATGATGGAGGGAGGGATAGATGGATGATGGAGGGAGGGATGGAGGGATGGATGGATGGATGGATGGATGATGGATGGATGATGGAAGGAAGGATGGATGGAGGGATGGCACCCTGTGGAGCAGAACTGAGGGTTCTGATGTGTGACAAACAGGATGTGACTTGGCCATGGGCACTGGCAACCCAGAAAACCAAGTATCTCCTGGGATCATCCCAGCAGGGTGGGCAGCAGAGGAGGGAGGGTGTGATCCCCCTCTGCTCTGCTCTCCTGCTGTGCTCATCCGAGCACAGACATGGAGCTGGTAGAGCAGGCCCAGGGGAGGCCACCAAAATGGTCCAAGGTGATCCATGGTCTCTGCTGTGGAGGAAAGCTGCCCTGTGGGACCTGTCAACTCCACCTTCTGCTCTGCTGCAGCCACTTCTCCCCTTGCTGAGGGTCAGAGTATGGGGGTCCTTGGTGTCCCTCCCTCCTTTACCAGCACTGCCTCAGCCCCACCTTGCTTGGCCTGGGGTCCTGAGCCCCACTGTGGCTATGATGCCAATTCCTGCTCTTCAGCAGGCCAAACCCCCCATGAACCCTCTTATCAACATGGAAATGGAAAATGTTTGTGCTTCCTTGGCTGGAAGCAGCTCTCACGCCAAAGGCTGGGATACACAAACCTCCCACATCCCACCATTGCAGCTCCAAGAAGGATCCCCTGGCTGCCTCTCTGTCCCCAGAACAGCCAACAGAGCCTCTGCTTTTGGCTCCAGACTGGCTGATTTACCTGGCTCCCCTTTTCCCAGAGGATAAAACCCAGCACTGATACTTCAGTGACAGCCCCAGCTGTGCCCACCCTTCCCTGCACTCCATTCCATGTGATTTTCATCACACCTTTAAAAATAAAAAGCCCCAAACCCACTCAAACCCAGTCTTCCCAAGGCAGAGATTGATATTTCCACATGGCAAAAGCTTCCATGCAATTCCCCAATGTCCTATTTTTGGTTTCTCACCAGTCCTGGCACTGGTTGCAGCATCCATGCTGGAGCTCCAGCTGAGCTTGGAGGAAGGGAATAAAGGTTTCTTGGGCAGAAAAGGAAATCTCTCGTCTTCCCTGGACTGTGCCACCCACGCCTGACACCTAATGAGACCTCAGGTGGCATCAGTTTTGTTGTTTCCATTTCCCTTTCCCCCTTCCCTTCCCTTCCCTACTTATTCATTTGTTCCTTATATAATTAATGGTATTTTCCCCTATGTGAAAATGCAGCCACACCTTTTTGCATCTTTTAAAATCAGAAACCAAGGCACTGCCTACAGTTCTTTCCCCCCTTTCCTGTACCTCTTCTCCACTTGTCACATCCATTCCCAGCTCTGTCTCTCCTGGATCCAGGGGAGCCAGGAGCAGTCATGCTGATTGCACCCAGCTCCATCTGTGTGCCTGGAGGCTGCTGGCTGGGGGTGACAGCCCTTCCCCTCTCCTGGCAGCTGTGATGAGGGTTTGGGATGCAGTGTCTGAACACATCCAGTGGATGCTCCTGATGGAGCAGGTAGTTCTTGGATCCCTTGCTCAGGGCAGGAGGAGCTCAGAGAAGAGAAACCCCATTGCTGCTGCTCTGCCCCTCCTGTTAAGGCAGCCTCTGACAGCTCCAGCTCTTCCACACCTTTTCCCACTTCCCTGTTCCCCACAGCCAGTGTGGAAAGACCAGGCCAAGAATTTGACACATTTCTCAGGCTGGGAGAGCTGGAGGTGCTCACCTGAAGAAGAGAAGGCTCCAGGGAGAGCTCAGAGCCCCTTCCAGAGTCTAAAGGGGCTCCAGGAAAGCTGGAGAGGGACTTTGGACCAGAGATGGAGGGACAGGACACAGGGAATGGCTTCCCACTGCCAGAGGGCAGGGCTGGGCGGGATATTGGGAAGCAGTATTTCCCTGGGAGGGTGGTGAGGCTGTGGTGGGCACATGAGAACACGACATGAACAGATGGATATACATTTACAGCCTGGTCTTTACTTGCAGAAGAGCCCACCTGAGGCTGTGGATTCTGGGAAGCTCCATGAGATGCCTTTACTGACACGTGATGTTATTTCTGGAGCTTCCCTGAAAAACCTCAAGTTGTGCTGTATATTGTGAAGATAATGCCCATCCCACAAACCCCACCAGGAACAGTGCTGAGAGGCTTGGGAGCAGCAGCTGTTCCTCCCCTCGGTGGTGATGTCATTGATGATGGCAGCGCAGGCACTGGGACCGAGCACAACGGGCAGGGAGAGGCTGCTCTGACGCTGACATTCCCCTGTGGAAGGGGACAAGGGATCCCTGTCCTGGCTCTCTGTCCAGGAGCACAGGCAGAGCCCCTCGGTGCTGGCTGCTCTTGGAGAAACAACAACTTCTATTTGCAGCCCAAGAGGAGACAGGACAAGGTGGCTCTGGGGCTGCGTGGCTGTGCCCCTCAGCAGGAGCAGGGATCCCACCCTGGGGAGCAGCCCTGCTGTTCTGGGTCACACTGGGACATTCCTGACAGCCACACCCTGCTGCAGCGCATGGCTGGCACCTGGGGCTTGCTCCAAGCTCAGGGCAGGAGTTGCAGAATGTGTGTGCAGGAGCAGGGAGGGGGCAGGATCCAGGCTGGGGGCTCAGCTTAGGTTTGGGTCTCTCTTTCCCGGGTAGGCTCTGCCCTTTGGCTCCCATGCACGGACCCAAGGACTCCCACCTTGGGGGCTCCACAGGACTCAGCCATTCCCCACATTTCCCCGTCACTGGCTCAGACAGGCTCCAGCCCCTGGGGCATCAGAGATCCTGGGAAGGTGTTGGCATCCCAGCAGCAACGGGGTGAAAGCCAGGCTGGCCCCAGCTGTGCTCCAGGGGCAGATGTCCCTAATCCAGCCCATCCCCACCTCCAAACCCAGCTCAGAACCCCTCAGGATGGACCCCAACCTGTTTGAGTGACAGAAGTGACTAGGGCCACCTGTTCCAGCCTTACCATGGAACTGGGAGGAATGGAAAAGATCTGATTTATTAGAACTGCTGGGAAAAGGGTACAAGGGGTGGCCTGGGGTCCTCAAAATCTCACGTGGAGAAACTACTTCTTCTTCTTGCGACGTCTGGTGTTCATTCTGATCAGCTGCAGCCCCTGCTTCTTGATGTCCTCCCGGCTGGGGATGTAGTCATGGTCTTCGTCCTCAAAATCCAAGGTATCTGGAGGGGAGAGTGGAGAGGAGGGGCTGGGGAGGGGCTGGAGGCCACCTCTGCTGTGCCTGTGTCCCTGGGAGAGCTGGCACATTTTGTTGGGATCGTGGGATCCAGGAGAGTCCGTGTGGGCTTTTCTACCCTCGCATTCCAGGGTGACCTGTGGGACCTGGTGGTGCCACTGTGGCCCATCTCCAATGCTGCTGGGGCTTCCTGTAAAAGTCTGGAGATACAGAGTGGTGGGCACAGCTCCTGCTTTGCTGAAGAAAGGCGGTGAGCTGCCAAAAACTCTTTGCCTTTTCCAGGGGATCCACAGGAAGAACCAAGCACTGATTATTCTTCACAGCCAGGTGATTTTGAAAATGAGGGTGTCCCCTCTTGCCCCACAACATCTCTCCTTGTTCCTGCAGTGGCTTGGTGCTCATCATGCCACCACCTACCTTTGTTCTCCCACATCCCTGCCTGATACCATCACCCATGTCTGAAGCCTTGGACACAGCCAAGGTCAGCCTCAAGACCTGGAAGCAATCTGTGAGTTGGCATCTGCTGGGCCAGTGGGAGACAGACAAGGACTCCAAAAATCCCTGGGACCAGGGGCTGGGACACTGTGGGACATGTCCCCACTGTGCTCTCCTACCATCTTCCATAGTGTCTTCATCCTTGAAGGAAATCTTCAGGTTCTGTGTTTCATCTGCAGTTCTTTTCTCCAGAAGGTTCCTGACCTTGACAAAGGTCTGTGAAAGATAGCCTGGGTTAAGTACTGGAGGGCAGGTGGTGTTCCAACCCAAGGGTGCCCCACTGAGGTGCCCTAGGGATGGTCGGTGCCATCTGGGACTGAGCTGCTCCATGGCTCTTCCCTTGCTGAGGAAGGATGACTTGGGTGGCCATCTGTGAGGGGCACAGAGGGGAGTCCCTGTACCTCACTGTGCTCATCAGCAGTGTCCTCAGGCCGGGCTGCCACCCTCTCCTTCAGGAACTGCAGCTTCTTCTCACACTGCTGCAGCTTCTCCTCCAGTCCCACCACTGCAACAGGGTCCTCCTGGGGAGACAGAGCCACCTTGGTGGGGACAGTGCAGCCCTGGTGGTGGTGGTGGCTGTGCCAGGTGTCCCCACGCTGTCCCCCCTGCGTGGCCCTGCTCCCTGGTGCCCCGTGGTACCTGGCCAGGGATGAGGATGCCCCGCAGGTGGAGGTACAGGTTGTCAATGATGTTCTCAAACTCGATCAGGCGCTTCTGGTTCTTTGACATCTGGGCTTGCATCTGCTCCAGCCGCGCCTCTTCCTGCTTCAGGTTCTGCCTCAGCTCCTCTTCCCGCAGCCTGGAGCCAGCCACACTCACATCACAGAGCTGCACAGGGGTGCAGGGACACCCCAAAGCTACTCCAAAAGCTTTCAGATTGCCCCACTCCCAACTGCAGCCCAGCTCCATGCTGCAGGCAGCACTTCCCATGCCAGGCAAAGGGAAAGGGAGCTCTGGCACCACAGATGAAAGTTTGGGTGCTCTGCCAGCAGCAGAGCTGGGAGCTCAGAAACCCTCCCAGGGCAGAAGGAGTGCATGGCTGCGGTGGGGTGGAGGTCAGGGTGCCTGTTAGGACATGTCCCCCCCAAGGGTGGTGGCCTGGTTAGCACAATTGCTTGAGGCCAGCAGCACCTGGTGGTGCTGATGGGCTGGTTAAACTTCAGTTTAGCCTGCTTCAACTCCAGCTCCTCCAATGTCTTCTTCAACACATTCTTCCTCTCCTTGCAGTCATCAATGTGCTGCTGCAGGTTCCCCATGGATCTCCTCTGGGCCTGGATGCTGCTGGGGATGTCCTGGTGGGGGGAGACACAAGGGCTCAGCCCAAGGTGCTCCTGCTGGAAGCAGGACCTCGTGGGGGTTTCAGGACCACAGAGCTCTGCAGTCTCTGGGCATGGAGAAGGGCAGCAAAGAGGGGTTTTGTGGGGCTCCAGGGAGAGGAGAGGAGAGCAGACAACTCCGCAGGGAAATGGGGGGAGCAGAGGTCACAGCCCCCCCAGTGCTCCAGCAGCCCCAGGTTTTAGCAGGGATGGATCTTCTATTACCCAGAGGGAGGAGCACCGCAGGGCAGACTTTGCCTTCTCCATCTTGTCAGTCACAAAGGCCTCACGCTGCATCATGGTCTTGATGGCCTCCATGTCAGCACCTGGGGTGGCAAGAAAGGAGCCATGGAGGCAGGATGGCCATGGCTGTGCCCACATCCCCCCACCCTGCCCCCTGCCAGGCACTCACCCACCACCAATTCCGAGGAGCTCTGGTCATGCTCTGCAGAGAGCATGGACACAGCTTGCTGCAAGGATAGTCAGTGTCACCCCTGGGGGATCAGCACTGCAGGCTGTCCCCTGTCCCCAGCTCACCTGCCCCACACCCCCAGCTCACCCTGCGTATCCCATATCCCCAGCTCACCTGCCCCACACTCCCAGCCCTGCCTGCCCCACACCCCCAGCTTGTCTGTCCCACCCCCAGCTCACCTGCCCCACACCCCCAGCTCACCCTGCCTACCCCACACCCCCAGCCCTGCCTGTCCCGCACCCCCAGCTCATCTGTCCCACCCACAGCTCACCTGCCCCGTACTCCCAGCCCTGCCTGTCCTGCACCCCCAGCTCACCCTGCCTATGCCACACCCTCAGCCCTGCCTGCCCCACACCCCTAGCTTGTCTGTCCCACTCACAGCTCACCTGCTCCACACCCCCAGCTCACCCTGCCTACCCCACACCCCCAGCCCTGCCTGTCCCATACCCCCAGATCACCTGCTCCACCCGCCAGCTCACCTGTCCCACCCCCAGCTCACCTATCCCACTCTCCCAGCTCACCTGCCTCTGCTGCCTTTCGTTCTCCTCCTGCTGCCTGAGGCTCTCAATGTGCTTCCTCTGCTCAGCCAGGGACTGATCCCTGAGATGCTTCTCCGCACGCACTTGGGGTCCTGCCTCAGCCATGAGTTTCTGGAGCATAACAGAGAAGGGAAGAGTTGCTGCTAAAGTCAGTTGGAGCTTTCTACAGATTGATTATTAGATTCAAGTATTGGTTTAGAGTGAGATAAGAAAGAAATTCCTCCCTGTGAGGGTGGGGCAGCCCTGGAACAGGGTGCCCAGAACAGCTATGGTTGCTCCTGGATCTCTGGAGGTGACCAAGATCAGGTTGGACAGGGCTTGGAGCAACCTGGGATAGTGGACTGTGTCTGGGCCATGGCAGGGGGCTGGAATGAGATGAGCTTTAAAAGGTCCCTGCTAACCCAAACCAGATTCCATAAATCTGTGATTTGAGCTACTGCTGAGCTACTGGAATGCCCAGTGTCAAAAGTGACCCCAGTCCATGCAAACAGGCTGTGAAGGAAGCTTGGCAAGGCAGGCTGGGGTGTGGGAACACTGCCTTTGCCATGGCTAGTACTTCAGACAGGCTGACCCCAGCCCCAGTGGACAAGAGGGAGACTCGGGACCTGCGGAGGCCTCTGGGTGCTGTGGGCAACCTCAGCTTCATCTCTTCTGCCCCTTGCTGAAGGAAGGCTCTCGGGCCCAGGTCCGTGGTGCTGTCTGTAGGCCCTGGAGGGTGGGAAAGGGCCCCAATTATCTCACCTTGATGATGGTGTTGGCTTTGAGGCTACTCCGGGCCCTGAGCTCCTCATGGTACATCACAGTCATCCCACACAGGAGGTCCAGGTATCGAGGCAGGTACACCAGCTCCTGGCACACAGGGAGCCACAGCACGTCACCTACCGGGGTTCCCCGTGCTGTGACAGGGTGCAGAGGGGATCAGCAGGGTGTGCCCTGGGACACAGCCCCTTGGGCACCCTGCGCCTCTGCAGGGAGAGCCAGTGAGACAGTGCCCAGTGAGGACAGGCTCACCCTCCTTAGGACCTCCTGCAGCCTCAGGTACAGGTTGGTCACAATCTCTCCACTGCGAATTTTCATGAGCATCTTCTCAATGTCATTGCCCAGCTGGCGAATGGTCTGGGACAGACACGGGGGGGAAGACACAAAGTGATTACACGTGCCATGCAGGGGCTGGCTTAAAGCCCCCCCATGGGGGTTGGCACACCAGGAGGAGCTCCTGGGTACCTGCAGTTGTGGCTCTTGCCACTTAGGATCCATCTCAGCATCCTGCAGCTCCTGCAGGCGCCTCTGGCGCTCATCCCTGGCTTGGCTCCACTGCCTCAGCTGGTGCAGTAGCATGTCACACACCTTCACCTGCTCGTGGACTTTGGCCTCGATCTTCTTTATGACCACCTGATGGGCATGACACCATTTTCCAGGCTAGATGCTGCAGGAGGATGGGGTGCTGCCCTGAAAGCTCCCCCCAAGGTAGGGCTGGGGACACTGCAGCTCCAGTGGGGACACAGGCTCCAGGATGTTGTCACTGGTTTGACAGGGTGGAGTCTGGGAGAGCTTTGTTCTGGGGGCTGGCTGGAATAAGGCAGAGGCAGGCAACTGCTGATGGCAGGGCTGGTGATCAATAAAATCGATCAGGGCCCAGATGGGGATGTTGCCAGAGAGCAGCAGCACCGCTCTATCCCTGCAAGAGGCCCTTGGGCAAAGGCAGCTCAGTGGGCACAGTGCCTCGATCTCCACGGGTTTACAACCAGGGCACAACCTTGGGGCAGACAGTGAAGGGCAGGGAGAGCATCTCTCTGCCAGGGATGCAACTGGACCCTGTAGGAACTCAGGCAGTACGAGAGACACGTAGGACAGCCAGGAGGTCTGCTGGGACAGAGATGCATGGATGTGTTCCATAGTGGAAAGGCACTCATGGGACCAGATGTGAACACCCCCTGTCTCTACAGCAGCCCTGTGGGCTGTCCTGGTGCTGGCACCATGTCCCTCTGCCATGCACTGCCATGTTCTTCCCAATGTCCCAATGTGAGCAGCCCCCGCTCCTGGCCCTGCTGTTACCTCCAGGCTCTCAGTGGCTGAAACGAGCTCCTGCCCCTCTCCAAAAGCATCCTTAATGGGGAGTTTGTTGTGCTGTGGGCAGGGGAGGGACAGAGATGGTCACTGTCAGCCTGGGGATGACAAATCCTTCTGCTGGGCTGTGCTGCCCGCTCCTGGCTGGGGGTGCAGGGCCAGCACCAGGCAGGGGTGCAAAAGGAGGGACCTGCTGGTACCTTCAGGACAAATTTCAGGATATTGGAATCCTCCTGCAAGGCCGCCTGCAGGGTGGGGAGCAGCTCCCTGTTCTGCCGGAGCTTTTCCTCGCAGGATTGAGTGAAAATCTTCCCCGCCTTGCTCTGGGGGACATCAGGCAGATTGTACCGATGGTACCGTGCAGGACGAGGGGGCTGGGACGCCCCTGTCCCCAAGCAGCCCGAGGCAGCACCTTGCAGGCCCACTAGGGCTCGCATCTCCTGGTGGCGCTGGCTCAGCTCAGCCTTGGGGCCCTGCGCGCTGCCGGGGGCCTCCATCCCTCGGCCCCACATTCCCAGATCCCTGAGGGACAGATCCGAGGCCCTGCTGCCCCGCAGAGGTAACCCAGTGTTGTGACTGCAGGGTTCTACCGTGGAACTGTCACCGTGGCACTGCCAACTGCCACACAGCTCCTGCTCAGCCACGGCCCAGCCCCCTCCTCAACACTTCTGCAGGGAACAGGTTAATTAACAACTGCTTAATGAGCTCTTGGAGGGGGACAGAGAAGCATTCCAGCTTTGTCTTCCATTGTCGTGGAAGTGGCAGTTTTCAGGGACCATTCTGAGCCCCACCAGGAACAGGACAACTTCAGGGCAAACATATGTGCACCCAGACACACCAGCAGTGCTCTCCTGGAAGCTGCCAACTCATTTAAAAGCCCACCCATTTGGAAATTCCAGTTAATTAGCCAGGAAATGGTTGTGCAGGGAATTATGCTCTCATTGGAATGGGCAAAGACAGTTACCAATCCCGAGCTTTATTCTGATGCTCACCATACGTTCTTGCTGAATTACAAATGTAATAAGAAATGCCAGCTTGTATCTTTATTTGTCCATAAATAAACTCAGGCTTCCTCTACCAGAGAAAATCCTCAATGTTTGGATTTGCATAAAAAGACTTTATAAAGAAATTGCCTTCCTAGCACCAAGCCCATGAATTAGCTTAGATTCAGATTCTGGAACTCCAGATCTTTAACCTGCTGCCATCCTGTTGTGCTTAAGGTGTTAAACATAGCAAACCAAGAAATTAAACAATTGCGAGATCCGGTATTACTGACACAATATCCTCTGAGGCTCTTGCTTAACATGTTAGTGCTAATTGCCAGTGACAAACTAAATATCAACATGATCATCTTTAGTGCTTCCCAAAGTATGCCTGGAAAGAGGGGCATGTGAAGGGAGTAGCCCAGGTGGTACCCAGGGGCAGCTGCCTGTGCACACAGAGCTCTCCACACCGAGCCCTGTCCGCACAGCATACCCAGTCAGTACACCCCTGCATTTCCTAGGCAGCACTTAAACCCCTGGGAACAAACAAAAGCATTTTAAAATCTCTGTTTCACTTGCCCTCAGCAAAACTCACGCTCTAGAGAGGCAAATCCTCCCAAAATACTGCTGAAGGAATTGATCCTGGCCTTGCACGAGTGCACACAAATTAGCTGCTGCAGAAATCCACTCCCAAGGGGCAGCCCAGGACTGAGGCTCCAGCCCTGCAGCCATCTAACATGCCAAACCTCCCTTTGTCCAGCCGATTTCCACTCTTCCTGATGAAATTCCAGGAAATTCACAATGAGTTAAAGGTGCAGAAGAAAGGTCAGCAGCACAAACCCAGCTCTATTTAACTGTCACACGAGGGGGGAAGTCTCTGGAAGGCAACACCAACCAAAGAGCACCACGCTCCTCCAGGAGAGATCTCCTGGCTGGCCCACAGCTCCTCACCTGCTGCCTGCTATCTGCATGGAAACAGGAATGTCATATTAAAGGCTCCTCAAATTCCTGCTGATTTAGCTTTCAGTCACTGAACCATATCTGCTTTGCCTGATGGTTTGTATTTTTAGTATCTCCTTCCCCCGTTGTTGTCCTCTCTTCCCCTTTTCTTTGAAATACCCTGGTTCAACTTCAAATAATTTGTTTAACACAGCTGCAGCAAGATTTAACAGAATTAGCAAGAACTATATCCCATGCCTCAGGAACTGGCTGGAAATTCCATGCATGGATTAGAGAGCAGCAAGAAAAAGGACAGAGGATAAAGGACAGCTGCCAGAATTGTTCTACTGCACTAAAAAGCAAAGGGGCACACACAAACAATTCCTGCTGGGAATTACTGTCCAACAAAAGCCTGTCTGGCTCCATGGCCAGAGGCCACCACTGCCTGAGATTCATTTTATCATGTGAAAGCAGCAGCTCCCAAGCACAGGCTACTCCCTCAGCCTACAAAAGCATTGCCACAGCTGGGGATATTTCCTCCACTATTAGCAAAAATAAGTATCTTATTTCTTTCTGTATCTATAATATATAAATAGATGATAATTTGTTTTTATTAATGTAGCTAAATATATTCTACAAATAAGTTATTAGGAGAACATCATCCCTATGTAAGCAAGTGCTGTTATAGCCAGTGAAGGAATTCTTTATGAATGGTCCTTTGAAGTACTTTAATTATCAAACAGCCAATTATGGAAGCCTACGTCAGTTTTCACACTGCCAAGAGACTGATTTTCAGACATGATCCACACTTTGCACCTGTTTAGAAGTGGGAAAAAAAAAAGAAGAAAAAGCTCTCTTTTTTTAAGGTCCCTCTCCTCACATACAAAGCCACTCCTCAGTGACCAGTACAATTTCTCACTCAACACTGACAACCTGAAGGTACAAACGATTGGCACCAAACCACTCAAACACTCTTCAGTAGCAACCCTGAAACTAAACCAAAGCCAGAGTAGCCTCCTCCTACACCCTAACTCAGTCCTTATTAGTGCAACTCTGACACAAACTCTTCTTACAGGCAAAGACATCTGTAAACCAAGCAAGTGTAAAATGATTAAAAAAAAAAAACCCTAACCCACACTGCATGGAAAAATCCCAAAGGATTAGTGTCAGAAAATATTTGGCAGCAAGAGATTGGAAAAAACCACGAAGGCCTAACAGAAGAGTGGCTACACCAGTCACTGCAGAAAGTTGTTGAAGCAGATCTGCTGCAGGAAGGTTTTGTTATTCAAGCTTTTCATCTCCTTCCTCCACATCCTTCAGACTGAGCACTTCCAGGGATCCTTTCCCTTTTGTCTCGCTGCGGATCAGCTCGTCAATCTCCCTGAAGCAGCCTGGGTCAATAAGGCACACCTGGAATGTTCCACATTTCATCAGTCAGCCAAGAATGCTTGAATTTCATCAGCCCTACCCAAGGCCTAACATTCACTTTCATTAAAACAATCCTGGTTAGTTACTAAGGAGGATTTTGAAGAGTTGACAAGCTCTGTCTGGCAGCAATCTTTCCAGAGAGCTCTACAGGTCCAGTTCCCTGTGCTGGACATGGCTTTTGCCAGTTGGGATTACTGGATTCTAATCTGTTTGTATGAAGATTTTAATACCAAATTTTGCTTTACCAGACACTGACTTAAAAAAAATAAATTAACTACTCTTAAAATCCAGACCTAAGTCACCAAATAAATAACAGTAACATTCCACATAGGAGAGAAACCTATCAGTGTTGCAGGATCATCACCACTAAGAGGAATTGCACTGTGCACTCAGCTTGGAGCAGCAACCTCTGGATACCAAATGTTACTTCCATGCCCACATCACTAGGATTGTGTGAAATTAAAAATTCCCAGCTGCAGCTCTGGTTAAGGATCTTTGGTAAGCCTGCAGTTTATGTAAACAACTATCTATGAATTCACCTCCTAGCAAAATACACGTGTGTAGTTCAAATCAAATCTGAACCCCAGGGACTGACTTTTGCTTACCATTTCCAACTCTTCCTGGAAGTCTTCACTCTCAGTAACTTTAATCAGTGGCTTGAGCTTCTCTTTCAGCTTCTTGCCCTCCTTTGCTGGCAGGATAAACCTCAGCCTCATGTGAGCACGTTCAATCTGCATGGTCTCCTTCAGCTGCCTGATCACTTCCAGGGCCTGTTGGACAAGAAAAAGGGCATGTAAACACCTGCTTAAGACCCAGCATTCAGATCCAAATCTTGAACCTTTTCCCCAGCTTCAGCGCCATGTCTCAGTGCTGGTCACTGCCACTCTGCTGCAGCGAGGTTGCTATCATGCTCTTTTGACAGATTAACAAAAGGCAGACTTCTTGTTTGTGATCACTTTAACATTTAAAAGCTGTCTGAAATAAAATTAAATAGCTATACTGCAAAACACAAACTCACGTGGCTCAGACGCAAACCTGGTATACCACCTCAATTAGCATAAATAATAAACCTTTTATTTCTCTTCTAACTGTATCAGTTTTCCTTCCTTTCTCCCTTCCATGAATTCTCAGCAAACAAATCGCCTGAGTTTCAGGGAGCTGTTTGTCTCCAGCACTCAGCTGCCAGATGGCCGAGTAATCCTGTGTGGGCCTCAGATCCCAGGGCTCTGCTGATCTCTCTGTGGCTGAGACCTGAGGAATTACACTGCTCCACCTCGGAGCAGGAGCTGAGAGTGCAGGAAACTCACCTGCTGCTTTGTGCTCTTGTTGGGTTTGACAGAGTAGTGAATGTCCTTCATGGCCCTTTCAATGAGGATCACTGTGTAGGGCCGCTTTGTCTCAGGGTTCACGCACTTGTCAGCCACGATGGTGGCGATGTCACGGAACATCTGCTCCAGCTGTGTGTGCCGCTCCTTGTCTGACACCTGCAGCTCCCCCTTGGATAAAATCTGTAAAACAGGGAAGTCAGTTAATGAACTTTGTGGATTTGAAGAGTGCCAAGTGAAGTAACTTTGTTAAATTTGACAGCTGCTTGAAAGGCTGGGTGAGATACGAAGTGAAGCAAACAATGATCAAATTAATAATGTGAATCACTAGAACAGATAGCATTGGAAAGGCTTCAGACAAAAAAACCTCACCACAGAAACACTAAACTGCAGCAAGAGAAGCACAGATTTCACAGAATCACAGAATATCTTGAGTTGGAAAGGACCCCAGGGGATCATCCAGTCCAGCCCCTGGCCCAGCACAGACACCCCAATAGTCCCACCCTGGCATCCCTGGCAATGCTGTCCAAACAGAGCTCCTGGAGCTCTGGCAGCCTTGGGGCCGTGCCCATTCCCTGGGGAGCCTGGGCAGTACCCAGCACCCTCAGGGGAAGAGCCTTTCCCTACAATCCAAACTAAACCTGCCCTGGCACAGCTCCAGCCATTCCCTGGGTCCTGTCCCTGTCACACAAAGCAGAAATGGGAGCTGTCCCTTGGGAGGAGCTGCAGACCCTGATGAAGTCTAACCTCAAGTCTCCTCAGGTTGAACAGACCAAGTGCCCTCAGCTGCTCTTTGTGTGGCCACTCCAGGCCCTTCAACTTTGTCTCTTTCTTTGGACTCTGATAGCTTTAGTTTTTTCTTATATGGCAGCACCAGTGCCCCAGCACTGGAGATGAGGCCACCCCAGCCCAGCCCAGAGCAGGACAATCCCCTCCCTGGCCCAGTTGTTGATGCTGGGCCTGGTGACACCAGGAGAGAAATGTCCCTCCTGGCTGCCAGGGCAATACTGACTCAAGGCATTTACTGACATCTCATCACCCACAGCAAGTCCCAGTTCATACCTCACCAGTAAGGACTAAGAAATTAGATCTGTTACTAACACCTAAGTGAACTGTCCAAAGTAATCAACTGCCCCCTTCCTTTCTCTGCATTCTTAATAACTTACCTCCTCAGAGCTGGCTGTGTCCAGACACTTCAGTGCACACAAGTTTGTGTAAGACAGAATTCTTTCCAGCCACATGCACATACCAAATTTAAAACTATAAAACAGAGCTACTGCTCCTTTTTACCCATTTCTTAACAAACAATTCTTTCACCTATAGCAGCATTCTATAAACACTCTTCAGTACAAACTGACCTAACCGTGTGACTAAAGCTTTTCACATCTTTTATAAAGCAAAGTGTGTGAAACCTACCATTTTACAGATTTCTGTTTGGTCATCTGTCCCAAATGCTTTAACCAGATCTTCCTTCTTTGCCACTTGGCCTTTGGAGACATTGACAAACACCGTGTGCGTCTGCAGGACCTCATCGAGATCTTTCTCCCTAGAGATTGAGACAAATGTAGAAAACTCAGAGTAATCCCAAAATGGAGCCAGTGTCACCCCTGCCATGGGCACTTCCACTCTCCTAGTTTGCTCTGTGCCCTGTCCAACTTGGCCTCGGACACTGCCAGGGATCCAGGGGCAGCCGGTGCCAGGGCCTCCCACTCTCACAGGGAACAATTCCTTCTCAATATCCAATCTATGCATCCCTGTTCCCTGTCAGTTTGAAACCATTGCCCCTTATCTTAGCACTCCATGCGTTGTCCAAAGTCCCTCTCCAGCAAAGTAGCAATGCCAGGAGCACAGCTGTATTCAGCGAGGAGAAACAGCTCCCGCTGCCCCCGGCTGAATCAGCACGGCCAGAACTTTCCAGCACAGGGGTGTCGCTGCCCAGGCACGGGCACGGTGCTCCCGTTACCGACCCGGCGCCTCCTCCCGGGGGCAGATCCGGGGACCGAGGCCTCGCACGATCCCCGGCCCCACAGCCGGGGACTCCCCTCCCACACGCCGGGCCCTTCCCGGTCCTCACACGGGCTCCCCTCCCGCGTCACTACCGAGTCCCCACACGGGGTGCCCAGGTACGACTCTCAGACCCGGCTCCCCTCACAGGCCCTTCCCGGGCCCCGCGCTAGGCCCGAGCCGCCTCCCCGCCAGCTCCCAGGGCACTCACGCTCCGCTGCGCCAGCCCATGACCTTGTTGCGGTAACAGGCAATCTCGAAGCGCTTCCCGGCGCGCCGTGCCCGCACCACGGCCACATTGGTGAGGCGGATCTGGTTGGTGGGGGTGAAGATGGACATGGCAGCAGCGGCCCGCTCCGCCCCCGGCTCGGCCCGGCAGTGAAACGCGGCCGGAAGGGGCGGGAGCCGCGCATGGCGGCGTGAGGGGAGCCGGGAGCGGGTCAGTGCCGGGCGGAGGAGCCGGGACGGGGCGATGGCTGGATGTGATAGAGAGAGAGGCATGAGGGGGGATATTATAACCGTGTTTGTGGGATAATAATGCGTATATGGGCTAATAACCGTGAGGGGGGATGTAATAACTGTGTGTGTATGTGCAGTTATAATTGTGAGAGGGTGCTGTGGAGGGAGATGAGGGTAATGACCGTGGGGTATTTTATTAAGCATGAGTGATGGGTGGGGTGGTAACTCTGTTTAATAATTGTGAGGGTGGTGGGTTGATAAGTGTGAGAGGCAGGGTAAAGTTTGGTAATAACCGTGAAGGGTGTGAGAGGGGCATTACCGTGAGAGGAGCAATAACCACGAGGCTGGGGTGCATGTGTGTGGGGTGATAACTATAAGGGGGGTGTGTAGTTGTGTAGGGAGTAATAGTGAGTGTGTGTATGTGTGCGTTTTGGAGCTAAAATTCTCTTGAATATGTGTAACATCTATTGCATTTGAGGAAACTGTATAGAGGTTAAGGGAATCCCTATAGCTGGTTTGGGTAAAACTGGAAACACTGGGCAAGTGTTTTTGGCTCTTGTCTTTTGTGAGTCTCAGTGTTGCTGCTGAAGGGGTGAAGGGCATCCCCTTCAGTCTTTGCTCTGGCAACTTGAGTAACAGCCAGTGAGAGTTTCTATCCTCTTGGAAATACTTGGATTCTGTGCTCTCAACTGATGTCTGCACAAACAGGATCCAAACTGCAGATGACAGTAGGAGGGTGTCAGCTGTGTTCCTCTGTCAATAAGTATTACAAACCAGCCTTTTTGGGATGCCTGAATATTTCATATGAAATAGATATTCCCATACATCACAGAGGTACACTCCTTGCTGTACCCTGGCTTACTGTGCCCTGAATGTTCTGAACCAACCTGAAACATCTCAGTGACTCCAAATCAAACTTCACTTGCATCACAGAATTCTGTGAAAGTGTTTCCAATTGCATCCACATTTCAGTCTGCCCTTGAAACTCTCTTTGTAATCAGTGTGACATCTAATGTTTTTAAGCAAGGGTTGTGTTCAGCAGAAAGTTGTGTGCATGTGATTTTTCCCTTGGACTGGAGCTTTCTCATTCAAGAGAGGCTGCATTTGTTGAGTTTGTGTAAAACTAAAGCCAGTATGATCCACGGGATTCTTCACAAGGACTTTTTCCTTTCAGGCACTTGCATAGCACAAGTATTTTATGCTTTTCCTTGTAACAGAGCTGCCTTATCAAAGAAAAACACAGAGTTTCCCTCTGACAATACGGACTGCTGGTTTGGAGCTCAGCTGGCACACCTGAGGAGATGAAGGCTTCTTAATTCAATTTTAGTGTCTTGTCTTTAGCCAGAAGCTGTTTTCTGCAAAGCCTGAGCAGTAGCTGGTGATATGAGGCTGTGGGTACCCTGTGATTATTTTGTGTATGCTCATTCCATTTTCACTCTATAGGAATCTGTGACATTCCAGATTGGGATGTCTCAATGGATACCTGGAGCTACTTCCATACTTGCCTGGTGTCCATATGGCTGCACAGATTTTACATCTATTCTGCTGTTGCTTTTGGGATCATCCTTTGGATTGTCATTCAGTTGATTACCACCAGAACCAAAAGAAAGGTAACGGAGCCTGTCAGCACTTTTCTCTGAGAAGACCCCAAAAACCTGTGTGGAAGTGAGTAGTTATTGGGTAAAGGCACCTTCTGAGGCTCTTGCAAATCCCAAATGCAGTTTGGTTATCTGGTTTTGATCCTCAGCCTGGATTGTTTATGTCTGTAGATCACTAAATGCTCTTGTTGCTCTGATGTTGCGGCAGAGCTCAGCAGGGACTCTCCTCACACTCTCCTGGGAGAATGTGTCCCCCTGGGTTGGTCTATTACTCCAGGTAAATCTCTGCTTGTGCCCACTGTTTGCACCTTCAGCTTTTCATTATGATGATGGCAGGGTTGGGCTGTTTTTGGGATGGGAGGGAATTAGGCCATTGAGAATTGCAAGCCTCCTCTTGCAGGTGAGTAAAGATCTGCTGCAGGACTGTGGAGGTTCAGCTGGGTCCTGTTACCTCCCAGACCAGTGGGTACTGTAGCATGGCCTAGGTCAGGAAAACAGGTCCTGGTGTGTCTGTCTGGGTGTGAGAGGAGCCAAATGCTTTGAGTGTTGCTGAGAGTGGCCCCAGGATTTGAATTTTAAATGCTCTTGGTTTGACAGCCCTTGGAGAAGGGACTGCATGTGACACAGCTCTCTTTTCATAGGCTGAGAAATCCATGGCAATCCTTCTTTCCCCGAGGGAACAGCAGAGAAACTGGGAAATGGATGTGCCCCCCACTCAGGCACAGGAGGTCCATGTTGCTGGAGTGAAGATTTTCTATGGCTCTCAGACTGGCACAGCAAAGGTATCTATACTTTTATTGCACATCTGTGAAGTTGCTTTGAAATGTTGTTGTGATCCAAGAACATTGCTTGCCTTAAAACACTGCCCTGGGTACAGATCTGGGAGCTCATCAGCACATGCATTAGCTTGTTTAATCATTGCCCAACATGCAAGGTAAGTGAAAAGTTAAATAAAAATAACAATTTTCCTCCTCCCTTTAAGCAAGGCATGCAGTAGAGATTAATTATAAAGCTAAGAGTTCACTCTTTGCACTATAGTTTAATTTAATAGCAGGGCTTCATAGAGAGAAGTGCTGGTTTTGGTGCTTTCTCAAGAAGAAATGTAATTTGTGTAACTGTGATTAGTTGTTATAATGTTTGTAACTCTTAGCCAGTATATTCCATTTTTGTTTTAATGTGAGGAATTGCAGGTGCTGGTGTCCAGGCCTCCTGTGTCATTATTCTTCCTGTCCTGGGAGAAGTCTTGTAGCTGAGTAAAGCAGGGCTTGTGTGCTTGAAGTAATTGATAACTTCCTATGTTTCTTTGTTCAGAGATTTGCCAAAGCTCTGGCTGAAGCTGTTACTTCTCTTAATTTGCCTGTGGAGGTCATTAACATGGGAGATTATGATCCAGAAGATGGTTTTATCTGAGGAGGTGGGTACAACATAAACACCAGTAATAAGTACAAGTTTTTCCTGGGGTTGTCAAAGCTATTTCCCTCTTACATTTCTCTCCTGTTGTTCTGGAAATCCCTAAAGCTTTGTGTTGAATTGCTTCCCTACCTATGCAAATGTAGCCCATCAGCCCTCAGCAGAAAATACCTAAATTTTGAGAATTTCAAAGCACTAGTTGGATATTTTGCTGTGACAATGACTCTGTATGAGCCAGATCTGTAACTCAGTGCTGAGCTGGGTGAGAGTGGCTGCCCCAGGTGCCCTGTACACCTGGGCAAGGTTCAGAACCAGAACAGGAAGGTGGTGATGCCTCTGCAGCCCTTAGAGGCTTTTCAGTTAAAAATTCCATGTGAGGTGTATTTATTTGGAGTAGTCCTTGATGGGTTTTTCTTCTGTGAATGTTGATAGTTACTACTTGAGAGTTTAAATTAATCCTAACATGAAGTTTTGGTGAAAACTGCGTGCTGGGAATTCCTTAGGGTTTCAGTATGAATTGCCAGCATTTGATACTGCCCCCAACACACCTGGAAATGTGAGGTTGAGGAGTTTGAAGTATTTATCCATTGAGTACTTCCCTGCTGAAGGAGTTGGGTCAGGAAGCTGCTGATGGGGTTGGATGTCCAGTTTTGCTCTGTTCCTGTGTCCCTTTTCAGCCTGACTTCTCTCTACTAATTTAAGGTGCTGTGAAGATTGTTCAGCACCCTTGGGATTGTCACCGGCACCATCCCACTCCAAAAGGAGACAGCCTTGTCTTTTGATTTCTCCCAGCTGCCTGGGTGTTGTAACTATTTGCTTTAAAAGAAGTTCTGGAAAATGCAATGATTTTTTTTGTTTTTCCTCTCCTGCGCTGTTTGTGTGACCAGACAAGCAGCAGGAACATCTGTGTGTTCCTGGTGGCCACCTACACTGATGGGCAGCCCCCAGAGAGTGCAGCCTGGTTCTGCAAGTGGCTGGAAGAGGCAGCCAATGATTTCCGTGTTGGGAAAAGCTTCCTGCAGGGCCTGAGATATGCTGTGTTCGGTCTGGGGAACTCGGCCTATGTGGATCACTACAACACGGTGAGTGTCCCTGTGCTCCCTGCTCAGCTTCTGCTCCTTGAGAGACTCAGCTGCATGAAGTGCAGCAAACCTGAATGGGGCTGGTGGTCTGTGTGGGAATTGCAGCTCTTGTGCTGACTGGGTGAGGCACTGGATTTAGGGCATGGGCATAATCACAGAACCATTGAGCTTGGAAAAAACCCCCAAGATCACTGAGCCCACCCTGTGTGCGATCCCCACCTTGTCCCCAGCCCAGAGCACTGAGTGCCATGTCCAGGCCTTCCTTGGGCACTTCCAGGGATGGGGTCTCCAAACCTCCCTGGGCAGCCCCTGCCAATCCCTGACCACCCTTCCCACGGGGAAATTCCTCCTGATGTCCACCCTGAGCCTCCCCTGGCCCAGCCTCAGGCCGTTCCCTCTCCTCCTGTCCCTGTTCCCTGGGAGCAGAGCCCGACCCCCCCCGGCTGTCCCCTCCTGTCAGGGACTTGTGCAGAGCCACAAGGGCCCCCCTGAGCCTCCTTTTCTCCAGGCTGAGCCCCTTTCCCAGCTCCCTCAGACCCTCCTGAGGTTCCAGACCCTTCCCAGCTCCTTCCCTGGACATGTGCCAGCCCCTCAATGCTTTTCTTGGGGTGAGGGGCCCAAAACTGCCTTTAGGACTGGACTTGTATCAGCAATGCAACTGCAGAGGTACAGTCACTGTCCTGGTCCTGCTGCCACACCATTGCTGGTACAAGCTAGTGCCACTGGTCTTCATGGCCACCTGGGCATGAAGCAATAGGATTCAAATGGGAAATGAGTCCTACAGGCACTGGGAGGTGTGGTAACACATTTGATAACTCCTTACTGAGTTAATTTCCTAGCTTGGAAAGCTTTCTGCAGTCACCTGAGGGCACTGCACTGTAAACTCCTGCTCTTGCTGCTTTTTAAACTTGGCTCCTTTATATGATGAGGGTTCTAGCTTTATTCCCTGATGTGAGCTGTGGCAGTATCTGATGTGACCAGTGTGGCCTGGTCATTGGTCTCATCTCATACAGAACATTTTTCCCAGCTTGTGTTCAGAGCTGGGGCTGTGTGTCACTAGTGGCCATTCTGACCAACAAGCAGCACACAGAGCAGTCTGTTCCCAGAGCCCATCCCTTCACCCCAGGGATGGCAGAGGATTTTCCTATGGAGTCTGAGGAGTGTGGTGCTGTTCAGGCTGCCCTGTGTCTGTGCTGAGCCAGCACCTGAGAGGGACTCCCCAGGTCCCTGCCTTGCAGTGCCATGCAGCTCATTGGCTCTTCCCAGGGTGGATCTTTGCATTTCTGGTTGGCTGCTTGCACTTGGACCTGATTTAATTTCCTTTCCATCCCTTCCTCCTGCCCTAGGTTGGAAGGAGGATGGACAGGTGGCTGTGGATGCTCAGTGCCAGCAGGATCATGACTCGGGCTGAAGGGGACTGCAATGTGGCCCAGAGCAAGCATGGCAGCATCGAGGCTGACTTTGAGGCCTGGAAAGCCAAATTCCTCACTCAGCTACAGGCACTCTGCAAAGGGGAAAAGAAGCCCTGCAGTGGGAAGTGCAAGAAAGGGAAATGCAAATCTTTGGGGAAGCAGAGCAAGGAAAGCTCGGACCATGAACACAGGACGTCGGAACATGAGAATACTGAGGTACAGCCAAAATCCTTGAGGCCTTACTTTATTTGGAGCACTGTTTGACTTCTTCCCTTCCTTCTGCAGTCCAGAGGGCTGCTATGGGAGCCTGGTGATTATTCTGGAGCAGGGGGAGAGAAGAGCTGAGATCCCATGGCAATAACAAGTAGAATGAGCCATCTGAAAGAAGGACCAAAGAATTAGTGATGGAGCCAGGCTCGATGGCATTTGTGTGATGAGGGAGTCTTGTTCCTGGCTGGGGACAGATGCTCCAGGCTGGGTTCTCAGCACAGCCTTTGCCTTGGAACAAAGGCCAAGGGAACAATTCAGTTCCATGTGAGTCATTAACCTGCTTCCACTTCAACCCAGTGAAGCTCAGCTGCTCTGCCTGCATCCAAGGGTTTTCCAAAAGCAGCTGAGGTGTGTCACCTGAGCAGGCCTTGTATGTTCTTTGTGTGTCTGCCTGTAATAGTTTCTCTCTTCTGGAGTGTTGATTGATTGCAGATTTTGACTAAGAAATCCTCTCTGTTTCTCTCCAATGCAAGACCCAAGCTGCTATGGCACATTAATCCTCTCTTGGGCCATATACTGTGGGTTGAATTTTATAGGAAAGTAAGTGGTTCTTCTGGCTGGTTTTGGGAGTGCTGGCTGCTGCAGGGCAGGAGGAATAAATCTTGGTGTCAGCAAGACACTTGGGTTTAAAGGGGTTCAGGGTTCCATATCCATCCTACAGGTTTTTGGTAGGCTATTTCTTGTTTTCAGTGGTCTTTACTGGTGAGCTCATTTCACTGGTTAGCTTAGTCTTGCATTTAACTGTGAGATAATTTTTTTTTCTCTGCCCTCTTCCACAGGCAGAGGAGTTGTTTGAAACCAGTAGTGAGGAGGAAGCTGGAGGCACAGATTCTGTCATCGATGTTGAAGATCTTGGCAATATCATGGGCCACATGAAGAAAGCAAAGGTACTACTGTTAGAGGGAGTGTGGAATGGTCAGGTCTTGGTCACTGAACAGCTGGATTGATTAAAATGTGACTGGCTGGATTTGAATCTGTAGGGTTTGGTTAGCAGGAGAGTAAAATACAATCTACTGAAGAACCTGTCCCCAAAAAGAACTTCTTTGGAGGTGTGCTGGGTGTAGTCACAGACTGACTCTGGCTTGCTCACCAGTCAAATGCTGCAGTGGTAATCTGTGACTTCCAGTCTGAGGGAAGATGCATTTGCAGAACTAGCACTGGATCTGGCTGCAAATCTCTGCACTGAGATTCCCAGTCCATTGCCTGAACACAGGTCCTGCTCCTGTCCTGCCTGTGGGTTGTCACTGAAGTGGAGGTGTGTGAGGACAGGGGCAGAGCTGCAGGTGCAGCAGGAGCACCTGGTTGCAGTCTTGCTCACTGCTGCCCTAGGGTGGGGTCTGTCACACAGCCCCAGTTCCTGCTCCATCCCAGGCTCTTGCTGGCTCTGTTCCCAGTGATTGTGTTGATGTCCCTTTTCTGTGCTCAGTCTGAGCTGGGATGTGTCAGCTCAGCTCACTCACACAAAGGACTAGGGACAGGGAGCAGCTGCAGGGCCTTGCTGTGCTCCCCACTCTCTGAGCAGCTGTTGCTCAGGGTAGGGGGATGGCCTGTGATGTGCTCTGAGCCCATCTGCTGAACCCCTTTGCTCTCAATGACCTTTGCATGGTGCTCTCATTGCTTGTGCACCCTTGAGCTGCTGTCCATGCCCTTCTCACCAAACTGACCTCTGTAATTGCACCTTCCTTACCTTGGTAGGTATTGTGGGGCTTCTCACAGCTCTTTCCCAAAATGGGGCCCTGGCACAGGGTGCCCAGAGCAGCTGTGGCTGTCCCTGGATCCCTGGCAGTGTCCAAGGCCAGGTTGGATGGGGCTTGGAGCAGCCTGGAACAGTGGGTGGAAGGGATGTGGAATGAGATGGTGTCTGAGGTCCCTGCCAATCCAAACTGCTCTGTGACTCTATGAAGATACAACCATGTCCTCGGTTGGTCTGAGCCGAGGTGGCACTGCTGGGCCACCTGAAGCCAGGCCATGGCTCACAGGAGGATGTGAAAGGAGGTGCTTGGAGGGCAGGAGCTTACAAGGGGAGCATGGGGAACTCTGTTCCTCCCCTTAGGCAGGGGAAGGAGGTAAATCAAATGCTGCTGTTTGTAACCAGCACTGTGAGGAGAGGAGCCCCACTGGTGGCGCAAGGCTGGCTGCTGTTGGAGGGCTCTGTCCTGGAGCCTGTGCACTGCAGCTCATGAGGGAAGGCTGGGGAACCTCCTGGCTTCGCTTTGGAGGGAAAAAGGACCACAGTTCCTCATGGAGACCATTGGTGCTGTCTCCTCTCTCCTACGCTCACCACTAGAGGTCAGCGGCCAAAAGGGAACCGCGGGTGCTGCAGCAGCTCCTGGGCGGTGCTTCAGCAGTGGTGACAGCCAGCAGCCGTGTGAAGAATTGGGCATTGAGCTTTCCCTGACTGACAGAATGTAGCAACATCATCATCGGGAGCCGTGTAACCCAGTCAAACCACATATCATAGCCAGTATACAAATAAAAAGTGAGCACAGCAATAAAGTACTTCCTGCTGTTTGCTGGAAGAAGTCAGTGCTGAGGTCAGTGTGGTATGGGTTTGTGCACAGGCAGGTAAAGTTCACTACTGTCTGTGCCTTTTCCGAGGCTGCTTTCTCCTCAGCCTTCCTGGTACTCTGCTGGAGCAGGGAGAGGCCTGGGTTGGATGTGTCTATGTCCTGCAGTAACTGTGACTGTACAGATCGGGTTGCTGTGGCTGTGACCCAAGTGCCACCCTGATCAGAGGGGCAGCTGCTGTCTGAGCTGCTGACATTCACCTGAGCTGGGACCTGCAGGTGTTGATTCTTTGAACCTTTTCCTTAGAGGAGCTGGCAGAGCTCCTCACTCTCTCTGTGAGAGTTGAACACTGCCCTCCTGCAGAGGATTAAATTCTGAGGGGGTAAGTGTTGATGTGGGCCTGAGAGCTCACTCTGAGTGTGCATAAGGGCACCTCTGTTGAAGTCCCATCCCCTTTCTAGGCTCTGAGTCTGCACTGAGAGGTTTCCTGTACCAGGTGAGTCATTCTGCCTTTGGCCATTGTTTTCTCTCTGATGGAATGCTGAACTGTGTGAAATGAGTGTGACACTGTTGTTTTACCCTGACCTAACCTGTTGTCCTTTAGGACTCCTTGCCTACACACCCAAGTACTCTGGGCTGTGGGATCTGAACTAGTCACACACAGGTGAGCAAGTTGGAGAGAAATTTGGGTATCTTCAGGGTTGTATCACAGACAGTTCTTCCTCTGAGTTCCTTGGGTTTGGAATGTGCCTGACACTCTCCAGCAGGAGTTCTGTGGGTGTCACTGTTGGGTATTCACCCCTCTGCCTATGGAATGTGGAACAGCAGGTTCTTGTGCATTGTAGTTAATTTGAAATGGTTTTGGGTCCAACTTTCATCTCTTTTGCATGGATTTGCTCTTGTGAGAGTCATTAGCTGGTAAAGCTGCTGTGCAGGCATAGATAGTCAGAATTCCTTATTGTTCTGCCTTTTCTGGGATGGCACAGTGAGGCTGTGGAGGTGATGGGATCAAATAAAAGCTTACTCACATCTCTACAGATCATCTTAATTTAATTTCACATCTACCTTTTGTTGTTTGCCTTGATGGAAATCAAGGCTGAGATTTGTCTTACAGCTTCCCCCCATATCCTGCAGGTTTGTAGTATTGTCAGAGGGCTTGAAGCAGGTGCTGGTATCTTGCAGCCTCTTGGACCAGATGGATTCAGGAGTTCCAGGGGAAAGCCAGAACCTTTCTGCCAAGTTGAATTATAGTTACTACAGAGTGAGTTAGGGAAGAGATGGACTCCTAAAGAGCTGCTGAGTGTGAAGTCACACAATTCATGGTGCCTTCTGCACAGAATCTGAACCCAAATGGACAAAAGGTTGGGTAGATATTGGTAATATATTCAAGTATATTAACTGATGGCTGGTCCAACAGCAAATTCCTCATGAGTTTACCAAGTCTCATTATATGTGCTGATGGATTTTAATGCATTTAAGAACAAGGTGGACTTGGAAGTTTTGCAGTTGTGGCACACTTTGCCTGTCCTCCAGAGTTCTTCCCCTGATGTGGATTTGTCAGGGAAAGTGAACTCTGATGGTGTTTGTGGCCTACAAGGTGCCATTAATCACAGGGACATCAGTTCTTAGTATGGATTATCTCCCCCAGCTGGGACATCTGAAAGGACAGATCTATCTACACTCATTCCCAGGGAATGGAATGACTTTATTAACCTTCGCATTTATAAACTTCAGGCATGAGTAATAGCAATAATAATATCCTGATTCCTTGTTTGATGGGTTTGGAAGCAATCAAATGAGCATATTTTGTTGATGCAATTTTGAGATTAATGCTCATGTTTTCTACAACAAGCAGTGTAATGATGCTGACAGGCTCATTTGCAATGTAAAGAGAGGGGGAACACGACAAGAGTTTCCAGGAACCAAACCCTACCCCAGAGAGCTCAGTTTGTGTCCCTCTGTATCCCTGGCCCCTTTGGCACTGTTCCCTGAAATGTCACCCTGTTTTAGCCTTTGGAAATCCTACCCCTTTCAGTGTTTGCTGGGAGCCCTTGTAGCCTGGGGCTGCTGTGCAAGCCCAAACCTTGCAGGCCCTGGCTGAAGGAACTCTTCAGGAAGCTGGGTTTGGTTGGAGTGGGGCAGTGGCCAATGAGGTATTTAAGGCTTAAGGTTTGCAGACGAAGGGTCATGTGCAACTTTGTGTTACAGCTAGGAGCTTTTTAAAGGAGGAAAGAATATGTTAACCAAATGGAACAAAATTTGGATATGTAACTTTCAGTTAAAACTGATGTGGACAGCTCTAAAAGCTTCAGCTTTTAATGGATGAAGGATCTCGTTATGAAAAATGCGCCCTTATCTGCAGCAGCTGCCCTGGGCCACATTCTGACTTATGCTACTTTGACTCAGAATTCAGTGTGAGCCTACATTTGAAAATGAGCTTTAAGAAATTTAATTTAACTTCTTGGGGAATACTTCTGTCATGAACAGCAGGATTTGCCATAGGGGCACTTCACCTTTTCTCCTTTCCTGGGTTCAAATCTTTTTTCTCTAAACCCTGGCTAATGGAAAGGATTACAATTACTAAACAACTAAACAAAATCACAGTAATTTCACGACCATAAGGCGCACCAGACTATAAGGCGCACCCCCCGGATTCGGCAAAATTCGCAACTTTGTAGATCATATAAGGCGCACTTTTTTTTTGCAGCGAGGCCCCGCCGCCAGCTCACCCCGTGCCGTTGCTGGCCGAGGCCCCGCCTCAACCCAGCAGCCGTTGGCCCCCGGGCCCGCCTCCACCCAGTAGGGGTGGTGCCGCGAGCCACCGAGCCACCCTGGACCCGGCAGCCATGGGCCCCCGGGACTGCCTGGATCCAGGAGCGGGGGTGCCGCCGGCCCCCTAGCCCGCATTCACGCAGCAGCCGTGGGCCCCCGGGACTGCCTGGACCGGAGAGGGGCGGTGCCTCGGGCCCCCTGGCCCGCCTCTACCCGGCAGGGGCAGTGCCCCGGGCCTCCGGGCCCGCCCCCAGCCGGCTGCTGTGGCACTTCCAGTTCCCCCCACGGCTCTCAACTCACACTTCCGGTTTGTCAAATTTCGCCGCTTTGTACATCAGATAAGGCACTCCGGACTATAAGGCGCACTTCCGGGTTCGAGGGAAAATTTTAGTCAAAAGGGTGCGCCTTATAGTCGTGAAATTACTGTACAAGGGATCTTGAGGCTTTTTCTGAGTAAGGCTTGTGAGTGATAAAAGGGAAAAAAACAGCCCCAAAAGAACTTTAATGTAACCTGTGTCTGGATGTGTAGTCTCTGGCATTTGGTGTGGCAGTGGCTTCCTTACAGAGTGAGAGCTCTGAGTGTTTATTTGCAACCTTTTCCTGACCATGTCCTTTGGTGGAGATGGTCAGAACTGACCCTGCAGCAGCCCAGCCCTCCTGCTCACCATTTCTCACCAACTTTGTGCTCCATTTCTGCAGTGGTTTTCTTTTTGCTGTGCGTTAAGTTTCCTGCCTGTCTAATGACAGATTTGAGAAGACTTCCCCAAATTTTACAAATCAATCCAGCAGAGCCCCTCTGTGCTGGAGCCAAGCTGGGGGTGCTCACCTGGAGAAGGCTCCAGGGAGAGCTCAGAGCCACTTCCAGGGCCTAAAGATCCTCCAGGAGAGCTGGAGAGGGACTGGAGACAAGGGATGGAGGGACAGGACGTGGAATGACTCTCCACTGCCAGAGGGCAGGGATGGATGGGATATTGGGCAGGAATTGTTCCCTGTGAGGGTGGCAGGCCCTGTCACAGGGTGCCCAGAGCAGCTGTGGCTGCCCCTGGATCCCTGGAAATGTTCAAGGCCGGGTTGGACAGGGCTGGAACAGCCTGGGACAGTGGGAGGTGTCCTTGCCCATAGCAGGGATGGGACTGGATGGGCTTTAAGGTCCCTTCCAACCCAAAGTATTCCAGTATTGTGGGGTTTTTTTTACCACCAGAAAAATTACTGTTGAAATGAAGTGTTCTTTTAGTCCTGAACTCCATGAAAAAGAAAGAAATGGAGTGGTGAAGTCTTTACAGAGCCATTTAAAAAAGAATCTGGAAAAGATGGGAGGAGTGTGGGAGGATGTGTGCTGTCCACTCTGTGTGTGAGAGCAGAAGAGACTGAATGGAAAATCTTACTGCTTTGAATTTGGGCTTTTGGGACACTTGTTAAACTGTGTTAACTGGGTTTCAGTTGGGATTTTTGTAGCACTGAAGAAAGAAATAAAATGTGAAAATATGTCTCAGTTTTCAAGTATAAGCAGTCCCTTTTGGGTGGACACAGACACATTGTTAGTTTTGACTTGTTTGATGCCTGTGGAAATCAATCTTGTTCCTGGCTTGTCAGGGAAGTCTCCCAAATCAAACAAACTCTGGCAGGGCCTCTCAGCAGTGTGTGAGTTGGAGCTGTGCTTCAGCAGCACCTTGTAAAAGCTGCTTTACAGCAGAGCAGTGCTGCTGGAGCTCAGTGCAGCACTCTGACCACCCCTGCAGAAACATTGAAAAGTTGTGACCTGGGAGGTTTCTTGTCCTTGAGGACTTGGGCTGATGTTGAACCTACGAGAAGATGATGGTGGGATCATTTTGCCTCTGCATTTCATGGAAGGTGCTCAGTGCCCTTTCAGTCCTGGATGGCAGCATAAGCTCTTTTCACTGCTTGTCTGCAGGAATTTGGGATTTCAAATACTGCTGTAAATGTCCAGAAATCTCATCACTGACTTTTCAGACAAAAAGAAATGGAAAATTCCCTCTGTGAGGATGGAGTTGCAGGTCTGTTTTCCTTTGTTGAGCTGGGGCTGCTGCCTCAGGATAACACCAGGGACCTTCTGTTACCCAGCAGCATAGGGAGGGAGATGGGGATTCCACCTCCTTATTTAAAATTCATGGGGGGGTTCTACTTCAGGAGAGAAAAGTCCTGCTTCTGATTTTGGTTTTTTTTGGTATCAGTCAGAACTTCTCAGGGACTTTCCCCATTTGGAAGGGAATCTACAAGGAAGATGGAGTGCCAGGACAGGGTATGACTTCCCACTGCCAGAGGGCAGGGACAGATGGGATATTGGGCAGGAATTGTTCCTGTGAGGATGGGCAGGCCCTGGCACAGGGTGCCCAGAGCAGCTGTGGCTGCCCCTGGATCCCTGGCAGTGCCCAAGGCCAGGTTGGATATTGGGGCTTGGAGCAGCCTGGGACAGTAGAGGGTGTCCTGTGGCAGGGGTGGAACAGGGTGAGCTTTAAAGTCCTTCCCAATCCATTCCATGATTCTGTGACTTTAGCACCACTTTTTGAGAGCATTTGCCCCAATTTTCCCTTCTGCCCCAGGCTGATGTTTTAGTCATGGCCAGATGCTGCATTGCCCCGTTCCCATCTCAACTCCTTGTGCTGCTCTCAGCTCTTTGTGCTTCACTGGCCAGAGCTGGGGTGGGTGTGTAGCCTGTGATTATGTAGACTCTGTTTTTAATGAGATTGTCTGTCTGTTGGGCTGTTTGCTGGTTCACAGCTCACTCACACTGAGTTTTCAGTTCTCTCTGCTGTGGGAGCTCCAGGCTGTCTCTGCTGGGGACTGACAGCAGCGGGGGCTGTGGGATTGACAGGGTGTTCATCCCTGGGCTCAGCAAATTGTAGCTCTGTCTCTTCCTGTCACAGCTGAATTGTGACAGCCACAGCTGTGTTCCTGCAGGACAGTCCCCACAGTGCACCCTCTGCTCCAGTGCTTGTGTGCTGGGGTGTTTTGGTGGAGTGGGCTCCCTGTCCTCTCTTCCCCACGTGTTTCAGCCTTCCAGGAAGGTTGTTCTGTAAGGAAAGGAGCATCATTCCTGTGGGCAGCCTGGTGTGCCATCAGCTCCCTAAATCTCCACGTGGTACCCCTGCCAGACAAGGCTGAGTGAGGGGAGGAGCTGCCAGCATTGCTGGCTCTTCAGCTGCCCCTGGGGCATTGATTCCAGATCTCTGCTCTGTGAACTTTAACTCTCCTTCTTATAATTCATGAACTTTAACAGTTCATTCTGCAGCTCCTGGGGAAGTATTGCTAATCCTTCTTGCTGCCAGGCAGCTTTTCCTGACAGCCTGGCCAGAGTTCTCTCAGTGCTGTTCTGTTCGTGCTGGCTCCAGCCCTGGTGTGTTCCTGTTTGCTTAATGCCTGTGCTTTTCATTTAGGAAAAGATCCTGGAGCTTGTAGATGGATGAGGCTGTAAATCATGGCAAGGCCAGGAGTTCCCTTTGTCTGACCATTGGGAGGTTAAGCAGGAAAGAAGTTGAGTCATAATTGGGTGTAAATTTTTTTCTGAGAGTAAAAGCTTTTGGGGGAGCTTTTTCCCCCTGCCATGGCACATCAGTAAATAGAGCCATGAGGCTAAAACTGCTAAAATTAAGTTAATTTAGGGAATCACAGAATGGCTTGGGTTTGAAGGGACCTTAAAGGTCATTTTGTTCCATGGTCAGGGACACCTTCCACTGTCCCAGGCTGCTCCAAGCCCTGTCCAGCCTGCCCTTGGACACTTCCAGGGATCCAGGGACAGCCACAGCTTTTCTGGGCACCCTGTGCCAGGCCTGCCCACCCTCACAGGAAAGAATTTCTCCTTAATATCTGACTCTTAATTTCCCCTCTGTCAGATTGAACCTGTTATTGCTTGTCATGGTACTCCAGCTCCTGATGCAGGGTCCCTCTCTGCTTCCCCTGCGTCCCCTCCAGACCCTGGAAGGTGCTGGGAGGTCTCCACACAGCCTCCTATTCCCCAGCCTTTGTGTGGAGTTTGGGTGCCTTTTTTATTTTTCTCCTCCCTGCACAATCAGTTTGAAGAGTGTTTGATGGATAAAGTGGGAAACACAGGGAGCTGTGGGGCAGCTGCACATCCTGCAGAGAGCACTTCAGAGAGCAGGACAAGTGGCAGGAGCACATCCTGGTGGGCACCTTTGGGAGTGACTGGGGCTGAGTTTGGAAGGACGATTTGGAGGAAGCCCTTTGAAACACTGGCACTGGGATTTGTCCTGGGGCAGGGGCTCTTGGTCCATGGAATGTGTTTTCCTTGCCTTGGGAATGTGCCACCTCTGGCTGTTGTGCTGCCTGTGTGAGAGGGAAAGGGAAGGGATTTGTTTTCCCCTCAACTGCCTTTTCCCCTCATACCTGAGGTTCATCTGCCTTTATTCAGAACCAAACTCCTCCAGCCTGCAGTGGAGCTGTGCTGAGCCTTCCAAGGAATTGGGGTGTATCCAGAGGTTTTCCTCATCTCTGGGCTCACTTCTCTGTGAGCTGCACCACCAGTTTTTGGCAGTGAAGTATTTCAAGGGCCTGAAAAGCTGGCTCTTGTCACTGCTTGCTTGATTTGTTATGGAAAGGCAGTAATTTGCCTTGGATTTACTGCAGGGCTTTCTACTGAATCACCACAACTGGAGAAGTTTGTTCTGTGCAAAGTTAACTTTTCTCTCTCCTCTCCAACCCTCAATAACAGATCTGAAATGTTTATTAAGCAAATAAGTAAAAATCCCTGTGCAGTGAGTTTCATTTCCCTCCAGGAGTATGTGCAGCCAATCCCCTGCCAAAGTGAACAGGTCAGGTTTGCAGGGCAGGGAAAAACAAAGCATGGTTTTGTTTACAGGCTCTCACATCAGGGTGTGGGCAGGGAGAATTGTGCTCCCCTCTGTGGAGGGAAGATGATCACTGAACTGTATTTTTGCCCTGCCAGGAAGGAGTTGGATACTGGTCTATTGAGGTGCTTTCCTCAGGTGCTGCAGTGACTGGGAGATAGAAATGCAAATGTTTTCCATGCAGAAGGACTTTGTCTGTGTTTGGAGGCTCTCTTGGATGTGGTCTCTCATTTTTAATTAAATCAATGACTGCATTTTTAATATTAGGATGTTATTTAGTTCTTCTGGGAGGATTGACCTTGCCTGAGGTGGTAGAGCTAAGGCCAGGAGGTGTCCATGTTTAAATCCTGATCAGGACTTCGAGGGGCTCCGCATCACAGGATCAGTGATTGATTTGGGTTGGAAGGGACCCTCAAACTCCTCTGGTTCCATTCCCCTGCTGTGGGCAGGGCCTCCTTCCTCTAGCCTAGGCCTTAGTCTGTGCTAAGGTAGGACCTGGGTTAAGTGACGGCTTGTGGCAGGACAAGATCTTTATTTAACACTTGGAAGGTGAAGTTTCTATCTTTTGTCTCCTTCCTTTCTTAAGCATGAAGCTTTCCCAGCAATATTAATATTTTACCATTGAAGAGTCTTGCTGATAAATTAAGATCAAGGCTTAAGAAATGAGCTTTAAAACCCACTAAATGACAGTTAATTATTAGATGTAGGCTTCCAGGGGAGTTTTGATGTGTTACAGAAATCCTGCCTAAAGGCTCAGAAAGCTGAGTGGAAGGAAGCAGAAGGTGGATACAGCTTTCTCCTTAAGAAAGGACCATGTTGTGGTACTGGTTTTTGAAAAATGTATTTCTGAACAACATCCCTGAAACTGTGAGCACAGCTTTATCCAAAACAAGTAGGGAAGGAATAATCTCTGTCCCTAAATGTTTTACTCTTCTGTTTCCTTCTAAGTGTTAATTAGGAGCTCTGTTTTGTCCTTGAACCTCTCTGTGTGTGGGTTTTAATATTTAATTTTATTTTTCTTTGGAGGCACCTTTTATTTTCTGAGCTGTTGCTCAGGTACAGAACCAGTCTGTTTATGTGCAGGAGCAGTCAGACTCCTCTCCCTGTTTGTGATGATGGCAAGTCAGGAACACTGGTTTCCTTAGTGATGCTGACAGTTGGTGGGGAGACTCAAACTGGAAACATTTCCATTAACTTTTCCATGGCTTTGGCACAAAAGAGGCTTGGATGGGAAATAGCCTCAGTGTTGTCAAGACAAAATGTCCTTTGCTGGTTTTTGTTTGTTGTTTATCAATAACTCCTTCAGTAAAAGCCGTAAAGGACTGACAGATTACAAGTTGCATGAAATATCCAAGTAATTATTTCCACTTTGATGCTTCTTTGTGCAGACATGAAACAATAAATACCCATAAAGTCTCAGCTGTGGCACTCACACAGCAGGGGAGTCACCACTTGTTACGTGCCAGGGTTTGCTTCTCCTGCCTGTGACTTTATCCCAATGTCTGGAACTCCTGCCCAGGGCTCAGCTGTGTGTGGAAGCAGCTGGAAGCCAGACTTCCATGGCTGCTGCTGGAAGGGGCAGGAGGAGCAGCCTTTTCCTGCAGGCCTTTGCTGTGGCTGAATTTTGGTGGTGCAGGTGGCTGCTGCTTCAGGGCTCCTCTGAAGTAGAGGTTCTCCCTGAGCTCTCCCAAGAAGAGCTGGCACTCCTGGCACTCCAGGCACACAGTGGTTTGGTTATTGTGCACTCATTAAACATTTTGGGCTTAAAACCTGGAGTCACTCTTAGATGGGATTTCACACCCTGGTTATTAATATATCCTTGGGAATTTTATTGCTGTGTCAGTGGGACAGTCTGGTGTGCTAAGGGGTGTTGTTTTTCCTGTTTACTGTCCTAAATGACTGATGGGAAGAGGGATGAGATGCAGGGTTACAAGGAAGCAGGAACTGCTCTGTGGCACTTGGCTCAGTTTGGTCCAGCAGGTGTGTGGCTGTGCCCCAGTGTTGGAGGTGATGCCTGGCTCTAACTGGCTGTAATTAATTCTGTGTCTTCCAACAGAGAGAGCAGGAGCTGCAGGAAGGAGCTGCTGGAGCTGGGAGGAAGGAGGAGGCTGTGAGGAGAGAGATGATCACCCCAGCCCTGAGGGAGGCACTCACAAAACAAGGTGAGGCTCTGCCCAGAGCAGCTGGGGCACAGCTCAGAGTCTTGGTGCTGGCTTTGAGCAGAGCAGTGGGAAAGGGGCTGCCCTGGGCCCACAGCCAGGACACATGGAATGGCTGGGGCTGGAGATCAGCCAGTCCTAGGCTGAGTCCCCCAGGGCAGGTGGCACAGGAATGTGTCCATAGCAGGGTTTGGGATTTGGCCATAGAGGGAGACTCTGGGGCTGTCCTGGGCAGCTGTTCCAGAGCTCTGTCACTCTGAGGGAAGTGGTTTTCCTCATATGGAGGTGGAATTTGTTTTGGTTTAGTTCATGGCCACTGTTCCTCATCCTGTCAGTGATACCACTGAACAGAGCCTGGCACCACCTGATACCACCTGGGGATATTTTATGGATTGATGGGATCCCTCTCAGCCTTCCCTTCTCCAGACTGACCAGGTCCAACTCCACAGCCTCTCCTGACCAGGGAGATGCTTCAGGCCCCAAATCATCCTGTGGCCTCCACTGGACCCTCTCCAGTAGCTCCTGGTCTTTCTTGAGCTGTGGAACCCAGAACTGGGCACAGCACTGCAGAGGTGCCTCACCTGGGCTGAGCAGAGGGGCAGGATCACTCCCTGACTTGCTGGGAATGATCTTTCCAGGATCCCAGTGGCCCTTCTGGCCTCCAGGGCACTCTGCTGCTCCTGAGCTCCTCATGCAGTGCCTGAAGCTCCCAGGGTTGGATGTACCTGCTGGGGCAGCTTGAGGGAGGTGCCAATGGTCCCACACTCTGCAGCTCCTACAGTGTAGGTTTGTCAGAGAATATTTAAAGATCAGCTTTGCATCTGTTTTGCATCTTAGTCCTTTGCTTTTATCTCAAACTCTGATTTGTTGCTGAAACACTGTTTCCAGGAAAGGAAGTAGTTCAAACTAATTTTAACCATCCACTAGATGTTTAGATCAGCAGCTCTCCAATGAGAGCAGCTGGAGTGGATTTAATGTATTTTTTTAAAACAAAGGACCAGCAAAGGAGAGGCAGACTGAGCCCTGCAGTTCAGGAGCCTCAGCTGGGAGTGGCAGAGCCAGGAGGAAGCTGCTGGGAGCTTCCTTTTGCTGCTCACATGGAGACAAAAGAGAGTTTAGTCTGATTTCTTTTCTCTCTTGGGGTGAAGTGTGCTTGGTTTGCTGCTAAATCAGTGTTATAATGGCATGGTTAAGGTTGGAAAAGGTCTTTAAGATCATCATGTTCAACTACCAACACAACACCACCCCCATGTCCTGCAGTAAACCATGGCCTCAGGTGCCACATCCTCACATTAATTCAGCACTTCCAGGGATGGGGACTGCCCCACTGCCCTGGCCTTCTCTGCTGGAGCTCCTAAGAACACCCCTGTGTCACTGAGAGCTGAGCTCTGCAGTCTGCCATGTCCTGGTGAGTCCAGCTGTGCACCCCAGCCCTGCTGCTCCCAGGCCTTGGCTGCTCTTTGAGCTTTGCACTGAGCTTTGCATGCCTGTGTTCTGCCCAGCCTGTGGCTGCCAGCCTTGGTCACTGGGTTTGCATCAGCCTGGACACAGCTGGGAAGCAAAGAGCTATTCTTTAACTCTCCAGTGTGAGAAATGACCCAAGGGCTCAGCAAGGACTGGCAGAGACTTTTCCTTCTCCTCATGGCCCTCAGGGAGCTGCTGCTGGCTGGGACCAGTGCAGGCCTTGGACCAATCCATCTCTTCAGCCTCAGTCCTGAAGACTGTGGTGTGGTGGCAGTTACTTTGGTTTTGTTTGTCTGTGTTTGTATTTGACTGTATTTTATTTATATTTTACTTCATTTTGTGTTTAAGGTGGCAGCCTTTTGTTTTTATTTCTTCTTTTTGTTAGTTACTACTAAAGAAAGCAGGGGAGGGGGACAGTGCTCTGTGCTGGCCCTGTGCTCTGTGTGGTGGTTGGAGCATTTCCCCCAGGCTCAGTCTCACCAGTCGCTGCTGGTTTGGCTTTGGGTGTGAATGGAACTGTGCTTTTGTACAAAGTGGCCATTTGGAAAATAAAGCAGTGCTGGAGGGAAGGTCACTTTCCTACCATAATTTTTTTGACTCAAAGAAGGCTCGCCAGAGAGCTCTGATGTCCTTGTGACACTCCAGGGACAGGAATTCATTATCCAGATAAGTGGGTGCACATTTCTCCCTTCCTGCAGTTCTCATGGTAGTGCCACCAGTGTTGGAACCAGTGGTAGGATCTGCTCACGTAAATCTGCACTTTCCAAGACTCTCATCTGTTGAGTCCTTACAGCCCAGCTGCCTCTCCCAGCTCTCCCTCCTCTGCTGCTTACCAAATTCTTCAGTGGTCACTCAGCTGTGAAAAAGATAAGCTGTGTTGGGTTTTTTTTATGTCATAAAACATTTTCTTGTAAATAACACACAGGGAAGGCTTTTGTGGCTACAAAACTAAAACAATTCCCTTCTTCCCTCAGCATCATTCCCCCTAAAATAACAAGTGCAGTGTAGTCAAAAGATTCTCATTTATTTTGCACCAACTGGTTTCTTTGAGTGTAGGCTCAGTGTCTTTTCAAGGGTATCCCTGAGGGCATAATTAGCCCAGGAGAAGGAAAATGAGTATTAGTGGTTCAGGGAGAACTGTTCTTTGATTCTACAGTTGTATAACAGAGGTTTTGGTGCAGCATCTCCTCAGTCCATGGTAGTGCTCACTGTGGATTCACATTCAAAGCAATTTACCTTCCTGGAGGTAAAGGGAACAGTGCTTAAGCAAAGGTGGTTTTTATTTTAGCCCTTGGAGTTGCCTGCTTGCAGATACCTTGATAACAGGTATTCAGCAAGAGCTGCCTTTGAAAGTCCCAGCCAGGGACAACACAATTCCAGTTCCATTTCCATCAGTGCCCAGCCCTGCCTGAAACAGCAGCACAGTGCTGAGGCTTTGGTGAGTGCTCAGTGCTGGGGGGGAGAGGCTGGCAGTGGTTGTGTGTTGGGTTTGCAGTGCTCCTGGTAGTGCTTCAGTCACCCTGTGTGTTCAGGTAGCCTGAAAGAAATGAACTGAAACTAGAAACAAACTTTCCATGTTTACATTTCCTTGGTGTTTAGCGAATACAGCTCTATTTCACATTTGCTTTTTGAGGTTGCTTTTAAATTTTTGATCCCTTCTGGGCTGAAAGTTGCTTTTGCATGACCTGGATGCCAGGAGCATTTGGTATAGACTGAAGGACTTGTGAGCCTTTCCAGTGTTCCTGATTTCTCAGGAAGTGCATTTAAATCCTTGTTGAGCTGCTGTTTCAATAGGAAAGATGAAGGTAGAAAAAACACAGTGGAGTTTTCTTTTTCTGTAAAACAAACAAAAAACCAAAACACCCTTCTGTGTGTCAAGGGAGGCTCAGGCTGGAGATCAGGAAAGGCTCTTCCCCCAGAGGTGCTGGCACTGCCCAGGCTCCCCAGGGAATGGGCACAGCCCCGAGGCTGCCAGAGCTCCAGGAGCTGCCAGAGATGCCCAGGGTGGGATTGTTGGGGTGTCTGTGCAGGGACAGGGACTGAGCTGGACTTGTGGTCCCTTCCAGTCAGGCTGTTCATGACTCAGGGACTGACCACGACTTTGTGCTTTGCTGGGGCTGGTGCCATCATTAGTCACAGCTGCTTCTGGGTTTGCCAAATGTTTTATTGATGCTGATGGCCTGACTGAAGCCAACCACTTCCTGCTGGATGCTGGCAGCTGGGAGAGGGATTGTTCACTGCCTGCCTGAGCTATTTGGAGCTCAGACATGATGAGTCTCAGTGCCAGCCACCTCCATCAACCCTGTCCTGTCACAGTGGCTGTTGAGCAGCCCTGGGTCAGCTCTGACGCACTTCCATCAATGGGGCAGGAATGGAACAGGAACAGTGAGCCCAAAGCCCTGAGAGCTGTGTTTGCTCAGGAGGCTCCAATGGGGAATGGCTTCCTACTGCCAGAGGGCACAGTAAGATGGGATATGGGGAAGGAATTGTTCCCAGTGAGAGTGGGGAGCCCCTGGATCCCTGGAAGTGTCCAAGGCCTGGCTGAATGGGGCTTGGGGCACCCTGGGATAGAGAAAGGTGTCCCTGGCCATGGCAGGGGTGGCACTGGATGGACTTTAGGTCCCTTCAGGTCAGACCATTCCATGATTCCAGGATTTCTGAAGCTGCTCACGCTGTGTTTCTGGCATGCTCTTTGCCTTGCTCTCTCCTGCCTGTAACAGGACCAAACAAATCTCTGCTCTTCCTGCCTGGCAGCACAGTGGGAATGGGTTAATGATGCCAAAGGCTGACCCTGCTGACATTGGATAAATTATTCTGTCCCATAAGGACAGTTTTGCTGCAGTCCAGTTGGTTCTGTCCTTACTGTTTAAGGAAGGCTACAATTTAGCCCCAGGGTGCCCAGGACACCTCTATTTTACTTGTCTTCAAAAACAAGTGGTGCATTAAGAGACAGCTCTTATCTGAAATAGTCTCTTCAGCAGCTATTTAAACTGTCGTGCTCTGACTTTGTGCTGCAGCTAAAGATGTGCTTCAGCCGGTGACTTTTAGCAGGGAAGGGCAGGCAAGAGGCCGACTTCAGAAAAATACCAGAGACTGGGCATTTTGAGTGCTCACCAACCTGGAGTTGAGGTTTTTAAAAGCTTTGGTGGCTTTTGCCGTCCCTTTTTGGGCTGAGGCTCCCAGTGCCTGCAGCTCTTGTTCCCAGCTCAGCCTGGCTCTGTGCTGAGCCTTTGAAGTGTCCAGCGTGTGGAAATGGGATCCCAAGCCATGGCACAGAGCTGGCACAGCTGGCTGAGTGCTTTGCAGGTTCTGTGCTCCAGGCTTTGGGATCTGGCAGGCTTTGGGAGGAGCTGTTTAACTCCAGGTGGCACTAGCAGCCCACAGCTGGCTCTGGGATTGGTGACACTGGTGTAGTCCCCAGAATGTGCCACAGAAATCAAATACTGGCTGTGGGCAGATTAAAAATTACTTTGCTAACTGACAAATTACTTGTGGTGATCAGAATAAATGCAGTGACCAAACCCAGGCACAGAGAAGACTTGATCAATTCCTTAGGAAATATCTGTAAATAAAAGGCAAACACACAGGTAACAGGCAGCAGAAGATGCTTAAGCCCCACTGTGTGAGAGCTGACTGCAATTCTGATGGGCTGGCACAGCTGTACCACCTGAGCAGGAGCAGAGGAGACGAGAAAATCACGTTTGAGGGGCTGATTCTTCTCTCATATGTTACTAGAGCTGGTACAATAACTCCATGTATAACAGAGGAAAATAAAAATAAACACATTTCTATTTGAAATGCATCTTTTTTTGGTTTGTTTTAGGTTTTGGCAGGGCTTTGGAGAGTATTGGGCTTTGAAATTAAGTCTAAGCTGGAACAAAGTACAGGATATGTTCAGGCAAGTATAAAATTTGCTGTCCTTTCTTCATAATGTGACACTTGCCCTACACAAGAGGACAGTTCAGACATGGAAATGTAGAGAAGGGAATGTGCCCTGAATGACTGAAAAGTGTCTCAGGAAAACAGAACAGAAAAGAGATGCAGCTCATAGCAGTCAGCAGTTCTATCTGTTACCTTCTGGGTTTGCTCTGGGTGGTTCAAGAGGAGACTTGTGCAGGTGGAACCTCCCATTCCAGACTTCAGCCAAAGCTGACCCTGAGGTACAGCTCTTAAAAATGCCAAGTGTTTGCAGATTTCTTGAGTTTTTCTGTGAATAAGAATTGCAGAATCCCATACTGCTTTTGGTTGGAAAGGACCTTAAAGCTCATCTCATCCCACCCCTTGCCATGAGCAGGGACACCTTCTCCAAGCCCCAGTGTCCATCCTGGCCTTGGGCACTGCCAGGGATCCAGGGGCAGCCACAGCTGCTCTGGGCACCTGTGCCAGAGTATCCTCACCCTCACAGGGAACAATTCCTGCCCAGTATCCCGCCTAACCCTGCCTTCTGGCAGCAGGATGCCATTCCCCCTGGGAATGGCTGAATCACCTGTGGGATTGGTTGATCTTTGAGGTCCATTCCAACCTCAATCAGTTCATGATCCCTTTTTGGGAGTGCTCTGGCTTGGTGGTGCTTTTGGGCAGGGGGCAGATACAGAAGGCTCTGCTGCATTTTCTCTGGTGTTGACACAGGTGAGAGTATCAGTGCTCTCCAAGGCTGTTTCTGACAAAGGCATAATTTGACAGGAAATTAAACCTTTGGCTATGGCAGGTTTTACACTGCTGTGCTTCAGAGGGAAAGGTGCTCTTGGATGAAAAGAGACATCTGGGTTGAAGGGAAAAGCCAGGCTTTGAGAATCCTTGGGGTCTCATGACCAGCTGTGGAGGCTGGTATTTGTGGTAGCTCCTGGCATTCCCACCTCTGAACTTTGCAAGTATCTTTTTCCTGGCTCTAGGTTGGCTCTGAAGCAGTTGAATCCCTTTCACTGCCCCCAGGAGGCTTTTACTGTGTCTTAAAAGTGTTCAAGATGTGGTGTTGTGTACAGTGAGAGGGATGTGAGGCAGCTGAGGCCAAACCTTCCATCCCTTTTGGGGGACAGGGTTTGTGCTCACAAGGGACAGTCCATGCAGTCCCTGCTTCTGTCCCTCTCCTGCTTTCAGCTCATGGGAGAAATCCTTCCCAAATCATGAGCCTTTTGTACTTTTTAAGAGCCTTTTTTCAAACAAAGAGACAATCTAAAATAGGTCTTGATGGACCTGGTATCAATTTCTTTAAGGTTGAGCAGTTCTAGGAATAAAGCTGGAGGTGTCTCTTGTCATGCTTGGGCAATCTGAAAAAATCCATTTGCCAGAGTCCTCTTCTTTCTAGATTTGTATAAAATACTGATATAATCTGAATAGGTGTATTACCAGGGACATTTGTTGTTGTTATTGTTATTATTATTACAGTTATTTTTAATTTTCAAATATTTTTTGTCTTTGGAGTGATGACTCAGGCACAGCAGTTGTATTTCAATGAGGAAAATGGTCCTTCCAGGTGGTGGGGATGGATCCTGCTGTGTCTGTGACCTTCAGCTGTGGCCCTGTTAAACTTCACTCTCCAGAACTGCAGGAAATTGGGAATTCTTCCCCTGTAAACCTTCTGCTAGTATGAGACTGCCCTGAGCTGCAGCTCTAGCAGATAATCCCTGCCTCAAAGCAGTGATTTTGTTGCAGGAGAGTGCTGGATGGCCCCACACAGAGGTGTCAGCTGTACTTTGTCCTCTCAGGGCAGCTCTCTGACAGGCAGCAGAGTTTGGGAGGCATAGGGAGGCCTTGCAGTGGCTGTCCCCAGCTCCTGGTGCCTGCAGGAGGGTGGCTCAGTCTTTTCCTTATGGTTTTTGAAGCTTTTTCAACCACAGATCTCCTTCTTTCTTTTGGTATTGAATCTTTTGCTTTGGGATTTTGAGTCAAAACAAGCTTTTGGTGGTGCAGAGATGGGAACTGGGAGGTGTCAGCCAGGCAGGGATTGTGCCCTGTGCTGGCACTGCTGGGGCACTTCAGTCTTGGGGACAGTCCTGGACAGACACTGAGGGGCTGGAGTGTGTCCAGGGAAGGGAGCAGAGCTGGGAAAGGGCTGGAGCCCCAGGAGGGGCTGAGGGAGCTGGGAAAGGGGCTCAGCCTGGAGAAAAGGAGGCTCAGGGGGGACCTTGTGGCTCTGCACAAGTCCCTGACAGGAGGGGACAGCCAGGGGGGTCGGGCTCTGCTCCCAGGGAACAGGGACAGGAGGAGAGGGAACGGCCTGAGGCTGGGCCAGGGGAGGCTCAGGGTGGACATCAGCAGCAATTTCCCCATGGGAAGGGTGGTCAGGGATTGGCAGGAGCTGCCCAGGGAGGTTTGGAGTCCCCATCCCTGGAGGTGCCCAAGGAAGGGCTGGATGTGGCACTCAGGGCTCTGGGCACAAGGTGGGCATTGGGGACATCTTGGGCTCTGTGACCTTGGAGGTTTTTTTCTAACCTCAGGGATTCAGTGTCTGTGGGTTTTGTCCTGGACATTTTGCCACCTGGGGACGGTGTGCAATCCCTGAAGGCTGCTCTGCATGGCTGTTAGAGTTGTTCAAAGAGTGCAGGTGACATGGCTCCTGATAGGGACATTTGTGCTTGTAGAAATTCAGCTGATCTGCTCTGGTCTGAAAAATAACAATTGCTCAGTTATGGACATAATTCATCCATGTCCAGGGGATTGGAAAGACTGGATATGTGTCTGGCAAACCACACCCAGAGCACCTGGAATGTGCCTTAAGAATACAGACAGCAGTGTCCTGCCTCAGTGCTGAGAGCTCAGTTGGGTCCCTCCATGAGTTCTTTGAGTTTCAGAGAAGGGACTGTTAAACTCTTATTTCCAGGATAGAGTGGAAATGCTGCAATGTGGTTCCAAAGAGCTGAGCACAATCCTGCCCCAGCCTCTGGAGCAATCAGGAGCTGTGGCTTTGGCCATCTCTCAGCTCCACGTCCCTCTGTGCTCTATTAAACTGCAGTTGGCCTGTCAGGGTGAGCAATCACCACATGTTCCTCAGCCTGGTGTTACTGCCTGATAACACTCATTTCACCCCAAAGGTTGTTTAAAAGCTTAATTCACGTCTATAAAAGTGACACTTAATTTCAGTGAAGTTTGGCAAGCCTCTAGGTCATCTAAAATTTATCATCTAGAGCAGGATCAACTCATAGCCTCCCTTCAGATGGGATGTTCTTGTCCTTTAGTTGGTAACTGAGCTGATTACTCTGAGCCTGCTTATAATTGTAGGAATCCTTTGCATATTAAACTGTGGAAATAATAAACAGAGTGGTTTGTTCAGCTTCAGTGTCTGAAGGTACACAGGGGTGGGGAGCAGCAGGTCCATCAAAGCCTGGATTGTTTGGAATGTGCTCTATCCAAGTATCCACTTAGAGTTATTGGTCACGAGTCACAGCCCTTCAGAGCAAGGGGGGATGTGGTCACTGGGAGTCCTGGCACCCACAGCTCCAGACTTGGGGCCATCAGGAGGATTGGATTCAAGCACTGTTGGCCTTGGCAGAGCCACAGGGATGTTGTGGCCTGAGCTTCCAGAAGGGAGGCTCAACAGGAGCTGCAGTGTGGAAACACGACTGGAGATCCTCAGGCTGGCTTTGATCACAGTTTTTCACACATTTAATTTGAAACTTTGCAGTAAGGATGTGCCTGTCCCCCTGTGCTGGTGCTGCTGAGGTCACACCCCAATCCTGGGGTCAGATTTGGGCCCTCACTGCAGAGATGACATTGAGGGGCTGAGCCCCAGGAGCAGCTGAGGGAGCTGGGAAAGGGGCTCAGCCTGGAGAAAAGGAGGCTCAGGGGGGACCTTGTGGCTCTGCACAAGTCCCTGACAGGAGGGGACAGCCAGGGGGGTCGGGCTCTGCTCCCAGGGAACAGGGACAGGAGGAGAGGGAACGGCCTCAGGGTGTCCAGCCTTGGTCTCTGTATTTTCTCTCATTCCCAAATGTCAGAACTTGCATTGGCCAGCACCCAGTGCTGGGTGACCACATCTTCTCCCAGTTCCCCACACAGTGCAGGACCCCAGTTCTGTGGGTTTAGGAGTTCTGCACATCTCTCCCTGTTGTCAGCACAGCTGGGACTCCTGGCAGTGCCAGAGATGAATAACCCCCCTCTCATCCCCAAAGCTGGCTAGCATTTGTAAGGCAATTTTGATGTTGAACATGTACAATTTTCTTGGCCTTTAAAGGAAGCTGTGGGTGCTCCACATGGTGGAAGTTGATTTAAGGAACTTAAGGGAAAATACTGGAGCTCTGGAGCTTGGCACCTTGCTCAGTTCAGCTGCTTCCTCTCTTCCCTCAAACAACTCAGTAGCAGATCTGGGTGGGCATGTCCTATTTCCAGTGTAATTTTTCTGCAAAACCCATTTGAAACATGTTGCTGACAAGTGATCTGTGAGAGCATAATCGTATATGACTGCTGGTGCTGGATTTGAAGAAATGGGAAAAGTAAGGCTTGGGCTGTGCTGGGTGATAGCAGCAGAGTGTGTCTTGGACAGCTGTATTAGAGGGAGGAGGAATGCAGCACCTTTTCAGCTCTCATCCACAAATCCTGTAGGGACACACAGTTTAGCAGGGCAGGGAGTTCTCAGTTGAGATTAGACCTTGCTGGACAAGCTGTTTGCAGGGAAAAGCTGCAGAAGGAGGCAGGACAGGGCCAGGGCAGGGAGATGTTGGGTTCCAGGCACGTGCAGCTGTGTGTGTGTGGCTGTGCTCCTGGAACCTGCACCAGCATCTTCTGGGTCTCAGCCAGGCTGAGGTAAAGGTGTCCCCAGTACTGCACATAGCTTTGGGGACTGTTTTAGAAGGGCTGTCACAGATTTCCAGAATGGTTTGGGCTGGAAGGGGACCTTAAAGGGACAGAGCATGGACACCTTCCACTGTCCCAGGCTGCTCCAAGCCCTGTCCAACCTGGCCTTGGGCACTGCCAGGGATCCAGGGGCAGCCACAGCTGCTCTGGGCACCCTGTGACAGGGCCTGCCACCCTCCCAGGGAACAATTCCTCCCCAGTATCCCATCTAACCCTGCCCTGTGGCAGTGGAAGCCATTCCCTGTGTCCTGTCCCTCATCCCTTGTCCCAAGTCCCTCTCCAGCCTTCTTACAGCAGCGCTCACTCTGCCTCTGTATTCCAGTGTGAGAAGATGGATCAAACACCATCATGTGGAGTGGGCAGAGGAGCCTGGGCAGGTCCCTGCTGGGCTTGAATGGCAGAAGCAGAGCATTGTTTGATTCCCTGTTAGCCCTGTCTGTGTGCACACAGTTTAATTTCTGCCTGCTGCAGCTGGTGTGGCATCTGCTGCTGCTGTAACTCCTGGCAGGCTCCGTGTCCTTGCAGGTGTGAGAGACTTTGGGATGCACTTGCTCTTGCTGGGGCTTTGCTGTGCCAGAGCTGTTCAGGGACAGACAAGCAGGGCAGGACACTTGTGCTGCTGCTCTGTGGAGGAGCTGAAGGCCAGTTTGCTGAGCTGAAGGCTTTTTCCCAGCTAAGTTTACTGGTTGGCAGGAAGAAGACTTGATAGCTAAAATCTGATCCTTTTCCTTCCTGTGAAAGTGTTAATAAGAGCAGCAGGAAGGTGCAGTTGGCAGCTGAGTTTGGGGACAGCCAGGCCAGTGACATATGAACCACTGTGGGGGACACAGTGAGGTTTCTCAAATCCCTCTTCCCTTTATGCTGATTATCTAATCCTTCACATGTATTGGCCTCTAAGCACTTTTCTCAAAGAAGAATATAACCCCACTCGAGCAGTTTGGGTAATAATAGCACTTAGTGCTTAATGAACTTTGTGCAATTAATCCTCCTGGACGAATTGGAATGGAATTGTGTTGATCTTGGCTGGGGAATGAGGAGCTGATCTGAGCTCAGCTTTCCTTTGGGTGTGGAGGAGCCTCACCGTGGCTGCTCCAGAGCCAGTGGGGTGGAACTGGTGAAGCTCAGGTGGGGTTCAGGCTGAGCCCTGCTTGTATTCCCCTGCTGTGCCCTCCCAGCTGCACTGGGGATTGCCTCCTGTCTTGCAGGCTGGGACAGGGATCCTGGTTCTGGGTGGGAGGCTGTTCTGGAGTCATGACCTGGGGCCAGGGAGGTGCTCCTGGTTCCCTGTCCTGTTCCTTGGCTCGGTGAGCTGTCCCACAGCCTGGGTTAGACAGGCTCTGCCATTCTGTCCATGCAGGAGTCCCCTGGGCATCCTGATTCAAACCAGACTCAGCAATATCAATACATGTTCCACTAAAATAAACCATTTCCAGTTGGGTGAGGTCCCTGGAGTGACACTGCTGTTGTCACCTTGGGGCCAGTGGGGAAAAGCAGCATTGAATCCATGGTGTCAATCACTCTGGGTACCACTTGGTATATTTTGTCTGTCAATTATTGCAGGCTAAACTCAATTGTTTGATGAATTGTGCTTTGTTTTCAGGTTATAAACTCATTGGGAGTCATTCTGGGGTGAAGCTCTGCCGATGGACAAAGGTATGCTCTGTCTCCTTTTCTCATTTCATAAATAAAAACAAATCTAGAGACTTGCTCAAGTATTCCAATTTCCTGGTGAAATAGAATTTAAAAATGTGCTATTATTTGCACAAACTCAGATTCTATCTTTCAAGCTATAACCTTGCATTTCCAGCTATTAAGATCCCTCAGCAAAGAGTGGGAATATAGTTGAGCACAGAGCTGGGAAGATCCTTTTCTGGTTTTTCCTGTTGTTCTGCTGTCTGCTAAAACATCTTCTGCCTACTGAAATCCATGTGAGGGAAAAGTGGGAAGGCTGTATCCCTGGTGTGAGGTTGTGGAACAAGGATAACTCAGCCATTGCCACACCTGAGCAGGCACGTGAGGCTGTTTGAAACCCCTGTCCTGGGGGCTGGGTTGTGACAGTCAGGGCTTCCCTGACCAGATCAGGTTTCCGTGGGGAGGTGTTGTTAATGATTTCATTGTTGTTGATGATTTCCCTGCTCTGTGGGGTGTGTGTGGATCTGGCTGTGTATAATATCTGTGTGACACAGCCTCCTCCCAGCCTTGCACTTGGCTCTTGGAGGAACTGGCACTCAATAGCTTTTCAAGCAGTTTCCAGACTTAAAAACATTCCCAGCAGAGACACAGAGCCGTGGAGAACAAACTGCAGGCCCTTCGGGTTTCAGCTGTCCTTGGCAGGTCCCTCTGGAGCTCACAGGTCTCTAATGTTGTACATTTGAGGAGCAATATTGATCAGAGAATCATTAAGGATGGAAAAGCCCTCTGAGATCAAGTCTGACTCTTCCCCCAGCGCTGCCAAGGCCACCACTGACCCATGTCCCCAAGTGCCACATGCACAGGGCTGTTAAACCCCTCCAGGAACGGGGACTCCATCCCTGCCCTGGGTGTGCCAGGCACTGACCATCCCTTCAGTGAAGGAATTTTCCTCAATATCCACCCTGAGCCTCCCTTGGCCCAGCCTGAGGCCGTTCCCTCTCCTCCTGTCCCTGTTCCCTGGGAGCAGAGCCCGACCCCCCCGGCTGTCCCCTCCTGTCAGGGACTTGTGCAGAGCCACAAGGTCCCCCCTGAGCCTCCTTTTCTCCAGGCTGAGCCCCTTTCCCAGCTCCCTCAGCTGCTCCTGGGGCTCCTGCACTCTGAGCATCCCTTGGGAACTCTGGAATCAGCCCCTCATTAAGATGACAGCACATCTGTGATTCCTGTGTTGTGGCAGTGATCAGTCCTCGCTGTCTGAGCTCTCCTTTGCATGCTTAACTTTGTTTATTTTTGAAAGAACCCTTAGGATGCCATCCCAGGGAGGGCTGCACAGAGTTTTGCAGTGCTTGGTGTCAATGAACTGTTCCATCAAGAGCCTTGTTCTCCTGAGCAGCATGGAGAGCCTACCCTGGGCTGTCAGGAGTGCTGTGGGGTGCACTGATCCCACTGCTGGTCACTCTTACACCCACTTCTCTCTTCTATCATTTTTAGTGGCAGGTGCGATCACAAAATGTTTAAAGAAAAACTTGCCAAACTTCAATGCTGTGACTGAGAAAGCCAGAGAACTTATTTTTATGAAAGACCCAGACTTTAATGCAGCACTGTAAAGCCATTCCACAAAATAAATAGCAGCTCTGTGTGCTTAGATGGGCCCACACTATTTTTAGCTTAAGCAGAAATTGAATGTAAAGTCTTCTAATAAATTGAGCTGAAATTGGTTCCAGGCAGTGGCTTTGCCTCAGGTTCACACCAGTGTGTGAGAGTCTTCAGGAGCTGTTGAGGAAGGAGGAAAGCAGGAGCAGAGCTGGTAGGACCAGTGTTAAGTATAGTTTAATAGAGGTATCTCAGATGGAAAAGATTGGGTTCTGTCCGATTCCAGAAAAAAACAGAAACCCTGTGTGTTTTAGGAAAAGTCTGTTTGAAGAGTCTGTTTGCCTTAGGAAAAACCAGATATAACTTGCTCCCCTGAATTTGTGAATCTCCTGAAGTCTCTATCATTTGAAGAATGGGTAGAATCAACAGCATTTTCCATGTCATTTAATCTTCCACCTGTACAACCAGTTAGGGATTAGCTGTAGATTTTTCCCTGCTGTTCCTTTCTGTTGGATCACCAGGACTCTCCAGGAAGAGGAAGGCAGATTAAAAGGTGCTGTGTTGTATTTCACATTTTCTCTTGAGAATATTAGTTTCTTTCTCATTTATTATTATTTAACTAAGCTAATGAAAGACAGTCTTTTCTGCAAGCAGTCTGCATGATAAATAGGAGTTGAATCCTGTTGGGAAAGCTGCTGTGGCTGTGCTGGGAAGGGAAGTGCAGCATCCTGCTGGAGCCACTGCCAGCTGAATGAGGGTTTATAAGGTCAGGGCATTTATTTGATTTACTGCTGCAAGAATTACCCTGTGAGATAAATGAAAATAATGGAGTATTCGGTAGGGACAACCTTGAAATGGATCCTTATTGCTCCTGAGTGAGCTTTTCCAGGAACACTTCCTGCAGCTCAAGAGGCTTTACCTGCTCTTCATGGGCTGAGTCTGAAAGACTCAGGAGAGCAAGTATTGTTCTGGCATCTGCCAGAGAAAGGACTGAGTAGCTTAAAATTCTTTTTCCTCTAACACAGGGATGAATTAGACCTCTTAAATGCAGTATGGCTGCAAGGGTGCATGTAAAGAGTCACATTTTACAGGGAGCTGGGAATTTCCCAGAGCAGGGGGCACTGGTGTCCCTCAGCCCTGCTCAGGGCATTGCTGGACTTGGAACTGAAGTCACAGGTGGCTGAAGGGAGCAGATCCACAGCTGTGCCCTCAGTTTGGCTCCAGATGGGGAGTTTCAACTCTCCTGGTGGGGGGTGTGCCCTCAGTTTTGTCCCGGCTGGATGTTTAACTCTCCTGGGGGGGGTGTGGGTGTGTGTGTGTGTGTGTTTCCCTGCCCTTAGCTGGGCCCCAGATGAGTGTTAACTCTCCTGGTGTGTGTGTGTGTATGTGTTTGTGTGTGTGTGTTCCCCTGCCCTCAGCTGGGCCCCAGATGGGTTCTGAACTCTGCTGTGTTTCCCTGCCCTCAGTCGATGCTGCGGGGCCGCGGGGGCTGCTACAAGCACACCTTCTATGGCATTGAGAGCCACCGCTGCATGGAGGCCACCCCCAGCCTGGCCTGTGCCAACAAGTGTGTCTTCTGCTGGAGGTAAGGCACCCATGGGCTTTGGCCAGGGTGGGGGCTCTGGGGGACACAGCCAGCTGTCACTGAGCCAGCTGTGCTCTGGGGAGTGTGGGCTGGGTGTGTTGTGTGAAGCCCCCGAGGTGCTGAGCTGTGACAGTGTCTTTGGAAATGGGACCATTTTCCATATGTGAAGTACCTTCACCCCTGCCAATCAATTCCAGTGCTCTAAACAAGTGAAAAGTGATCATTCAGTAACTGTTGCCCTTCTAAAACAGCAGCTGATAGATCCCAGAATCACTGAGGCAGGAAGAGCCATCCAGGATCATCCAGTCCTGATCCCCACCTTGTCCCCAGCTCAGAGCACCGAGTGCCACATCCAGCCCTTCCCTTGGGCACCTCCAGGGATGGGCACTCCAAACCTCCCTGGGCAGCCCCTTCCAATCCTTGACAATGCTTCCCATGGGGAAATTGCTGCTGATGTCCACCCTGAGCCTCCCCTGGCCCAGCCTGAGGCCGTTCCCTCTCCTCCTGTCCCTGTTCCCTGGGAGCAGAGCCCGACCCCCCCGGCTGTCCCCTCCTGTCAGGGACTTGTGCAGAGCCACAAGGTCCCCCCTGAGCCTCCTTTTCTCCAGGCTGGACAAGCTGTCCTCAACTCAATACCCATTGGTCAGGAAAGTACCTCCTTTCCTCAGAGGGCTGATATTGTGGTGATTTCCTGAAGGAAAGGAGCTGTGCTGGATCTGAGCTGCTCTAGCACCTCTCACTCCCTCCTGCCTGGGCTTCCAAGGGAGGTGTGTGCCAGGCTGGGGGAGTTCAGGGTGGGACTGGGAAGAGAGGCTGAGGCTGAGCAGAAATGCCAGCAGTGACGTGAGCGCGCCCCGTGTGGGAGGAGGGAAGTTGTGCTTTGAGCTCTTTTGTTTTCCACCCTGCTAAATCATCCCATGGGAGCTGTACTTCCTCTGGGACTTACACCTTACTCCAGGCTTCCAACAACACCCATTGCATCCCCCAGCCTGGGGGATGGTGGTCCAGCATCCCAGTGAGTATTCCCTGAGCCAGTGGAAGGTATTCCTGCCATGGCAGGAGGTGGAATGACATGGGCTTGAAGGTCCCTTCCCACCCAAGCCATTCTGGGATTCTGTGATAATATTTCCTTGCAAAACCAGCCAAATTCCTCTGAGTCCCCATTTCTGTGTTTTATAGTCCTTGGGTTTTAATAATGCAGATATTTAATGGGAGCATTTAAAGGACTGCCCTAACTTGGGGGTTGCTGAAAGCTGTCTCCCATGTTAAATATGATCACTGGGCATCCTGTGCATTTGGGAGTCTATTCCAAAATGTTCCTTGATGCTCTGCATGGGCTCTCCTCATACCCTGGCTGGGAAGGAGGCAGCAAATGGCACCTTTAATGTGCAGCTTCTGCTTTGCTTCTGAGCAGGGCAGTGACTAGGAAGGAAAACCTTCTGCTCCTGTCTGTTTTCCATGTGGTGTGCATGGAGTCCTGCAGTGAGTGCTGGGAGGATATTGCTCTACCTGTGCTTGTCCCTCTGTTCCCACACACAAGGTAGATCCTAAACAGCAAACAAGAACGTGGGCAGGATGAGGGTCTTTGTTCCCAGCATTGCTCCACAGAGCATTTCCCAGTTTCTCTTCCAAATGCTCTCATTCAGGATTTTTTGCAGCAGCCTGGATGTGGAGCAGGCTGAATCAGGGAAATCCAGCAAGTGTGAACTGGAGAGGGCAGAAACTGATAAATGAGATAGTACAGATTTATCAATAATTGATAAATCACTCCATTAATGTAGAGACCCAGAGAAGGTGGCACTGTTCCCTGTGTCTCTAACTCATCATGCTGTCACTGTCACCTGTCACTTCAGAGGGATCTGGCAGCAGCAGCCTGCTGACAACTGAGTGCTGCAGTGCTGATTTTCCTGATGGCTACAACCTGAATGCAAGGAAACAGCCTCCCAGGGCACTGAGCTCCGAGGTTTTAGCATTGATTCATTTATTTCCCTGCTCTGGCTGAGGTGGGTGGCAGGTGTTGGAATGCAGCTGGCTGTCTTCAGGCCTCCCTGGAAACTGGAAAGTTTAAGGTGGAAGATGTAAGTTTGAGGCTCATCCCAGGGCCTTAAACTTGACTTAAACCAGACCTGCTGCTGAAATAAGGTTTCTTTTTGGTGACTTTTCCAGCTCCTGTGCCTGGGCTGCTGCAGCCTTCATGTGGCTGTGAGAGGGATCTTCCTCCTTGCCACACCCAATCCCTGCTGATCTGTGCCAGCCCAGCTACCAAACCCTGCAGTCAGGCCCATCTGTACTTCTTGTTTTTCCCCCCACACCTTACAGGTTGTTCAGTATGTGAGACTGAGGTGGAACTGCAGGCCCTGGTGGCTGGGCAGGATAAACAAGGCAGCTCCTGAGCAGCAGGTGCTGTCTGTGCTGCTGCAGACATGTGAAATCCTAGATTTGATCTGCTGCTGGCTGAATGTTTTTCATGCAGGTTTTGTGCTGGGCTCCTCGTGCAGATCTGCACACTGCCTTGCAGATAAGGCTGCTGGGATTCTTTCTTCATGATCTCTTCTTTCAGGATTTTGACATTTGTAGATTCTGCCAGTGTTTCCAACTGTACAACCACTGAGCTCTCCCCAGATGGCTGAAGGAAAGGCCAAGGAGTTTATTTTCTCTTCTTCACTTTGGCAAGAATGCTCCAGTTCAGCTGCTTTCCCTGGGAACTGGATGTCACAGGACTTGGCTGGTCCTGACTGACACATTTTGGCCCCAAACCAGCAGCCATGGAATCACAGACTGGTTTGGGTTGGGGCCTTGAAGGGCATCAGTTCCAACTGCTGTGGGCAGGACATCTCCACTAGAGCTCGTGGGTGGAGCCAGTATCCAAACACCCTCAGAAAATCAGGAGATTTTGTCAGAGATGTGGCTTCACTCTGCACTGGATGCTCTCCTTGTCCCCCTTGTCTCTGGGAGCTGTCACAGCTGCCAGGGTCCCCTCACTGGCTCGTGCTTCCCTGCCTGTCCCCCTCAGAGAGGCTGGATGTGCAGGATGATGTGGCAGGTTTTTATGAGGACAAGAAAAGTAGACTGGGAGATGGGAACAGCTGGAGCTGTACTAGGGCAGGGTCAGGCTGGAGATCAGGAAAGTTCTTCCCCCAGAGGGTGCTGCACCTGAATTACTGCAATATCCCCTGTCAGAGTCCTGTCCTCCAGGGAGTCTGCCACTCTCCATCTCTGCTCCCAGCTGCTCTCTCTGAGGCTGTGTCTCTTTAGCTTAATTGCCTAAATGGAAATGTGCAAGTGACCAAATCTTTTAATCAATTAGAGCAAGTGTGGGTTGGGAGCTCTGTGACACCTCCCTGCAGCACAGGCACCCGGCAGAACCTGATTTGATGAGGGCTTTTGGCTCAGTGTCTAAAGCCCAATCAATTATTTTGAAGAGATGGAACAGCTAAATAAGATTTAAATTAATAGGGTTTATTACTTTTGCATCAGAGGAGAAGGCAAACCAGACAGAGTGAAATATCCTGAGAAGAAATTGGCTCATATTTCTTCTGCTGTAACTTTAATCTTTATACCTGTGCTTGGAGGTTTCAGGTTTTGCTTGTAGATAGCAACTGAAGTTGTGTTCAGACACTAAATCAGTGGGTGGCCAAAAGCCAGGCATCACAGTAAGCCCTGCAAAATACAGAGATTAAAAATTAATAATCTCTCATGGAAGAAGTACTTAAGGTCTTTAAAAAATTAAGAAGAAACTGAAAACAGATGAAACAAAAGCTTCTCCTCAGTAACTAACTTGATTCCAGAGGGTAAATTCCTCAGGCAAATGGGGAGTTATTGATATCAAACACTGCAGGTTTGGAACACCTGGAAACTGAACCTGAGAGCTCAGAGTCTCTGTGCATGTCCAGCCACCAGTCCTGGTTCTGCTCAGCTGCTGCTCTTTTCTCCCAGGCTTTCAGATTGGTTATGGTTTTGTTTCTAGCAGGGATCTGTGACCAAGGTTCATCCTTCACATTGGATTATTCACTGGTTTGTTGAGTTTTGGGCCTGCTTGTCTGCCAGGAGCTCTCAAAATTACCAAATAAATGGGGTGAGGGACAGCACATCTGACAATGTGCACAGTTCATGCCCTTGGTAAAAAAAAATGGTAAAAAAATGTCTCTGTGCCTTCATATGCTGCTCTGCCAGCTCTGTCACCTGAGGCATTTCTAGGAGAAAATGTTCATGTGTGGGTTGAAATCTGATTTCCATTTTATAGCACTTTATGTTCTGCTGGACTTTGACTTCTTGAGGGTCCTGGGACTTGTTGCAATCAGCTCCCAAACTGATGGGCTCAGCAGTGAATATAAACAGATATGAACAGACTGTGGAATGTCCTTACTGGGCCTTGGGTGTCCCTGCAGAGATGGTGCCAGGTCCAGCAGTCACTGATGTGGGGCAGTGACTGGGGGCTTTGAAAGTGAATTTGCACTTTTGACATCCAAGAGAGTTTTGGAATAGTCTGGGAAGCTGTGCTGAGCAGGGTTCAGGGATGGGTGGACACGAACACAGGGCACTGAGCATCACCTGCCCTTCAGAAGACTCTGCTGTTTTAAAGGGGAGCATCTCAGAGTTGGGATGAGCTTTTCAGCATGAGGCATCTTTCATCTTTAGGGTTTCAACTGGAAGAGAATCACAGAATTCTTTCAGTTGGAAAAGCCCTCTGAGATCCTTGAGTCCAGTTGTTCCCCCAGCACTGCCAAGGCCACCAGACCCTGTCCTCAAGTGCCACATCCACAGGGCTTTTAAACCTCTCCACACTGGCCTCTGACAACCCTTTCCATGAAGAAATTTCCTTTGATATCCAGTCTAAGCCAGCCCTAGCACACTCTGATCCTGTCAGCCAATTTATCCAGCCTGCTCCAGGGTGACTTTCCTAGGGAAAACGTTTCATTCAGATTTTGTATCTTGGTCCTGGTCTCTGCCCAGCTCAGTCTGGGCTCCTCCTGCTGCTCTCAAGAGGTGCAGAAGAAAGGGTACACTCAGGTTTCATTTTGTACCAGCAGCAACATTAAACATGATTGGCTTGTGCATTGGCCAAGCTTTTTTTGTGGTCTCCCTCTTTCTCCTCACATCATTCCAGGGAAAATCCTTGGGGTCTCTTTTGTGTGTCCTTTCCTATCATGGCTGATGTTTTGCCTTCCCCATTCTGCTGATGCCCCTGTGTTTTTGTGCTCCTGCTTTTGTTTGCAGCTAGAGGATCACGAGGCTGCAGAAGAGCAGATTGATTTTCTTGTTCTGTCTTTGCATTTTATTGCTGCAGTTTGCACTTCTGCCTTAATAGGGCTTCCAAAACTGCTAGTTCTCCTGAAGTTCTTTTCCCTTAAGCTCTTCTCCTTTGGGATTTCCCTGCTGACTCTCAGGGTTCACTGAGACTGCTTCTTGAACTCTTCTTGTTTTTATTCTGCTCCTGCACCCCCTGGGAATGGTGTGCTCTGTCCTCTCATGTTGCTGCCACCAGCACTTCCTCACCTTCCTGTTCCCCACCAGGTATCACCCTGGGTCAGTTGATGGCTGCAGTAAATTATATTTTATACCTGAGCTGCATCTGCCCTCATAGCTCTTAATAACAATTTGCAGAATGTATAAAGCAAAAGCTGATTTATTAAAATAGCCCCCAAGGGATTGAGGAGGCAGATCACAGCCCCAGGGAAGCTGCACCTTCCCAGGGCTGCCAGCACCTGCCAGGGGCACTGGTAATGCTGTCCCATGCTCCTGGTGGATCAGAGGTGTGCTGGGACTGCAGGGGAAGCTGGATGGGAGCAGGCTGGGCAGCTGGGGAGATTCCAGGGGAGCCAGCAGGAGCTTCCCATCATGTTCCCTGCACTCTGTGCTGCTGTGGTACTGAGGTGTCTCTGAAGGAGCCAACCAAACCTGTTTCACACTTGGAATCTCTGCTAAAATCAAGGTTTTCTGCTGTGTGTGAGTTTGGGTGAGATTCTATTTTACTTGAGTTATTTTGGGAAGGAAGGAGGGAATCCCTGACACAAATTCCTGCTCAGTGCTGGTGCGGCCAGGGAGGTTGATGATGGGAGGTCACAGAGCCTGGGGGCAATGGGACGGTGACTGAAATTCTGTCTGTGCTGGGGACTGGGGAACAATCTCCTGAGCCCAAGGTATCACTGTTTTATCCTCCTCTTGGCAGAGAACATCCTTTTTGCCAAATAAGCAGCTCTGTAGACTTGACCTGGTGTGTTTATTAAACAGTGGGATGTGTTTAAAATGCAGGGCCTGTTGGACACTAATCGCTGTCCAGGGTGCACCCAGAGCCTATTGACTTCCTGCCAGCTGGCCCTATTAAATATACAAGGTACAAGTTTTGCAGTTAAACATGGAAGAGTTTTATAAATGCCTTTTATAGCTGACATTCAGAAAATTTCCCGTGTTGCCAGATGGGGAAATAAAGGGGAAATTCAAAAAGCTGTTTGGGCTTAAAGAATCCTTGAGGTGGTGAAGTCTGAGAGCAGTGTTTGAATCTTTGCTCTTGAAGTGGTTGAAGAAATGTTTGGGCCAAAAGGCTGATTTTATTGAGCCTGGGTTTGGAGTTTGTTTTTTAGCACTGTCAGAGGGTGCAGCTGCAGGTGTTTCTCACTTGGAGAATCCCAGGTGGTTTGCGTTGGAAGGAACTTTAAAGCCCATTCAGTGCCACCCCTGCCATGGCAGAGACACCTCCCACTGTCCCAGGCTGCTCCAGCCCCAGTGTCCAACCTGGCCTTGGGCACTGCCAGGGATCCAGGAGCAGCCACAGCTGTTCTGGGTACCTGTGCCAGGGCCTGCCACCCTCACAGGGAGGAATTTTTTCCTGCTATCCAAGCAAATCTCTTTTGGTTTGAATCCCTTCCCACTCATCCAGAGGTCATTGGGAGCCTTTGGTGATGTCTGGACCAGCCCCTCACCCTGGGATCCCAGTCCCATCTCCCTCAGTGAAATGCTGGGAGTCTTGTCCTTATCCCCTGGAGCTGGGAGGCTGAATGCAGCTGTAACCTCTCAGGTGTCCCCAGGGCTGACTTCCAGGGGTGGTGGAGAAGGGTACAGGAAGCAGAGGTCACCTGGGAGTGTCAGGAGTATTTTGCTTGGCCTTGTTTCCTGTCAAGAGGTGAGTTAATCCAAGAGCTGTTGTGAAAGACCCTGCACAATGTGCTGCTCCTAATGAACTCTGTGGGCTGCAGGGGAGTGGCAGGGAAAAATTCAAGGGACTTTGGTAACATATGTTGGGATGAAGCAGGAGAAGATGGAGAGAGAACAAAGAAGTGAAAACACAGAATTTCATTTAAGGGCTGGATGATCCTTTCATGCTAATAAAGTATGAAATGGGGAGGAACTCCATGGGTCTTCCAGGTGCCTGGGTGGATTTACCTGGACTGGCTTTTGCTGTTTTCCAAGAAAACAAGATATGGAGACAATGATCCTTTCCAGATAAGGTTGGCTTCCCACCCCAGTGTGACCCAACTGCTCCTCAGATGGAAGATCTGGGACTTTTCCCCTGCAATCTGCTTGGCTCAGGGGGATTAAAATCTGGGAGATGACCCAGATCCTCCAGGAATGCATCCCTGGTACATTGCAGGCTTCTTGCTGTCTTCAGGGGGTTTGGAGGAGCCTGCCCTCATCTGTCCTGGTGCCAGAGCAGCACACAAACATTGGGGTAGAAACAAATTCTGTGCTCAGGGGGTGCTTGATACCTTTGAAATGGAACTAAAAATAGCCTGGGACCTCCCTTCTCCAGAGCCTTGTGCAGCTGTAGGCAGAAGAGGAGGCAGAACCAGTTTCTCTTTCTTTACAGAGGTTTTTGCAGACATTATTTTAGCTTAGAAACCTTTCACCTGTGATTGAAAATAAGTGTATAAAGTTTAATATTATCCTCAAGGCCCATTCTTCCTTCTGGGAGACCAGAGCCTGGAAGGAGAGGGGGGTGAGAGTGATGCTCAGAGGTGACACCCAAAGGTCAGGGCAGCAGCAGGAGGTTGCTGAGGATCTTTTGTTGCTTTGAATGTTGTTGGTGCCAAAGTCCTCAGGTGGCAGGTGAGTTCTCCAGGTGGGTTCCAGGTGACAGTGAGTGACTGTCCCCTCTTCCCTCAGACACCACACGAACCCCGTGGGCACCGAGTGGCGCTGGAAGATGGACCAGCCCGAGGTGATCCTGCAGGAGGCCATCGAGAAGCACCAGAACATGATCAGGGAATTCAAAGGTAACTTCTCCTCTGTCCCCACCCCTGAAGCTGTTAGAGGATAACCAGCTGTGACATCTGCAGAACAGGTGAGAATGTTCTGGTCTGTTGGGAAGAAGGCCTGATGTTCAGGATGTCAGGAAGATGGGGAGAAGAAACTGCTGTGGCACATTTAATGTTTTCTGAAATGAGTCTCAGGCACTGAGTATGTGCTGCTGCCTGGAGGCAGTAGAGTGGAGTTGCCTCTGGTGCATCCTGATAGCTGTCAAATCCTTTGCCTTGGTGTGCACAGAGCCTTCCACAGTGGCTAAAGCCAGCCTGGATGATGAGGGATCCTGGCTCATCTGGAAGAGTGAGGACAGGTAGGAAGCAAAAGCAATCAGCATCTTAGCTGATGGGAAATACACTGCCAGCCTTAATACCCAGCTTTGTGTTAGCCCTGGAACTTCTGGGTTGTTTTTGTCTCATGAATAATGGAACAGCAGCAAGCAGGGGATTTGGATTTTCAGGAATTATGCAGTACCTGTGGTTGTGACTGAAGCTGCAGTTCCACAGCACCTCTGGGAAGCACTGCACCTTGCTTCCCATGGAAATTCCCTGGGAGTTTGATATTCTGTGTCTATAACTATAGAGAAGGCTGGGGTTTTATTTCCCAAATGTGCTGATCTGGTTACTCTGCCAAGGTCAGTTATGTGTGCTGGCAGGACTGGCCAGCTTGGCAGGACAGCTCCAGGGTTCTGTTCTTTCCAGCTGCCTGTGAGCAGCACAGATGGAGTGGAACAGCTGTAAAACATGCAAGATGAGCCCTGGCCTTGGCTATCATTTTGGGAATCCGATTGTTTAGGTTGGCTGTGCTCAAAGAGAATCCAATGGATCCAGGATGTGACAGACACTAAACCCTTCAGAGCAGAGCAGAGCTGCTCTGTCTCAATCTCTGCAGGTGGATAATGGATGGAAAAATAGCTCAGGTTAGGGGCTTCATGGGCTTCATTCTCCTCACATGGCTGGTTTGGAGCAGCAGCTCCAGGGAAGCCTCCTGAGCCTGAGGTTTCTTTGGCACTGTGACAAACATCCCCTGCCCCAGGGGATGGTGGAACTGAAACACCAGCTTTGCAGGGAATTTGGGGAGGGTGAGAGGCACACTCAGGGCAGAGTTTTACCTCGGGGGCACCTGGAGAAACACCATGGCTGAGCCAATGCATGCATGGAAGGGGCAGGAGCCCCAGGAGGGGCTGAGGGAGCTGGGAAAGGGGCTCAGCCTGGAGAAAAGGAGGCTCAGGGGGGACCTTGTGGCTCTGCACAAGTCCCTGACAGGAGGGGACAGCCGGGGGAGTCGGGCTCTGCTCCCAGGGAACAGGGACAGGAGGAGAGGGAACGGCCTCAGGCTGGGCCAGGGGAGGCTCAGGGTGGACATTGAGGAAATTTCTTCACTGAAAGGGAGGCCAGGCCCTGGCACAGGCTGTGTGGGGCAGGGGTGGAGCCCCCATCCCTGGAAATGTTCAAAATTCATGTGGATGTCGCACTTGGGGTTTACTGGTGGCCTTGGCAGTGCTGGGGGAATGTTTGGACTCAATGATCCTGGAGGTTTTTCCCAGCCTCCGTTATTCTGTGGCTCTGAGCACTGGGAGGTTCTGTAAGAGATCCACAACCTCAGGTCTGCTGTCCCCAGAACAAGGGATAAGAGACTTGGTTTCTGTTTGGGAGGATCAAGTTGCACATCAAAATGAGCTTGTTCAGCCAGGGTGGGGTCTGGAGAGTGGGGACCCAGCCCTGGAGGCTTTCCAGTCTCTGAAGAAAAGCCATTATCATTCTGGATTAAGGAATAATCTTCTTCTTCCCTGACCCTGCTTTCTTCTCCAAATGTGTTGAGGAGAGGAAGTGATTATGAATAGGCTTTTCAGCATCTGAAATGTCAGGGGGCCTATCAGGACATCCCAATTCTCTCTTTTTGGAGCCTATTTTCTGTTAAATTCATAAATATTACTTGCAATGTGCCTGTGCATCTGAGCACAGTTACCCTTGGCCTGGAACTGTGAAAGGAGAAATAAGAGAAGCTCTGGACCAGAACCGTGCTGTAAAGTGGGAAAAGAAAAGCTGGTTTATTTTGCTAGTGATAGATGGCAACACTCCTGTCCTGGCTGCTGTGAGTCAAAGGTTTATTAAGGAGAAGAAAAATTGGTAAGAAAAGCCCAGGAGCTCCTGTTCCATTTGGTGAATTTTATATCGTTCTTCCCTCAGGTATGTGGGGAAATGTTAGGGTGGAAGCAGTGAAATCCAAATCGAGTAGGAGCAGTGTGAGTGAACCAAGCCAGGGACAGGCAAAGATTCAGCTCTGGCAGGACCAGAGTCCCCAGTGTGCAGTGCCAGGTCTGGAGCTGCCTCGGTCATGAACAGGAGTGGCTCCTCCAGCCAGCCCAGCAGCTCTGCACAGAGAGCAGGGGCATTTATTTTGATTGATTTTTGAGAAAGAAGCCAGTAAAACCACAGGAACCACCTGCTGGAGCAGTGAGGTGGCTCAGGTTGCTGTGGGGAATGGAGGATAGGTTGTGGCTGGGCTCTGTCCTCTCTGCTGGCACTGCTGGGGCACCTCCAGTCCTGGGCACCTCCAGGAAAGACATTGAGGGGCTGGAGCGTGTCCAGGGCAGGGAATGGAGCTGGGAAGGGCCTGGAGCCCCGGGAGGGGCTGAGGGAGCTGGGAAAGGGGCTCAGCCTGGAGAAAAGGAGGCTCAGGGGGGACCTTGTGGCTCTGCACAAGTCCCTGACAGGAGGGGACAGCCGGGGGGGTCGGGCTCTGCTCCCAGGGAACAGGGACAGGAGGAGAGGGAACGGCCTCAGGCTGGGCCAGGGGAGGCTCAGGGTGGATATTGGGGAAATTCCTTCTTGGAACGGGTTGTCTAGCTCTGGCACAGCTGCCCAGGGAGGTTTGGAGTCACCACCCCTGGAGGGATTTTACAAACTGTGTGGCACTTGGGGACATGGGTTACTGGTGACCTTGCAGTGCTGGGGGAATGGTTGGATTCTATCTCCATTTCCCAACATTCATGTGTCTGATCCTGCAGCACTGGCTGGACACCCACAGGGACTCCAGAGGTGTCCCAGCAGGGCTGAAATGTTGGACACTGGCTCTTGACATAGAACAACCTGTTTGGGCTTCTAGGGAGTCAAATATGGGAAGTGTCTTAGCTAGGGAGTCCTCAGGGCTGGAGTGTCTGGGGATGCTGCTCAGGTACTTCCCTGAGCCATTTGAATAAATTGCTGCTGCTCTTTCCAGTCCCAGTCCCACAGCTTTGCAGGCAGATACATCCACACACGCGTTCCATGGGCCAGAGAAACTGGTGAGCTCATCTGGTGCTTTATTAATTCGAGCCATTGCAGTAAAAATGAGATCTCCTTTGAAGGAACAGAATGCTTGTGTCCCTTTTTCCTTTAGGATACCCTACAGGATAGCCCTCTGTATTCTGGGAGCCTGTGGGTGATGACAAATCATCTTCTGCTTTAGTGTTGCCATAGTTTGTACTGGGTTTGGAGAGCACAGCCATTACAGTCCATAATTCTGTCTTGGAGTAAATGATGAGAGACACCTAACTGATAGGGAGTGAGGCTGGGAAGTTTATTTGATGGATACATTTTTCTGGGGAGTTAGTTGTAAATCTCTGTGTCCTTGCAAAGGGCACACAGCCGATGGAAACATAACTCAGGAATGGGAGAGTGGGAATCTGATAATATAGGGAAAACACCAAAGAGAAATGCATGACCTGTCCTTGGAAATCCTTAGAGTACCCATAGATCAGCATGGATGGAGCAGGTCCCTCATGGCCCTGTTCCCCAGGCCCATGCTCAGGTCCTTACAAGGGGTACCAGAGTCAGCCCCAGCCTCCCCTGGCTGCTGTGCCAGGTGCTGCCATCCTTTCCTGAATTAGTGGAGTGGCTGGAATCAGCTTTTCCAGGGAGATGTGCTCTGCTGGGAGCTGATGGCAGGAGCAGAGCCATAGGGATTCAGGAGAGTCCCTGCCCTCCTGGAATACACCAATCCTGGGCAGTTTATCCCTGCCTGCCTGGTGATTTGTGTGCTTGCATGGTTGTGTGCATACTGACTCCCTCCTCTGGGTGGATGTGCCAGGTTTGGTGTAAACTGTTTTGGGAAAGTTCCACTCAAACTTTAGGGGACGTTGGGATTTTGTTCTTCTGCTTATAAAGCTGGCAGGGTAATTATGAGAGTCCAGATGCAAAATGCTGAGAGAAATTAATTAATTCCAAAACTGACTTTAGAAATATGAAACTTAGTCCTTTAATCTCAGTGTGTGCTGGAGATGCTGCTTTCTTCTCCAATAAAGCTCTCATTTAGTGCTGTCAGGTTTCTATGGAATAACCATTAGTCCTGTCACTTCCTCAGGACTGAGCCTGGCTGCTTGAAAATGCTTTGAGCCCTGTTCTGATTCCAAACCAGCTTTGCTACGTGAGGCTGGAGCAATATCCACAAACACCTCTTTTATCTGGGCTTTGCAGCACAGCTGTAATTTTCTGTACTGCAGCGTCAAGGCAACAAGAGGGGAGCTGAGGACCTGGATTCACACTCCAGGCTTTGTTTTTTATCTTTAAAACAGACCAGCCCCCAATCTAAAGCTTCAGATAGGATTTGAGTGCATCAAGGCGTGTCAGGGAAATGCAAAGTGACAGATTTGGAGCAGAAGCTTGTTTGGGGGCAGCTGATTTCATCCAGGATGCTGAGCACCTGGTCAGGTGTGGGTGGGCTGGAGGAACATCCATCTCCCCCTCCCGTGGGCATCAGGAGTGGGACTCAGGTGGTGTTTTCACATGGACACTGCTTTTGAGCTCCTTGTGTTTTCCTCTTCCTTCTGAAAGGTCTCTGGCTGTTCAGGACTGTGCCATGTGCTGGGTTTTCTTTTGATCACACCCTCTGTGGAGCTGCACGTTTCCAGTCTGGGTTCAGTCCCTTGCTGTGTTTGGGAGCTGTGCTCAGCTCCTCTGGGAGCTGCTCTTCCTGGAGGCCCATGGGGAACAGCAGCAGCACAGCCATGCCCTGGGCTGCTTTCTTAACACACCTGCTTGAAGTGGTATTGAGTTGCCCTGTGTGTTTGTTTGTGTCTCAGCATTCAGCAGCACCCCTGAGCTTTCAGCAGTGGAGAGTTTGGCTCAAATGTTTAATCTTGGCTCAGGTGTTACCAGCAAATTTGTCTCAGCAGTGCGCAGGGCACACCCAGCCCCAGGCTTTGGGTGCTGCTGCTCCCTGTGCCCTGGTGTCCTGTCTGCTTTGGGAGGCCTCCAGCTGCTCTTCTCAGCCCTCCTGGTGCCAGGGTGTGTTTGGATACAGATGTTTGGAGGGGGATTTGCTACAGAACCACAATAGGGTTTGGGTTGGAAGGGACCTTAAAAATCATCTTGTTCCAGCCCTGCCACAGGTAAGGCCACCTTCCTCCAGAGCAGGCTGCTCAGGGCCCCATGCACTGTTGATTTAAGGCTGTTGTCCCCTTTGCAGGTGTGTCAGGAGTGAAGGCAGCTCGCCTGGAGGAGGCCCTGGCAGTGAAGCACTGTGCCCTGTCCCTGGTGGGGGAGCCCATCATGTACCCGCACATCAATCGCTTTGTCAGGCTGCTGCACCAGCACGGCATCTCCACCTTCCTGGTCACCAACGCTCAGTTCCCTGAGGAGATCAGGTGAGAGCTGCAGGAAATTCCTCCTAAACTTCCTCCTGAAACATTGGTGTGCTGAGCTGTGTCCTAATCCCATTCAGTGGCCCCTCAGAGTCAGCTCTGCATGAGCACTCACAATGAAAAATCCCCCTCAGCGTGTGATTTTAACCTCAGTTTCCCCATGCTCCTTCTCATCCTTTTCTTCCCCCACAGTCTGATTTTCTCCTTAACAAACTGTGATTGCTTGTGGAAGTGGAGAGGATGGAATGTGCCACCTGTGAAGGGTGGCAAGAGGGGAGCAGTGAGTGAGCTGTGGTTTGTATGTGGGACAGGGATAACTTCTGTCCTTCTGCCAGCCAGAGCAGGGCACTGAGCTCAGAGATTGCCTTTTGGGGCTGATCTTTGTTCTGACTGCAGAGGAGCAGCTGTAAAAGCTCAATCCAAAGCTCTGTCCAGCCCAGCATCCCCAGCAGGATAAGGAAGGGTGACAAGCACATGTTCATCAGCAAAGTGGGATTTACTCTAACCTCCCTCAGAAGGACTTGAGAGAAATCTATCAAACACTTGAATGAACTCTTTCAGAATCTTTACAAAGGTAGAGAATCCTTTTTTCTGATGCTTTGGAGCATCCACGCTACTGTTACCAAAGTGTAGAAAGGAAGTGCAGCATATGGGGAGATGCAGCTCCAGGGAGGCTGGGGGCTCCTCAGAATCCCAGCAGTTCAGAACAGCAGCAAATCCAGCCCGGGAGCTGTGGGAGCTGTGGGCAGGGTGGCCTTGGTGTGTCACCCAGCTCATTCCAGCTCCTCTGTGTCAGTGCTCCTGGGAGAGCTTCATTTGCACTCCTTGTGGTCTGAATCTGGCGCTGAGAGGGGTAACAGCCAGTTTGGGAGTGAGTAATTATACACTGCAAGGGCATTCCAAATGAATGAATAATTGTGTAATCAAGTTACTTTAAGTCATGTATTATGTGCCTGGTAGATAGAAATTGCTCTTTCCTAAATATAGCAGTTTGAAAAGAGAGAACACACTTTATTTGGAAGCTGCACTTTTTGGATCTGTCGAGTCTTTTTAAAAGAAACAAAGAAGGAAATAAAATGCTTGTCTTGCTGTCTTAAAAATTGCAACTGATCGTGGCTCATCAAAGCAGATGATTTGCTTAATATGAGAACTGAAGTAGGCACCCAAATCATTCTGTGCTGTCAGCAGAGGAGCTGAAGTCAAAAAGTTCATCCTGCAATAGGCAGGGTGACCTCTGCTGCAAGAGAGCTGAGAGGGACTTGGGACAAAGGATGGAGGGACAGGACACAGGGAATGGCTCCCACTGCCAGAGGGCAGGGATCGATGGGGAAGGAATTGTCCCTGTGAGGGTGGCAGGCCCCGGCACAGGGTGGTCAGAGCAGCTGTGGCTGCCTCTGGATCCCTGGCAGTGCCCAAGGCCAGGTTAGAGCACTCTGGGATAGTGAAAGGTGTCCCTGTCCAGGGCAGGATGACCTTTAAGGTCCCTCCCAACCCCTTCTGGGAGAGGGCAGCATGGCCTGGGGTGTTGCTGGGTTCAGGACAGGGGCTCCAGCAGGTGCTCCTTGTGCCTTCCTCTCCTCTTCCTCTCTTCAGGCTGCAATTTCACCTGCCCCAGGCTCACAGTAAACTGAGGGATCTTCTACACCAGGTGAGCTCCTACTGAACCCATACCTGGCTCCTGTCTCTGATCCATGGCTGTGAACAACTCTTCTGTGTGGGTTTGCCTTTATAATCAATAATAATGCCAATAATGAGCAGGTTATTATTAATGCTCACCATCAGATGCTCATTTTTGATGCTGCTGTTCCTGGTCTTTGTGGGCTTTGTCCTGCATGCCTGGTGAAGCCACCTCAGGGCTGGAGGTGTGAAGTCAATTTATTCAAGTGACACAGCTCAGCTGAAGATTTCAGCTTGGGATTTCTGCCCACATCCATGTGTAAATGCCATGGATTTGCTCTCCTGGATTTCACCTCAAGTGTTCAAGCTAGGTCAGAAATTCACAGCCCAAATCCATCCTGGTACCACACAGCTGGATTTGCTGTAATTCTGCACTGGAGCTGTGTCCCAGGAACAAGGATGTGTCCTTGTTCTCACTGCACCCATGGCTGCCTTCTCTCCTTATTTCCCCTTGGCAGAATGTGCCCAGCTCATCTGGGCTCAATTCCCAGCCATGTAGAGTCCTGTGCACCATTCCTGTTTGGGGCTGAAATCCCTCCCTGGGATCAAGTCTGATTCCTTCATTTCCCCCATGCTGACAGTGAGTCTGGTTCCTGCCTGTCCCTAAGTTTGAGAAGAGATGATTTTACTCAGCCCCTCTTTTGAAAAGCACCTGCTCCATCTTCACTGGGGCCCCTTTTAATTAAGCAAAGACAGCACTGAGTAAAGAAAGAGTTTGGCTTGGTATTCCTGCAAACTGAGCATTTCACTTAGGCCCAGAAAATTTGGTCATTTTGGAGTCGATGGCTTTGGATTGCCAGTCCAGACAAACTTGTTTTCAAAACTGAGATTTTACTGGCTTGTTTCATTTTGCTGTCCAAATACACACACAGAGAATGTGTTCTCATGGTTGGTTGAGTGTCCATATCAAGTGAATTTTCCTGGACACAAAGAGCTCTGGTCAGTCTCACTCTGGCCTGTTCTTGTCCCTCTGTCACAGTGTATTTTAGGTGGCACTGTTTGGCAGCTGAACAATAGCTTCTGATTTCTTCCCATCTTCCCTAGAGAACCAAATGAAGCTGGGAATGGTGTGTGTTCATTACAGACTTCACACAAACACTCCCAGAACACTGCCCCACTGGGATGTGGCTGTTGATGCTGCAGCCCTCGGGGTGGGAGGTGCCACGAGGGGTGAGTGTGTTACACTCACTGCCTTTGTCACTTCTGTCAGTGGAAAGGGTTTGTCTCCATCCTGGAGGTGTGTCCCCACCTCTGGAGGTGCCCAGGGAAGGACTGGATATGGCACTCAGTGCCCTGGGCTGGTGACAAGGTGGGGATCAGGCACAGGTTGGCTTGTGACATTGAAGGGCTTTTCCAACCTTAGTGATCCTGGGATTCTGAAGGAGCTCCTTTCTAGATTGTTCTTAATCCCTTTGATCCTTTTGCTGATGAATTGTGGTGTTGGTGCTTCACCTTTATTCCCTTGGAATTTATGGAAGGGATCAGGCTCCACCCAGGCTCTCTCCACAGCACAGGAGGTTCAGTCCCTTCAGGAGTTCCCAGTGTTGGGCTCCCAGGTGCTGGGACCAGCACTTGTGACCAGAAAGGCTCTGCTCCAGGATTTCAGGGGATTGAGAGTCTTAGCAGTGGAAGGAGAACATGGTGGTGGTTTGTGTGTGGGTTTATTTTCTAAAGAGCTTTGAGATCCCCTCAGAAATGTCATTGACAATCCTGCTGCAGGTCGGGGGAGTTCATCATGTCCAGCAGTAGGAATTGGCTGAATTAGGGCTGAATTTAGAGTCACAGAATCCCTGAGGTTGGAAAATTCCTCCAGGATCATCAAGTCCCAGCCCGATCCCCACCTTGTCCCCAGCCCAGAGCACTGAGTGCCATGTCCAGCCCTTCCTTGGGCACCTCCAGGGATGGGCACTCCAAACCTCCCTGGGCAGCCCCTGCCAAGGCCTCACCACCCTTTCCATGGGGAAATTCCTCCTGGTGTCCATTTCTGTTGAATGGGATTGTTTTCCCATGGGCCAAATAGATCGTGGAGGAAGGGTGGAGCTTTGTGGATTGCAGAACCTCTCTGTGCCTCCCCTGAACCCCTTCCTTTGGGAAGCCTTCCCCGATGTGTTACTGCTCCACTGCAGTGAAATATATCCTGGTGCAGGGAGGAAATGACAAAGAAATTGTCTGTCAAGGGCTGTGTGTGTGAGTTTTCAGCCTTGGGGTGTTTGTTGAGGTTGTAACACCTTGCTGCTGCTGATAGTCACTTGGCAGAGAAGAACTTTCCCTGGAAATACTGTCCAGTTCCCACTGCTGCTTTTGTAGGAGAACACAAACTCAAGCAGCAGATTTGTGAAAGCAGCAATTCCCTCTTTCCTTTGCAGGAGGCTGGAGCCTGTGACCCAGCTCTATGTCAGTGTGGATGCCAGCACCAAGGAGAGTTTGAGGAGGATTGACAGACCCCTCTTCAAGGACTTCTGGCAGAGGTTTCTAGACAGCTTAAAGGCCTTGGCTGAAAAGGTACCCACTTAAGAATGGACTTCTAAATGGCTTTTTCCTTCCTTCTACACATTGCTGACTCACCACACCTTTTTTCTCCCTTCTCACCTTACCTGCTTCTACTTTCTGCAGAAGTGGAAGACTTAAGAGGCTTTTAAATGGGCCATGGAGTGGGTTATGGGTGTGTTGGGAGTGTATTTCCACGGTTGGGGCATTCAGGTGCGTGAAATGCAGTAGGTTTGAGTATTTTTCCAGAGCAGAATGTATGTGTCAAATGGGGCAGTAAATGCTGTGAATAAAAGATGCTGTGAGAGATGAAGAGATTATCAAATAATAGATTTCCTAACAAAGGGGTTACACTAAAAACAGGCTGCTGAAGGAAAGCTGGAAATTCAGGGGAGGGTTGTAAATCCGCTGTGTTCCTTTGCTCTGGTTCTCAGAGGCTCTCTTGAAATGGCAGCACATAAAGGACACTAAAATGTGTGTGCTGGAGTTTGGTAGCTCTGACACCCTCCTGCTCCAGAGAAATCTGCAGGGGATCTGAGCATAGCAGCAGGGGGACCTTTGCCCTGTGTGGGTTGGACTCAGCTGAGCAGTGACCTGGAGCCCTGGGGTGGTGTCAGCTCAGGCTCTGTGTGACAGGTGAGTTTTGGAGTAATTAATGAAGCACTCCTGGGCCCAGCAGCACTTGAATGGGTAAGAATGGTGCCTCACAAGCATATCTGCCTCTCTTGTTCCTGCTTGTGGGCTCTGATGGAAGCCAGGGCTGTGTTTACTAATCTGGCAGATTTGACATGTTACCTGCTGGGATGAACAGCCAAGAGAAACTGTTGCCTTTGAATAATGAAGTTTTGTTGGAATAATGAGTTTTCCTGCCTTCTCAGATGACAGTGTTTCACCATTCTCCTCCAAATGAACTTAGATTAGAGGATCTGTGAGACTCAGAGGAATTGAGTGGCACTTTCTGCTGCAAAGGCACATGGGCAGCGTGGTCAGGTGATTTGTGTGTGGAGGTACAGCTCTCCTGTGCAAAACCTCAGTCCACACTCCAAGGGTATTGAAATTAAGTGCAAACTGAATTCTCTATGAGCAGGGAGATCTGTGGGAAGAAAGGGAGCTAAACTACTGAAGGCACAAAATATTGAAAAAGCCTTTTGGGAAGTTGCTTTTGCCCATCGTTTCTTTCCTTCTGCCTCTCTTGACCCTGAGTGTTCATTACTGGGAGTTGTCAGAAGCTTCCTTGCAAACAATTGAAGGTGAAAGTATTGGCAAGTCTGTCCATACAGCTAAAAATACCCTGGTCAAGGTGAAGAGGAGAGGAGAAAGCAGCTCCACTAGCAGGTGCATTTTCTCCTTCAAGCAACTGCACTTTGAAGGGTCCTTGAAGCACTGATAACACAAGAGCCAATTAATGGTTGTTCCAGTTGGTGAAGCCCTTCTCTGCCAGCCCTGCTCAGCTGCACGAGGCAGCATCACACATGGGGACAGCAGGAGCTCTTGGGGAAGCTGCTGGTTGTTGTTTTTCTCTTAATCCCAGGATTGCTGGGGTTGGAAAAGCCCTCCTAGACCATGGAGTCCAGGCTGTGCCTGATCCCCACCTTGTCACCAGCCCAGAGCACTGAGTGCCATGTCCAGCCCTTGCTTGGGCACCTCCAGGGATGGGCACTCCAAATCTCCCTGGACAGCCACTGCCAAGGCCTGACCACCCTTTCCATTAAGGAATTTTCCCTAATATCCAGCCTAAATCTCCCCTGGCCCAGCTTGAGGCTGTTTCTCTTTGTCCCCTATTCCCTGGGAGCAGAGCCTGACCCCCCCGGCTGTCCCCTCCTGAGCCTCCTGTCCCCCCCACAAGGTCCCCCCTGAGCCTCCTTTTTTTCAGGCTGAGCCCCTTTCCAGCTCCCTCAGCTGTTCCTGGGGCTCCAGGCCCTTCCCAGCTCTGTTCCCTTCCCTGGACGTGCTCCAGCCCCCCGGGGTCTGTCTTGTCCTGAGGGGCACAAAACTGACTCTGGTTTGGAGGTGTCTCAGCAGTGCCAGCACAGAGGACAATCCCTGCACTGATCAGACACTGGATTCTGGTACCCAAAACCTCTGAGTGCTCCTGGGCAGCAGCTCCTCTCTCTTCCCCTCTGTTCCCCTCCCAGCTGCCCTGCACCGAGCTGGCAGCACTTGTTCTGTGGGACTGTGGAATATGGGAGGTGCTGGCAGCTAAAGCACCTGTGAATTCCTAGGAAATACAGGCCCTTTTCCAGGATGCTGCATTGTCTTGGGAAATGATGTTAATTTATCTGGAAACAAATACAGATCTCAGTTTTTCCCAGTGCCTGACAAACCTTTCAGGCTGATTCAGTCCTGAGGCTCAGAGGAGCTGGCACTGCAGCTCATCTGAGTCACTGCTGAGCAGTCATGGGCAGCTTTGAGCTGGGCACACTGAAAAATAAACGTGGGCAAAGGGAGCTTACAGGAACACGAGTTGTACCTGCTGTGCTCACCCTCCTGGGGTTTGGGACGTGCTGCTCCTGCTCTCTCCCTGCCTGGGGCTGCAGGGGTGGGTGGTGGGTGGCAAAGGAATCCTCTGGTTTGGTAATTCAGAATGAGAAGTGAGAGAAAGGAAGAGGGAAGGACAGAAAGGAGAGAGGATGTTTGTCATGGCTGTTCTCTTTTCTACAGCCAAAGCCCAGGTCTTGTTAAATATGGGAGGGCATAGGCAAAGATGGGCTTCAAACCTCTTGCCCCAGTGGGGAGGTTATAGAACCTCAGAATTCTGGAATGGTTTGGGTTGGAAGGACCTTAAGTTCACCTCATTCCAACCCCACCAACAGGGACCCCTTCTACCAACCCTGGCCCCATCCAGCCTGGCCTTGGCCCAGTTGTGCTGGTAATGGATTTCATGTTTTTAACTGACCTTCTGCACAAAGTTCTTGAGCTTCAGTAAAAGACTGAATTTAATAGCAAAATTTTCCCAGGATGATCTGACAGCCTCATCCAACATGTCTGAGATTAGTTGCTACATCCATTTTCAAAGGAAGCCCAGGAATACAAGATAAAAAGCTTTTGTGCTATTTCTTTCTGCAGCAAACGTCATGAACCCCCCTTTTGTCCACTGCTACTTGGAGCAAGTTTGATCCTTTCTAGAGCTGCTCTCATTGAAATGATCTTCATGTTAAATTTTCTGTGCTGAGAAGCACTTTTTGAAAAAGGATTTTAAACAGCAGGTGGACTCCCAAAGGCTCCTTTGTTTCTTGTCCTGAGTCCTCTACCCCTGAAATTAAGTGGAGAGGGAAAAGAAAGACATGAGCATGTGTAGTTTAGACTGTGCCCTTCCCAAACACCACGTTTGAGTTTTGGAGCCTCACCCTCTGACAGACCTGAGTTAGTGAGAGGTTGGTAGAGTGCTTGAGAGGTGACTTGGCTTGATAGACAAATGCCTGGAGGCACTGAGGAATGTGAATCCTTATCATCAGGGTGAGAAATCTCTGTTGAAAGATGTTTCTTCTAACCATTGCTGCTTCCTAATCCATCTCCAGTGAGGAATGGGTTGCAAACCAGTGATGAGGGTCCAGCTCAGGAGGGAGGGGGAAGATTTTTTATCCCTGGAGGTTTTGGTATCCAGCTGATGCTTTTTTTTTCCAAAATACCTTTAACCAGATGTGCTGAGCAGGAAAAACAGCTCCTGGTCTCTGACCTCTCATCTCCCTCAGCCAGATTCAGGATCCTCTGGTGTTTGTTTTGGGCTCTGTTTCCCTCAGGGGGACTGAACAAAGTTCTGCAGGCTGAGGAGCTTTGGGAATTTGTCCTGGTGGTTGTCCATAAATCACCAAGTGTTTTTACAAGCAATGGGGATGTTGACTGGGACCAATGGGAATCCCCTGCTGAGAAATGAAATGGGGGTGCAGTGACCCAGTGTGACAAAATGCTTATGGATTTCTACCCAAACACTGAGGAAACAGCTGCATAGAAGATGGTGATGGACAGAGCAGCAGGTGTCCTATTTATGGTTCACATCCCTTGGCAGCACCTCTGAGGGGGCTTTTTGTCTTCACAGAATCCAGGCTGGAAGGGAGCACAGAGGGTCACTGGTGCCACCTCCCTGCTCAGGCAGGGCCATCCCAGAGCACAGGATGTGTCCATGTGGCTCTGGAATATCCCTGCTGAGGGACACTCCAGCCCCTCCCTGGGCAGCCTGTTCAGGGCTGGGCACTGCCCAGGGCAGAAGTTCTGCCTCCTGTGCAGGGGCAATTGCTGGGCTCAGTCCCTGCCCGTTCCTCTGGTGCCACTGCTGGGCCCTGGAGCAGAGCCTGGGCCCTGCTCTGCCCCTCCCTGCACACAGGGACACCCAGGGCTGAGGGTCCCTCTCAGCTGGGGCTCCTCTCCAGGCTGGACAGCCCCAGCTCCCTCAGCCATTCCTGGGCACAGAGATGCTCCAGGCCCTCCTCATCCTCACAGCCTGTGCTGGCCCCGCTCCAGGAGCTCCCTGTCCCTGCTGTGCTGAGGATCCAGAGCTGGGCACAGCACTCCAGAGGTGCCCCCAGGGCTGGGCACAGGGGCAGGATTCTCCACTGACTTGCTGGGAGTGCTCCTCCTGACCTGGGGTGAACAAAACAGCTCTTGAACAAATGCTGCTGGTCCATGGGTGTCCATGGACTTGCTGAGCTCTGGGCTCAAGGTCCCTGCTGTCACTCATGCTCTGACAAACATCTTCCAGGCCTGGCCTCCTCTGTCTGTTCCTCATGATGAATCCTGTCCTGTGCATGGGTTGGCCTGGCAGGACTTGCTGTGCTGCCAGAGCTGGGCAGGCAGAGCTGAGCTGCTGATACCTGCAGTGCCAATGTTCTCTCAGACAGACTGGAGCCGTGCACAGAGCAGGAGTGAGCCCTGCAGGTTAATGGGATGGTGTGGCACTGCGGGAACTGATGATGGAGCAGAACCTTGTCCTTCCTGTCCTTCCAGGAGGGTCACAAAGCAAAGGGAGCAGCTCAGTGGCACTGCCAGGAGCTCAGACTGTGCCTTTGCACATCACACATGCCACTGCTGCAGATCTGGGATCTAACCTTGCCCTCACTCTTTTTCTGCTTCAAGGGGATTAGGATTTCCTGGAGAACCAGGGTCAGGGCTTGCTGGGAGAGGTGGAGCTGTCACCTGGGTGTTGTAATTTATTAAGAAAAGACCAAGAAGGGAAATGGTTCCCTCTGCCTGTGCTAGGATACCACACACTGGCAGTGCCTGGGTTTGGTGGCTGGGATATTCCTTGCTGGCAGGTGCTAGGAATGGTTTATCCATGGCACAAGATATAAAAACATCTCCCATTACTGTCTCCAGTTCTGCATTTTCACACTGCTTACAGGTAGCTCCTGTTACATTCCTGGGTGATGAAGAGACCAGTTTGGTATTTAAACATTCCCAGCCTTGCATCTGCTGATATTTACTTGACTCTTTTTGTTTTTCCCAACATTATCCTGTCTTCCAAGTTATCCTTGTGCTTGTGTGAATTACAAACAGCATAAATACATTGAGTTACATGCTCAGCAGGTTTTAGTGCTGATTATTATGTAACAAATGACAGGAACAATTGTTTTTATGAAAAGACACATTTGATTTGCAGGGAGATGATTTATGTGGTTCCTGGGGGAGGGGAGCCATGTCTGATGTTTCTGAGCTGAGGGACTTTTTAAGGAGAATTTAAATGTAAAATCTGCAACAGATGTTAGAATCAGTAATCAATTTTGCCACTATAAATTTAGAAGAATTTGACTCTTCTGTACAGTAAATGCTCTCACCAGCTGTGTTCTTGTTTTAATGGGATTGCTAATGAGACTTGTGGTGAAAGCCTTTGGCAATGTAGCCTGAGGAGTGTAACACAGGTATGATGTTAATATAGAGTTATTGCCTCAGAAATTCATCCTGTCCTTTCAGTGTCCTCACAGCAATCCAAACCAAGCTTCAGCAAGACGCTTGGCTGCTGAGGGAGTGAAATCTCATTTCTCTGGCTCTGTGAGTCCCTCCAGGTTTGCTTGCAGGCAAGGAAGGGGGAAAATGTTCATAACACAGCTCCAGTCAAAGGGATGTGTTATTCCAGCTGCTGCTGTCCTGGTGTGTTGGGGAGGCACAGTGAGGCTGGGGGAAGGGAGGGTTTTGTGGCCACCCGGGGGCTGGAGACACAGGTGGGGGGTAGAATCCACGTTCTCTCAGTCCATGATCCCAGGTGAAGCCCCTCCTGTCATTCCTGCCTGGCCCTGGCTGCAGAGGGTGCCCAGTGCCACCGCTGGGGCTGGGACAAGGCACCCCTGCCCCCTCCCCTGGCCTTGGGCAGTTGGAGTCACCGAGCCCTCCTGCTCCTCCCCTCCCAGCTGCACTCATGCCTTCCCTCCTCAGCCAGCAGACATTCTCCAGCTTGCCCAGCTTTTCTGCTGCTGAACACATAGGGAGCATTTGCAATTCTTACCCTCTGTTAAAAAGCATCTTTCCTTTGTCTGGAGCTCTTACAGAAACTGCCTGAGAGATGCCAGCCATGGATTTTAGGGAGCTTGATTCAAACCAGTCTCTGTTCCCCTTCCAGACTATTTATTGCCCAACCACCAGCCAAGGGCTGTTCCCTTCCCTGGACTTGGGTCTGGGAGCTCCCAGCTTCCCCAGTAGCCTCCCTGGCCTTAGGGATGTTTGGTCACATTTTTGTTCTCTGTTGTGAAGTAGAGCAGTTTTCATGGACAGGCCCCCTGAGGAGGCTGAGCCTGTGTGTGTTTTTATGGGAACTCTGCAGAAGGAAAGAACAACCCTAAAATTCTATTTGTGGCAACAAGGGAAATTAGGGGCTGCACTTTGCTTTCAACCAAGGTTTTATTTCAGCTCATAAAGCTGAGCTAACAGGGCTGAATGGCACAGATTGGGCCTGTGCAGGGCAGGGCACCATACTCCAGTTGCTAAATGCATCAACTCTGGATTTCTGTCCTCACTGACCCATCACCAGCAGCTCTCACACAAGGAGTCAGCTGAGAAGCATTTATTGGGTTCATTGAATCCGTTCCTTTGGATCCTAGCATTTGACATTTCAGGAAAGACAACTTGACAAAGCATCTGTAGGAGTGATGTGTTTGCTCATCTGGGATGGGGAGTGCAGAACAGAGACAGAAGCACTGCAAGCAAGGAAAGGCATTTTCTGGGTATGTGGTAATGGTGGGAACACACCCCTGGGTTTGGGAAAGGCAAAATCAGGAAGACATTGCTTTGGAGGCGGGAGAAATCCTTTCCTGAAGGGTGGTTGTGAGGGGCTGTGTGCAGGAGTGCTTGGATGGCAGGGCTGGATCCAGGCTTGCACTGACACTTGGACATGGACAGGGTGCCCAGGGCCCATGTGTCTGATGGGTGGGCTTGGGGAGGTTCTCCTGCCCCAGGGTGAGACCCATGTGCTTGGCTCCAAGGGAACTGGACCTGGTTTAGTTCGTTTGGACCTTCAGGGCAGGATCCTGCAGCAGGAATGTGGCAGCAGAGCTCAGGGAATGGCTGTGATCAGTGCTTGCTCCTTGATCTTCTCCGTTAGCTCCCAATTCAGCTCCTTTGGCTCACAGAGGCCCCAAACTTCCTTTGCCAGGGTGACTTTGGGCAATAAGCAGGCTCATGCCAAGGAGTGCTGCTTCCGTTGTTCCATGGGGATGTGGGTGCCTTGGCCCTTGGTGGTTCCTGTCCACCCCCACCAGGCCATGGGGAGCTGGGTGCTGGTGGCTCTGAGTGCTGCCTGTGACCTCCCAGACCACATGGCCCATCCCTGGTTTCCATGGCTGCTCCAGTGACCCCTCTGGAGGTTGTTGACTTGCAGGCTGTGCACTTGGGAGCCAGGTCCTGTGTGTTCTCCTTGGATGAAGCTGCTGTTGGATTTGGCAATGGGAAAAATTCAGGAGCTTCAGCACAGGAGTTCAGAGTCCCCTCTGAAGCTGCAAAGCTGCTGGGGTATCTTTCACTGAATTCCCAGAAATTAATATAGTTCTGATTATAATGTGGTAATGCATAGACTTCACCAGGGAAGAGGTGAACCTGTTGGAGCAGGCCCAGGAGGTGCTCCAAGGTCTGGAGACAGGCTGGGAGAGCTGGGGGTGTTCACCTGGAGAAGGAGAGTCTCTGGGGAGACCTTAGAGCCCCTTGCAGAGGCCAAAGAGGGCTTTTAAAAGGATAGAGAGGGACTTTCACACAGGCAGAGAGTGACAGGGCAAGGGGGACAAAATCTGTTTGGTGCAGGAACCAAATGAGATGTAGTGCAAACGATCTCTGTGAGTGCTTAGTGCTAAACCCAGCTTAGTGCTAAACCCAGAAGGGCTGCAGTGCTTGGGGGTGATGAGCCCTGCAACTGGAGAGCTGATGATCCGTAATAATTACAAATAACAGAAAGCAACTGTTTACAGAACTGTACAAGTGTGTGTGTGTGTGCATCATTGCTTTTATGTCCTTCTAGCTCAGGGTTGGAATTTGCTTTACAATCCTGGGGACTCTGATCTCCCTCTGGGCTTCTGAGTCCAGCTTGCTGTGGAAGCAGCAGGATCTGAAGGCATTTCATGGGCACTGGGTCTCTAAAGGAATGCTGTAATTTGAGGTGGAGGTGTTGGAATTTCAGGTATTCCCTGGGCAGGCTCCTCAGGTGGAGCACACCTTGCACTGTGAATCCACAGACACTCAGGATTTGAGTAAATCCTTCGTTGGAATTTTCATCCTTCCTCTGCTCTGCTCCAGCATCTGCAGGAGTTCTCTCAGCCCAAGCTCAAGCTCACCTGTTTACCAGAATGGGCACTTAAAATGTTTAAAGCCCATAATTGTTGTTCTTTTGGAGCCCAGCTCTTGAATTAAGGCTTTACAAGAGCACTGGGTTTTCAAGGATTGTTTAATCAATAAGAGAAATTTATGTCAGACTCCTTGTTTACACTGTTTCTTGTGAACTAGGCAGGATTTTCAGCAATCCTGGTGGGGCTTTCAGATCTATTTTTAGATGATTTGGACAAAACCCAGAAGAAAAATATAAATCATTTGCTTCACAGCCTGCAAGAGTGTTTTTTAACGAGGTAATTATGTTTTTATGGCAGCTTAATCTCTGCTTTCATTGCTGGAAGTTGCCTTGCTGGTTTGTTATTTCCTGGGATAACCAGTGTCACCATTCCTATAAATACAGTCACTCCTTCCCAGGCTGTGGCTGAGCTCCTGTCTGTGCCACCTTCACAGGAACAATTCTTTCCCAATATCCCATCCATCCCTGCCCTCTGGCAGTGGGAAGCCATTCCCCCTGTCCTGGCACTCCAGGCCCTTTCCAAAGTCCCTCACCATCCTTCCTGTGGAATCCTTCAGCTAATGGGAGGCCACAAATGGGTCACCCCAAAACTTTCCCTCCTCCAGGCTGATCCTGCAGTTACTCCCTCAATCCTTCAGTATTACTGGGTTATTTAAAATACAGTTTATTCTCCTTTTTTATATACCCTATAGCTGAGCAAAACACAGCAATTTTGAGGAATATTCTTTCAGGCCTCTGGGAAATCTCAGTGGGAAGTTGTTTTTCTGGCTGAGATTTCCAACTACAGAGATCTGTGAGGAAGCATCCAAGTCTTTGGCTGGGTGTATAAGTAATTGGGATGGTTAAAACTCCTGAGCAGCTGGCAGTGTGGTGGGGCAGCCTGGGCTCCTGCCCTGCATCCAGAGGAACTCTGGGAATATTCAGTTCCTGCCTCAGCCACAGCCTTTGCCTGAAGTGGGGCTGGCTTTGAGCTGCTCTTTTGGAGCTGCTTTTCTCACCCATCTCCTTTGTGCCTGTACAAATGCCACTCTCAGGCTCTTTCTGGATGTTCCCTCTATGTGTTGTCACCGATGTGTTGTTTTTAGAGGCCAGCTTCTTCTTACCACACTGTCACTGAGGCTGGAAGAGCCTCCAGGGTACCAAGTCCAACCAGCACTGCCCAGGCCACCACTGACCCTGTCCCCACATCCACTCATGTTTTGAATCCCTCCAGGGATGGGGACTCCACTGTCTCCCTGGCAGCTGTGCCAGGGCCTGACCACCCTTTCAGTGAGAAATTTCCCCAAAATCCACCCTGAGCCTCCCCTGGCCCAGCCTGAGGCCGTTCCCTCTCCTCCTCTCCCTGTTCCCTGGGAGCAGAGCCCAAACCCCGCGGCTGTCCCCTCCTGTCAGGGACTTGTGCAGAGCCACAAGGTCCCCCTTGAGCCTCCTTTTCTCCAGGCTGAGCCCCTTTCCCAGCTCCCTCAGCCCCTCCCGGGGCTCCAGACCCTTCCCAGCTCCATTCCCTGCCCTGGACACGCTCCAGCCCCTTCTTTGGAACTCCCCTGCAGTTTATTCTTTAATATCTTCCTTCTCCTGCCTTCCCTGTGCTGCTGAAGTCTGACTGTGCCCTGAGGTGACAGGTTTGTCACTATGAGATGACAGCTTTGCCATGGTGTCTCTCCAAGACTGCCAGGGCCTCCCTCACCCTGGCCAAGGAGCCAAGCCTGAGACACCAGGTCATGGAACATCAGGATGTGACTGTGGAGCTGTGGCTGGGACATTTTGGGGAATGTGAAAGGAGAGGAGCCTGGGGGAAGTCCCACATTTTGCCTTTAGCTATTCCTGCTCTGAAGCCTCTTCTTTCCCACACCTGAGCAGACACAAGCACATACTGAGCAGCCCTGAGGATGTGGCACTTGGGGAAGGGCTGAACTCGACCTTGCAGAGCTTTTTCCCCTGGTCTTTGTCCCCCATGCTGTCCCCTTGCAGGGTCTGTCCCAGGGCACGAGAGGAGGAACCATCCCCCTGAGCAGAGGGAAGGAACTGGGGATTCTCTGGAGTCAGCAGCTCTGAGGGAAGGGAGGATGGGCTGGAGCCAAGGTCAGGGCTGGCTGAGCTCCTGTCATGGGACAGAGCAGCACCTGGGGCAGGACAAGGCCCTGTCCCCTGGGATGTGCCTGGCAGGTCCCTGCTGCTGCAGCAGCTGCTCCAACCCAGGCACAGCAAAGGTCCTGATCCCAAGGCAGCATTCCTGTCAGGCTGCTGCTTTGAGTCATGGCAAAGGCACACAGGGACTGGGGCAGGAACTCACTGGAGCTTTTCTGCTGCTGGAAGGGGTTTTTGTTGCCACTCCCTGCCCGGGCTGGAGCCTGGCTGTGCTGTCCTTGTGGCACAGAGCAGGGGGCAGCACTCCCAGACTCCTGCTGCTGCTTCTCCTGCCTCTTTGGAGTTAAACATCTGCCCTTTTCTGGGAAAAGAACCATTTCAGCCTGTTTAACAGCAAGCTTGAAGTGGCTTTTGCTGCTGATTTGATACAATCTGGTTTTGTGCTGTTCTATTTTAAGTACCTTTGCATTGGGTTTCTTTTTCCCTGGATATAAATTTTACATGATTCCTTGAAACTGCACTGGAAATATGGAAAAGAAAGAAATAATCACTGGAATGTTGTTGTTGCTGATTTCCAAGGGTAAGTGTATTAAAACTGAGTCCATGGAAAATGGATAAAGAACAGTCATGGTTTGGATTTACTTAAGAACAACGTTTTCAGCTTTCAAAACAAAGCTGTTGCTGTACTTTGTTGTATTTCTAGAGATTTTTCAGTAATCTGATTAATTTCTGCTGAAATGTAAAGCAATAAATTAGATTACAAGCAAGTACAGGAAGAATGAGTGTGGAGGGGAGAGAAATTTGGTGGTTTTTACCTCCTTGGTTTCCAGTCCTGATCCCTCATTCCTGTGCTTCACACATCAGCAGGGCTGTGCAGAGCTCAGGGGCTTTTCTGGTGTAAAATTCCAGCTTGGGAATTTGTGCTGATGAGTCCATCTCACTGCAGGACTTTCTTGTTCTTTCCAGGCAGGGTTTCAGGGCTGGAGGGGACACCAGGGCAGTGGTGTTGGGTGATAAATAACCTGATGCAGACCAAAAGCCCAACTTTGATGTTTTCCTAATTATTATTCAGGACAGTTTTCATCTTATCTTCAAGGCCTTGGAAGAACAAGGAATTTCATATGGAGATCAGGCTTGGCTCTTCACAATAATTATACTTCAGAGAGACAATTTTCGTTCTCACACAATTATAATAAAGCTGAAAGAATTAAAAACTGCTTTAAAGGTACTGCCTTGGGCTCCAGGTTCAAGACAAGATGCAGGACCAGTCCTCATCATGTGGACATCACCTTGTAATTGTATTTTTCCTGGTTCCCTAATTAGATTTTTTGCCTGATTCCCTCACAAGGAACAGGAATGGCTTTTGCATGGAAAAGCAGTGACAGGTTTGTGTTTTGGTTTGGGGTTTGTTTTTTTAATAGGTTGGGGGTTATTTTTTAGAAACATCATGATTTCTTTTGGCATTAGCACTCAGATCACAGAATCATGGACTGGGTTGGGTTGGAAGGACTTTAAAGAGCATCCCTTTCCACCTCCCAGCCATGGGCAGAGGTGCCACCCACTCCATCTGCTTTCAGGGAAGTTTTTAAATCTCAGCTGAAAAACATTGAGCACTGAAAGAGATTTTTTTATCCTTAGGCGTACCTGAAAACACAAATCTTGGGTAATTTCTGAGCCCTACCTTAAATACCCATACTTGACATTTTTGTTATAGCCATGTAACAAATTGTTTTCTGATGGTTTTATGCATTAATAAACTTGGTTTATCCAAATCCAAAGAAAATCTCACTTTTGGGGGAGTGGGTCTGAAAATTCAGGGCTGACTCTCAAAATTAGAAACGTCTCAATTCCACCTAGCTCAGAGTTTAGAGTAACTTTTGGGTCATGCAGGCAGGAAAATACAGGGCCCAGGGATCCATCTCCAGGTTTTGAGCCTTCAGGAACTCGAGAATCATGGAAAATTCACATCCCCAAGGATTTGAGTATCAGTACTTTGGTTTTGCTTTCTCCACATCCAGACAGAAGGCAAAGGTCCTCAATATGAGGTGAAATGTTGTGCAAGCTCCAGTAAGAGGGTGATAGTAGTGAGGGTGACTTTGTCCCCATCCTGGGGATGATGAGGGGACAGCTGGAGGGTCCTGGCTGAAGCCCAGGGCTCTGGAGCTGAGCCTGGCTTGAGCACTGACTTCTCAAGCACTGAAACCCCTGCTCTGAGCTTTGCTGGGGTTTCACAGCAGAGTTCATGTGGTAATTAGCCATGCTAATGAGCACCTTTTTAGCACTGGAGACAAAGGCTGCACTTGCTCTCACCTGGGTATTAATAGCATTGCTGGAACAATGCTCCGTGGTTTTGTGGGTTCCTACGCTGCAGAGCCTGCTCAGGGTGAGCTTTAATGATCATTGCCTGAAGAAAGGAAGCTCAGAACTTAAGTGCTGAGTTCAGCTGGGAGGGGAGAAGTTCCCCTCAGCTGAGCCCTCCCCAGCCCTGCAGGGACTGTCACAGGTGGTGGCACCTCCAGTGATGGGTGGGCCCAGGGCGGAGAGGAGCCCATGAGGAGGGAGAGAACTGGTTGCCAGAAAAATGGATTCATCTGCCTCCTTCCATGGACAGTGAGCCTTCCCTCATGGTGCTCTGGAGTGTGATGGGTCCCACAGAGTCCAGAGCAAACCACAGAGCTGCTCCCAGGTCTGGGATGCCTCTGGAGCCAGGCTGGGAGAGCTGGGGTGCTCACCTGGGGAAGAGAAGGAAGGGAGAGCTCAGAGCCTCTTCCAGGGCCTAAAGGGGCTGCAGGAGAACTGGACAGGGACTGGGGACAAGGGATGGAGGGACAGGACACAGGGAATGGCTTCCACTGCCAGAGGGCAGGGATGGATGGGATATTGGGCAGGAATTGTTCCTGTGAGGGTGGCAGTGCCCTGGCACAGGGTGCCCAGAGCAGCTGTGGCTGCCCCTGGATCCCTGGCAGTGCCCAAGGCCAGGTTGGACACTGGGGCTGGAGCAGCCTGGGACAGTGGGAGGTGTCCCTGCCATGGCAGGGGTGGAATGAGATGCACTTTAACATCCCCCCAACCCAAATTGTTCCAGGATTCTGTGATCTGCAGAGCTGGGTTTTGGAGAGGCAGGAGTGACCTCCATTCCTTTAGAAGGGCTCTGTCTCTGGGCTGAACTGTAAGGCTTTGGAAGGCTGTGGGGTCTGAGGGGTGTTGGGATCTGAGATTTTCTCGGGCTGTGTTTTGGATCTTTCCTCCCTGGTGAGGTTTCTGCATAAAGCATCTTCTTATTGACTGTGGGGAAGAGATTTTGGCTGCAGGGGCTTTTTGTTTTCCTGATCCACTTCCCTGTGACAAGTCCTTTCCAAGTGTGGAAATTGCTTTGATATCTTTATTCAGTGCTGGCTCGCTCAGGAGCCATTGCATAACCCGGGCAAGGGGATGGGCTCAGCCTGGGGAGCTGGGAAGGGGCTGGGGAGGGGCAGCTCTGGGCTTGGGCTGCACTCACCACCCGTTCTTGGGCTGGTTCCTGCCACCATCACAGAGCTCCTGCCAGCTCAGAAGCTCTGAGAATGTGTCATGAAGGGAATTTGCAAGTGGAGCCTTTCCTTGAAGAGTGGAAGAAAATCCTGATGAAAGGAGCTGCCTTTGAAGTGGTTCCTGCTCCTCATCCAGTGCTGGCAAAGGGGTGTGAAGTTGTGTGAAACAAAGGGCAGGTTCTGTTTAGATTTTGTACCGTGATTTCCTCCCCCCAAGAGTGCTTTTTCCATCCAGCTGTGCTGTGTTTCTGTTGAGAATGTTGAGATTCATTAGCTTCAAAAACAGGGATTTCTGTGGAGGAGTCTGTGGATAAAATGGCAATAAAATAATTTTATCTGTACCTAAGAGATGCATGTAATAGTTCAGGATACCTGAACCTAAGCCAGCAGCTGAAACAAAAATCTGGATGTATTTATATTTACTTCCAAACAGGGGGACATTGTTACTCTGCCTGACCAAAACAGTGAGTACAAGTGACAGGATCCAAGGTGAGGACCTTGGAGAGACTTCTCCTGCCCCTCCTGGAGAAATGAGCTGCTCCCCTGCCCCAGCCAAGCCCATGTCCCTCTAGCATCCTGCTCTTTGCAGGTGATGTGTTCCCCTTCCTTCTTCCTCCTGAGATTAGACCTGGGCTGTGCCATGAAGAATAATTACATTTGATGTAGGAAAAGATGAATGTTGAGGAGGAGGGAATTAAAAAGAAATTATAAAAAAGAAGCAGCCCCAATCCCTCGTGGTTATTGGAGTGGGAAGGGAGCACTTTGTCAAAGGGAGTCCTCTGTTTGAGGTGTCCTGGGCTCAGCCTGAGGCTGGGCCAGCAGCAAAGCCTGCACAGGCAGCAGGGATCCATTGGTACATGTGACACATCTAGGAGGATGTGAGGATGGCTTCCAGGGACAATGTCCCTGCCCTGGGAACAGGCTCCAGAGTTGGCTCTGGGCACTGAGCAGTGTCCCATGGCAGCTGTCCCATTGCTCTCCAGACTGGACCAGGGAGCTTCCCAGTGCCTGGTGTGTTCCAGCAGGAGCCTGGGGACTCCTCTGGGGGTTCAGCTGAGCCTTTGCAGGGAAGGAGCCACGTTCATGTCAGGGTGATCCCAGTCCTGACTCTGAGCTCTGGCCATGGGGCACTGCTGGTATGGGACTGGGGCATGAGACAGCCTTGAAACAGAAGGTTTGGTCTTTTTTATGGAATCACAGAATGTTCTGAGTTGGAAGGACCCACAGGGATCATCCAGTGCAGCCCCTGACCCTGCCCAGACACCCAACAGTCCTTCCCTGTGCATCCCTGGCAGCTCCTGGAGCTCTGGCAGCCTCGGGGCTGTGCCCATCCCTGGTGTGCTGAGAGCAGGATCTCAGATCCACCCAATGGAAGGATTCTCTATCCTCAGGATCCTCCCCTAAGCCTCTCAGTCTGTGTTTCCCTGATGTCCTGCCCTGACACTGAAGGGCTGCAGTACTTCCTGGAAGCATGGAAGGATTTTAGCATGAATTGCCCAGAGGGAAAAGGCTGGGGTTCCCCTGGCTCGTTTTGCCATTTTTTTGCCCTCAGGAACAGGAGGCTGAGCTGGACCTACCCCACTGACTTGCATTTTGGGACCCCTGGATGTGCCCTCCCTGCCAGGCTGGTCTGTGCAGAGATAAATCCACATCCTTCACTGCCACCCATCTGAAGGGTTGTTCTGACACTTAACTCCTCTTCCTCTGTCTTCTCCTCATGACTGGAGTGGAGTACCAGCTGCTTTTCCTGGAAGCACAGTGTGGGACATCCCGGGCTGCCTTTATATCCTGATGCTTTAGATCGTTAAATTCTCACAGCCTAAGCTCTTTATTTCTTGTTTTGCTGTGCTTATGAGAGGATCTCCTGGGGCCTTATTGTACAACAAATACAAATAATCCATGAATAAAGCAGGCTGGCTTTTTGTACTGCTGGCAGTCTGCAAGGATTGCTCCCAGATAACATTTAGGGATATTACTCATTTTGATCTGTGCCTCCTACCAATGTTTCTCTGCTCAACACTGCAGAGATGTTGCCCTCTGGAAGGAGGCTTCTCCAGATTAATTTCTGATTTTTCTACCTGTTTGCTGTCTGCCTTTGGCAGAGTTTCAGTTTCCTTGCCTGCTTCCCTTGCCCAGCCATGGTGAGTTGGTGCAGGTTTTGGGATAGTTCAGGTGTGGTGCACACACAGAGCTGCAGTTATTCCTTGCCAGTGTTGCCCTGGGGGAGGAAGCCCTTTAAATTCACTCTTAGCACGTTTAGTTTTATGAAGTCCTTGATCTTAAACTTCTAAATGAGCTAGGATGTGAATTGCAGAGTAGTAACATGAGGTTTAAATCAGAGAAAGCCCCACTTCCCTGCCTGGGAGGATGTGCTGCTCTTGCTGGGGCTGCTGTGAAACAGGACCAGTTATGTTAAATATAAACTGGTATTTACTGGTGCCTTGAAGCTGCTGCACTTGTTCCCCACTGGGAACTGCCCTTTGGGGAGCCAGTTCTCATTAATTGCTATCTGATCATTCCACAGGACTGACAGGGTGTGTGCACTGCAGATTTTCCTCCTTAGATCTTTTCCCTCTGTTTTCTTCTTCCCCTGTTATGTGCAAACACCATGTTTATTTTTCTGTATTAGCTCCTCTACTGTTCTGCTCTCTTCAGTAATTAACAGTTGATTTCCTACTTGTCTCTTGACCTTTCTTTTGCCAATCCATTCAAATCACAAGAATTTCTGTTCTTTAAATAGCTGCTTAAATGCCACGGGTAGAGGTCAGCTGGTTTAGTTCTTGACATATTTTGAGGAAGATACCCTGTTGTTCATTTATTTCTCCTCTAGATATTTCTTCTTCTTCATTTCTGGAAGGTTCCCATAGCAAATTGGTGTAGAAATGACTTTTCCCCCTGTGTAACACACAGGAATGAGTGGTAGGTGAGTGATACCTTGATCTTTATGCAGAGGGCAGAATTCACTGACATGGCAGTCAGAGGCTCTGAAGGACTAAAATGTTGCTTCTCTGGGCACCTTCTGCCAGAGCCTCTGCACCCTCACAGGGAGGAACTCCTTCCTCCTGTTCCTGTCCCTCCATCCCTTGTCCAAAGTCTCTGCATCTTTCCTCCTTCAGGCCCTGCAAGGTCACACTGAGGTCACCCCAAAGCTTCTCCTCTCCAGCTGAACACTGCCAGCTTTCCCAGCCTTTCCTCCAGCAGAGCTGCTCCATCCCTCTGCTCATCCTGGAGCCTCCTCTGGGCTCTTCCAGCAGCTCCAGGTGCTGCCTGTGCTGGGCCAGGGCTGGGGCAGCTCTGCAGGTGGGGTCTCACCTGAGCACAGGGACAGAATCCCAATCCCTCCCCTGCTGCCCACGCTGGGGATCAGAATTGACATTTCCACAATATGCAGGGACAGCAAAGAAGTTAATCCAAACTGCAGATTTGCTGGAAAATTGCTCTATAAATAAAAATAAATTCCAAAAATAAGTAAAATAAAACATCAGTAGAAGATGAAGGGGAGGGGAAGAATGGAAACAAGCGGATGTGAGGACTGAGGAGTGGATTTGTTCCATGGCCAAGTGCTTGTGTTGAGAGGCCTTTTATCACTGTGACTCCTTTGGAGAGCAGCCCTTAGAGGGCAAATCAGAGTAACTCCAAGCAGAGAAGTTCTGGGAGTGCTGTCTGCCACCTTCCCAGGAGGAAGCTGGATCTGGGAATCTTCTCCACAAGTCCCTGACAGGAGGGGACAGCCGGGGGGGTCGGGCTCTGCTCCCAGGGAACAGGGACAGGAGGAGAGGAAACGGCCTCAGGCTGGGCCAGGGGAGGCTCAGGGTGGATATTGGGGAAAACCCAGAAGCAGGCTGTGCAGGGAGATGGTAGAGGGGTTTAAGAGCCCTGTGGATGTGGCACTTGGGGACATGGCTCAGTGGTGGCCTTGGCAGTGCTGGGTCAAGGTTGGACTCGATGTCTTGAGGACTTCTCCAACATAAATCATTTCATGTTTCTGTGGGAGTCCCCAGTGCCAGGTGATCCAGCTGGAGGCTCTGAAACACCTGTAACTGGTGGGGAGGCTTTGTGCCTGGAGAAGCAAATGCAAGAGAGAGATATTTCCTGCTTATTTGCCATTAAGTTCAACTCCTGTACAAACAGAGAGGATATGAGGTCTGGCACAGGGAGGATTTGTGTGGCACAAGATGGCTCAGCCCAGGTGCTGCAGAGCAGATTTCCTGAAGGGACAGGTTTGGGTCTGGTGAGGTTCAATCTCTGAGTTTTTGGACTAAAAGAACGATTTCATTTCCTTCTCCTGTTAGAATCTGTGTGCAACGGTGGAACATTTTCAGAATGGGATGTCAGTAGGATTTTTCCTTTATTCCTGGATCAGAATGGGATGTCAGTGGGATTTTTCCTTTATTCCTTGGTCAGAATGGGATGTCAATGGGATTTTTCCTGTATTCCTGGGTCAGAATGGGATGGCAATGGGATTTGTCCTTTATTCCTGGGTCAGAATGGGATGTCAATGGGATTTTTCCTGTATTCCTGGGTCACAATGGGATGTCAATGGGATTTTTCCTGTATTCCTGGGTCACAATGGGATGTCAATGGGATTTTTCCTTTATTCCAGCAACAACGCACTGTTTATAGGCTGACCCTGGTGAAATCTTGGAATGTGGATGAACTCAAAGCCTATGCTGACCTGATCTCCATTGGGAAACCAGACTTTATTGAGGTCAAGGTGAGTTGCATGGAGCTGTTTTAGTTTTTCCAGCAGTATTTTCCATTGTTTTGTCCCCATTTCCCCCCTGCCTTTAGTCTAAACTTTCTAAGTAAGTAAAATTCTTCTAAAGTGATGCATAAAAACCTCCTCTTTTGCTTTTAATATTAATGAATAATAATTAATTAACATTCAGGTAATGTTTCCTAGTGTCCTGTGTGTGCCTTTTGGAGCAGGTTTCCCTGTGCCACAAACCAAAATTTGTACCAGCCAGCCTTGATTTCTGTCCAAGAGAATCATCACTCTCTGGCCTTCTTTTGTATTTCAGTGAAAGCAAAGATAAACAGATACTCCTTCTTTATATCAACTAACAGTTGAAGCAAATATTCCAGGTTAAGCTGGTAGTTTGGGGTGGGATTCTTCCTATCCTGATCTTGAATTTTGCCAGGGGAAAGGTGAGGGGTGAAAGGTTCAGTGATGTGGTTGTTTTAGGCTGGATTTGAGGGCTGCCAGCAGGAGATGTGAGATACAGCAGGGTAGGAGGGGCTTTATCGTGGGCTTAATCAATGTAGTAAATAGAGACTGCAAAAAGCTTATAAACTTGTAAAAAAGACACCTTCCCAAGTGCTCTGAGCATTTTCACCCAGCAGCTCAGCTCCCTCAGCTCTGTGTTTGTGCAACTCTGTCACTCCTGGACTCTCCTTTTTATTTTCTCGTTTCTTTCTCTCTTATATTTTTTTTATTCTCTCTTATAATTTTTAAACTTTCTTTCGTTTTTTTTAAACTTTTTTTCTCAACCTTTTTTTACTGCTGCTCTGAAGAAAAAGCCTGGATTTTGCAATGAAGGTTTAATACCTTCTCTTCAGCATGGACAGTTTTTCTCTCTAGGAGTGCTGCTGAATTTGGGAGCTTCATCTCAGCTCGGGTTTGGAGTTTGGTTTGGGGGGTTTTCCACCTTCCTGGGTATCTCCCTGGCTGTGCAGGATGCTCCCAGGGATGGAGCAGAGGCTGTGGGGCAAATATCTGTCTCTGCAAGGCACAGGCTGCTCTTCCCTCTGCCTCGCAGTGTCACAGTCCTGCTTTCCCAGAGCTCTGCCCTGGAAAAATCCTGCCTTGCTCTGCCAAGGAAATAGCTGAGGGGTCACAGGTGTTCTCCTGGTGCTCTTTCAGCTGGGACAGGGGTTCTCATGGATCTCTGAACCCAGTTTGTGGGAGCTGGGACAGGGGTTCTCATGGATCTCTGAATTCAGTTTGTATGAGCTGGGACAGGGGTTCTCATGGATGTCTGAACCCTGTTCTGTGAGCTCTGAGCACAGGTCCCCTGTGAGCTGGGACAGGGAGGGACTGGGTGACATGCCCAAATCCAGTAGTGGGATGGTGGCACTGGAGATCCAGTCTCACACTGTGGTGATCACACAGCATTTGGGACTTGGCAATTTTCCCCCAAGGACTTGATATTTCGGATTAAAAGTCATTTTTTGTGTTCCTTAGAGAACAAACCATATTTGGGATGAGGATAGGCCTCAGGATTCTTTTCTCCAGCCCCTCAGTGTCCCAGGGTAAAAAGCCAAGGACAAGGTGGTGCTCCAGAGTGATGAGGAGATTCTGCAAAGCTGTGCCTGAAAATGGGGCTGAGCCTGGGGATTTTCTGGTTGAAGACCTGGGATAAATGACGTCCCTTTCAGATGAAGGGAGCTAATCCAGTGTTGTTCCAGAGAGGCTCAAGGGCTGGATGGAGAGAGATTTTGATTGTGCAGGGCTTAATCCTTGTTCTCATTTCCATGAGTGCCTGACAGTGCTGTGGACCCCATTCTCCCACTTAAGCCAACAGTAAAGGGAGACTGAGTCATTAAAAATGCATCAAATTGATTTATTGCCTTAATCTGTTCTAATGCCAGCATGTCAGTGTCACACTTGTACAGAGCTGATGCTTGTATTTAAGGTCTGGAACATGCCAGAACTCGTTTTCTTGCCACAGTGCCCTCTTTGGGTTCTGAAAGTCAGAGGTTTGTTTGATGTGCAGCATTTTTGTGTTCAGGGAAGGGAACAGAGCTGGGAAGGGGCTGGAGCCCCAGGAGGGGCTGAGGGAGCTGGGAAAGGGGCTCAGCCTGGAGAAAAGGAGGCTCAGGGGGGACCTTGTGGCTCTGCACAAGTCCCTGACAGGAGGGGACAGCCGGGGGGGTCGGGCTCTGCTCCCAGGGAACAGGGACAGGAGGAGAGGGAATGGCCTCAGGCTGGGCCAGGGGAGGCTCAGGGTGGATATTGGGGAAATTTCTTCTATGAAAGGGAGATCTCCCTCTCCTCCTGTCCCTGTTCCCTGGGAGCAGAGCCCAAACCCCGCGGCTGTCCCCTCCTGTCAGGGACTTGTGCAGAGCCACAAGGTCCCCCCTGAGCCTCCTTTTCTCCAGGCTGATTGGTCACAGGTAGGACCTGGTGGTCCTGGAGGACTTTTCCACCAAGATAATTCCATGGTTGTGACCCTGGAGCGGAGGGGGTGATTTAGCAGTGGCTATTTCTCTCTCAATCCCCACGTGGCTCATTTGGAGCGCTGGGGTGAAAGGCTGGGTGTTGTGTTTGAGTTCAGCTTTCCAGGAGGAGTTGCTTCCACTTCCAGGGATTTCCTGCAGATTTCCAGGCAGTGCAGCACTGCTGGGCCCTCAGTCACAGGTAAGGGGTGTCTGGAGAGCTGCTGGGAAATGCTGGGGCTGTGCTGCACAACCATCTCCAGCCCTCCCAGACTGAAATGACACAAAGGACTGATGGCCTTTGTTAAATCAGCTTGAAAGTGATGATTAAAAGCAGCCAAGGAGTTGAATCCTGGCTGGATCCACTGCAGCAGGAGCAGACGTGCGTGAGGCCTTGTGGCTGTGATTTGAGGAGTGCTGCTGCTCAGCTCAGGAGCCTTTTCTTTGCAGAGACTGCAATCAACGTGGCATTGAGGCTTTTTATATTTGTTTGGGGTCATGGCTGGCCCAGATTTTAAACAGTGTCTCTGTCACTCAGCAGCTTGGCCCACACTTTGTTCTCTGTTAATTCGCACCAGCCTCAATTAAATTTATAATTTGTGGGCTCGAAGTCAAGAGAATTGTTTTGTTCAGTAATTAAATTGGGAAGTATGCAGTATGAGTTGAGGAACAGAGCACTGTCAGCTATAGTTGTTTCCTTCAGAGCCCTGGGGATTTAAAGGATTTCTGGCTGTCTTCGTCCTGGGGCAGGAGCCAGGTCCTGGGGGCAGGAATGTGCTTCCCTTGCTTCCCACAGCACCAGAAACCATCCTGGCACAGGGCTCTGGGCAGTCCACTTGTGTTCACTTAGCTCCATTAGAGCTGAAAATCAGCCCTGGCCCAGCACAGGCAGCACCTGGAGCTGCTGGAGGAGCCCAGAGGAGGCTCCAGGATGAGCAGAGGGATGGAGCAGCTCTGCTGGAGGAAAGGCTGGGAGAGGTGGGAGTGCTCAGCTGGAGAGGAGAAGCTCTGGGGTGACCTCAGTGTGGCCTTGCAGGACTTGAAAGGAGCCTGCAGAAAAGATGGAGAGAGACTTTGAACAAGGGATGGAGGGACAGGATAAGGGGGAATGGTTTCCCACTGCCAGAGGGCAGGGACAGATGGGATATTGGGCAGGAATTGTTCCTGGGAGGGTGGACAGGCCCTGGCACAGGGTGCCCAGAGCAGCTGTGGCTGCCCCTGGATCCCTGGCAGTGCCCAAGGCCAGGCTGGACAGGACCTGGAGCAACCTGGGACAGTGGGAGGTGTCCCTGCCATGGCAGGGGTGGCACTGGATGGGCTCTAAGGTCCCTTCCAACCCAACCAGTCCATGATTCTGTGAAATCCAGAGCATACCCAGCACAGTTGCTCTGGATTCATCCTGGCAGAACGACGAAGAGCTGGGATGCTTTTCAAAGGCTTCTGCATTTCAAGGTACTTGGCCAGAGCTCTGTGGATTAGGCTGCTCAATGCACCCTTATTAAGCAGGTAATTAAGAGGCAGCATCGTTGCTGTTCCTGCCGCAGGGAGGTTGGGGAGAGAGCTCTGGGTGAACAATGGGATCCTTTCCTTTTTAATTCTTGATGTCTTAATAACTGTCTTCATGTATTACTGCAAAGCAGAACGTGACCGCCCTCATCAACTCCGCATGGGTTTTAAGTGCTATCAGCTGTTAATTAACTCCAGTTTGAAGAAGTTGGGGAAGTTGAAAGCTGCTTTCCTTCGGTGTGCTGGAAGCTGATTCCCATTGATTTGTGCTGGGAATTAATCAGCCAGCCAAGCACTCACTTATTCCATTTGCCTCTGTGCTTCCTTTGCTTGTAAACGATATCTTTGTAGTTTACTGAGAGCATAAATCACGTTGGAGCTTCTGAAGAATTTCCCCCCTCTATACTCATACATTTTTCATGCTGCTCAAATCATAATCTGGATAATGAGGGTGGGGAGAATATTGCTGTGTGTCTCCAGCTGAACTTTGGGGATCCAAACCCCTCATTTGCATGGCTGGCTGTTCTGATATAACACTGACTGTTAAAGAATGAAGATGTTTAAACTCTGGGTTCAGACTTACAGAGCTGGGCTAAAAAAGCCTGAATGTACATTCCTGGTGAGCACTCCCTGGCTTGTGCCCTGTCAATCTTCCTCCAGTCTGGCTCTGAGTTATGGTGCCTGGGCAGATTGATGGGGTGAATACCTCATAAATTTATGGGTGAGAAAGTAATTGCTAACAAAACTTGTACAGTTCCCACTTAGCAGCAGGCTCTTGCTCCTGCTGCCCTTGGGTGTGCACTGTGCTCTGGTTGAAAGCGTTGACAAAGATGTGTCTGCACATTCCATGTCTAGGGAAATGCAGGTAAATCAGGGATTGGGAGCATGAGGTGCCATGGCCATGCCACACATGAGCCTGGACACAAATTCCATTTAAAGAAGGTCCAAGTTCTTCCCAGGGGGAAAACCATGAGTGGGCCAGACACAGCCATCCATAAAACTGTGTTGTAAAGGCTGGTGCTTGGTGGGATTTTGTGACTGGAATAAAAGAGCTCAGCCCAAAGGCAGAGGGGCTGGGTGGTGTCTGTAGGAAAAGCCTTTGTTGTGTTTACCCTTTGGGTACCAGGGTTCTGACCAGCCTTGGGATCTGCTGTGTGATCTCTCAGCAATGGCAGATTAATTGCTGGGAATTAACAGTGAATTATTTGATTGGGAGGAATTGATGTGGATCACGATCCTGGCTGTGAAATATTTTCAAGCGGACATTAAATCACACCCTAAAGCTGAGCACTGCCTGCACTCCAGGTGGGTGACACTGAGTGCTCAGCACCCACAGACCTGCCTGTGGTTTGGGGCAAATTACAGGGAAAGGAACATTCAGTGTTTTACAGAATTCTGTCCTGTGAAAGGGTTTTGTGTCATGCACTGGTTAAACCAGAATTGAGTGAATTTTATCGGGAAGGGGGGAAGGAAGGTTGGGGAAGCAGGGAAGGGATGAAGGAAGGAAGGGAAATAAAGTGAAAGGAAAGAAAAAGAAAGAAATACAGGAAAGGAGAAACGAAAAAAGAGAAAGAATGGAAGAAAAATTAAAAGAAAGAGAGAAGAAATGAAATGCAAATTTGGAGCTCATGGCTGAGACTAAATCAGTAATTTAGGAGGTTCAGGTGATCACATCTCCAAATTAAGAGCAGCTGGTTCCAGAATGGTGAGGCTGGATAAGGAAGGCCTGGACATAGCACTCAGTGCTCTGTGCACGGTGGGGACTGGTCACAGGCTGGACTCCATGATCCTGGAGGGCTTTTCCAGCCTCAGGGATTCTGGGATTTGGAGGCTGAAGGTGGTTGATGGGTGTGGGAGTGCTGGAGGTGTTCACTCCCTGAGCAGTCCTCCAAAGCAGCAGTGCTGGTGTCCTGGCTCTGTGTGGGGACAGAGGGACATGTGTCCTGCTCCATCCATTGCAGGCAGTGTGGGGGGTTGGGAAGGGAGCTGGAGCAGGAACCCCGAGTCTCTGCACACTCAGGGATCTGCAGGGGAGGTGTCCTTGAAGCATGTCACCTCTTGGGGTCAGCTCTGCCCAAAAGCTGCTTCCAAAAGCTCCGGTGCTCCCACCAGGGAGGGGCTGAGCTCTGTGTCAGTCCCTGCTGTGCCCAGGGATGCTCCCAGTGCTGTCACCTCCGTGTGCCCAGGATGGGTACAGCCCACCTGGGTACCTGCTGGATTGGCATGCAGATACTGCAGCACAGGGCAGAAATCACAGCCTGCCTTTGGAAGGAAGGGACCCAGAGCTGGTTCCCTGTGTGGCACATGGACAGCATCTCTGGGAGTGTCCCACTGACATGGCATTGATTGTCCATGAGACTCTTCCAGACTTGTCACATTTCCCACCCCACTGACCCTCTCCAAGGTCCCTTGGTCACTTAGGGGCATCCTCCCTGTGACTTCTGTTAAAGAAGAGTTCCAGGGTCATGCCCAGCCTGTGTCACTGCTGGGGACACCTGGCACAGTGCTTTGGTGTGCAAAGATAAGTTGAAAGGATAGTGCAGAAGGCAATCTCTCCTGATGAATTACAGCTGTGCTGACTACTGAGAGTGGAAACATCTGTGCCTGCCCAGTGAGTTGGGGTGTTATAGAAGAGTGGGTTAGCTGACTGTTAGTTACAGTTCAAGGGGGAGCTTGAGAAGCAGAGTCTGCTTCAGTTTGGGATGGAGTGTGCTGTGCTGTGTGGTCCTGCAAGGGACAGACAGAGTAAGAAGATGCTGTGTGAGAGACAGACAGGGTTAGGTGGCCAGGTGAGGGACAGCTTGGGTTGGAGTTTAGCCAGTTGTGTAGAGAGGAGAGAAGGAGTCAGTGCTGTGTGGAGCTGCCTATGAGGGAAGGAGTCAGAGTTGCTTGAAAGAAGGCATGAGAAGTTTTCTAACAAAGGACTGGTGGTGATACCAGTCCAGTCTGTCTCGACATAATTACTGCAGCACTCTAGGGATGTGTTGCTGCAGGAGGAACCCATTTTTGTGCCATCTCTGACCTTGCCATGGGATCCAGAGCGAGGGGGGCAGAGCTGGCACTGCAGGGTTTGGTGTGGCTGGCACTGCCAGGGCTGGGGAGGGCTGAGCTGACTGTCCTGTTTCCCTGTGTCCCCAGGGTGTGACATACTGTGGGGAGAGCTCTGCCAGCAGCCTGACCATGGCCAATGTGCCCTGGCACGGGGAGGTGGTGAGCTTTGTGCAGGAGCTGGCGCGGCTGCTCCCAGAATACGGCATCGCCTGCGAGCACGAGCACTCCAACTGCCTGCTGATGGCCCACAGCAAGGTGAGCCTGCTGGGTTACACTGGGGAGGGGCAGCACACTGCTTGCTTTGGTTGTGGCAGCCTTGTTCTCCAGTTATCTGGAATGTTTAGGCTGGAAAATCTCTCTGGGGTCTTTATGTCCAGCCCAGCAGTGCTGGACCACCAAGTGGCACATGTCACACCTGTGTCAAACCCCTCCAGGGGTGGGAACTTCATCCCTGCCCATTCCAAAGCTTCCCAAGCCCTTCCAGTCACTGGCCAGGAGAATCCATGGTGTGCCCCAGGATTCCAACCCCTCACTCCCCTGGATGCCACTTGGACCCAAGGGATGCTCTGTTATTTTCCTGTTGGTCCAGAGGCAGAATCACCACATTTGAATCACAGCACCACAGAGTCATTTGGGTTGGAAAAGCCCAGCCACTCCTCCAGCACTGCCAAGGCCACCACTGCCCAGTGTCCCCAGGTGCCATGTCCACAGGGCTGTTAAACCTCTCCAGGGGTGGGGACTCCAAACTTCCCTGGGCAGCTGTGCCAGAGCTGGACAGCCCTTTCCAGGAAGGAATTTCCCCAATACCCAGCCTGAGGCCGTTCCCTCTCCTCCTGTCCCTGTTCCCTGGGAGCAGAGCCCGACCCCCCCGGCTGTCCCCTCCTGTCAGGGACTTGTGCAGAGCCACAAGGTCCCCCCTGAGCCTCCTTTTCTCCAGGCTGAGCCCCTTTCCCAGCTCCCTCAGCCCCTTCCCAGCTCTGTTCCCTTCCCTGGACATGCTGCATCCCCTCAATGTCTTTCTTATCATGACAACTTCTCTGAGCAACCTCACCACCCTCATGGTAATAAATATTACCTTATATCCAGTGTAAATCGACCCTGCTGCTGTTTAAATCCATCAGCCCTTGCAACAGGTCCTGCTGCAAAGGTTTGTCACCATCTCCCCTTCAAGTACTGGAAAGGAAATGAAATGAAATACAAAAAAAAATGCAAAAAAAATCATTTTAAAGGATGCAGGAAATGAAAAATAATGAGTACATATTTGCTTTTTGAGCTGCAGAAAAGATTAATAGAAGGACAGCAGAAAAAGATAGCAATGTTCCAGCTGGGCACCTGATAAAATTGTAGATTCCTGGAATGCTTTGGGTTGGAAGGAACCTTAAAGCCCATCCCATTCCATGGGCAGGGACACCTCCCACTGTCCCAGCTGCTCCCAGCCCTGTCCAGCCTGGCCTTGGGCACTGCCAGGGATCCAGGGGCAGCCACAGCTGCTCTGGGCACCCTGTGCCAGGGCCTGCCACCCTCACAGGGAGGAATTTCTCCTGAATGCCCAATCTAAACCTATTTCAGATTCTGCAAAGGGAGTAGCTGGGAAGGAGCAGAGAAAACCAGGACACCTGGCACTGCTCGTGTTTGATCTCACCTTAAATTGGCTTTATTTACAGTCTCACTCCTGGCTGTTGCCACTGGCAACTGTTCTTGAGAAAGCAAAATCTCCTTTTGCATTGTAAGGTCCAGGAAAGCAAACAGATTGCAGAAACCTTCTTGAGGCAGAATTTAAGTAACACCATTAGCAAGGAGAATAAATTGGTACCTGCCCAGGAGGAATTCAACAGCTGCTTCTCCTTCCACAGCCATTAGCAGTGTGTCTGTGGGAAACAATCTGTCCTCAGTGCTAAAATAGCTAATAAAAAATAAATTTATTTCTATTAGGGTTTAATTTTTGAGTTTCAGGCTCTAACGGAAAATAAAATCTGTCAGTGCCTATTATTTTTAGAAAAACCTGTGCTCTCGGATTGATCAAATTGGAGTGAGTAATTGCAAAATCAAAGGGGTCTTTAAAAAATTAAGGAGTTGCAGGAAGAGTGTAATAAAAATCATTAAGAACTGTGATTTATTTCACTGTTTCCCTAGGTCTGAGATTAAAGGTGTTCAAACAATGCTCCTGATAAATTTAATGCTGCCACTGAATGCCAGCTTGTAGGAAAGATTCTGGGAATGTCAGGAATAATTCATCCTGCAGCTGCTGCCTGGGATGGATGGGACTCATTGATTGGCACCTGCTTGTGATGAGTGACAGTTCAGGACTTGAGCTCTGAAGTCCCTTAACTGCAAGGATTTAGGGAGAAAGGGGATTTTAAGGGAAGCAAACTGCAGGGTTTGTGTCTGGTGTTATTTTCTCTCTCTGGAGGTCATGGGGTGGTGCTGAGATGGGAACTGGGGCCTTCAGGGTCCTAAAAATCTTCCATTCATCCTCCAGGTCTCGTCCCCCATGTACAAATCTCTTGTCCCAGCTGGCCAGCAGTGGGTTCTGCTCTCTGGCAGGGTCTGCAGGCACAGAGGAGGTGCTTGTGGGAGCCCTCAGGGGATGATGGGTCCCGCTGTACCCTCAGAGAGAGTTCAAGAAGTCCTGGAAATGGAATCCTCACAGCAAGATATTTGATTTCCACTTACCCTTCCCAGAGCCCTAAAGATCACCCCAGAGAACAGCTCCTGTGCCCTGCTGATCCCCCTGGTGCTGGGATTTCCATGGCTTTGGGGCAATGGGTGTCAGCTCTTCAGAACCCCAGACTGGTTTGGGTGGGGAGGGACCTTAAAGCCTATCCAATGCCATGGCAGGGACACCTTCCCCTGTCCCAGGCTGCTCCAAGCCCAGTCCAGCCTCGGACACTGCCAGGGATGGGTGGGTCCTGCTGGAGCCTGAGGGATGAGTGGGGACAGCCAGGGCTGAGGGTAGCCTTCCCTTGGCTCAGCCTGGGCTCACAAGGGTGGGAACTCCTTATTTCTGCCCTTCCTGCATCCTCCTCCCAGTTTTCCCCTGGTTCCCATCTCTCTTTGGGAGTTGCCTGGTGTTTGGGCTCCATCCTCTTTAATTCTCTAGAAACAGTGCTGAATTCTTGAGTGACTCTCTTTGCTTTTGAGTAAATCCCATAAACCATGGTCACAAAAATGGAATTTATGGCATCACTTTAAACTAATGGGCTGAGATATCAACACAGCAGTAACTTGCTAATGGAAGAGTTAATTCAAGGGACCTTTTCCAGAGAGAGGACTGAGGCTGCTGCTGTTCCTGGTTGGGACAGTCAGTGCACCCTCAAGAGGCCCAGGCAAGTTCCTGAGAAGGGGAAGGTGCTGCAGCTGCCTCACAGGGAGGATCTCTCTGAAGGAAATTCAATATCTTGGTCATTCCTGGACTAAATCCCTCTGCCCCACAGTGCTGGGTTTGCTTTCTATGTGTGTTCCACCCTGTTCTTGTCCCAAAGCACTTCCTGGCACTTCCAGCCTATTTTGTTCATTAACCCTTTCCCCCCCTGGAGCAGGGTTGTTGTTTTCCCAGCTCCCTGGGGCTTTACACCCTCAGTTTCTGGCCAGTTCAGTTGGTGCCATTGTGCTGCTGCTGCCCTCAGCCAGGCTCAGGGATCCCAGAGTTCTGGGGCAGAACAGGAGCATCCCTGTGACCCCAGAGCTGGTTTCCATGTCACTGAGCAATGCACAGCTCAGGGAATGATCCTGGAGTTCCAGTGCTTGCTCTGTCCAGAGGTCTCAGCTCACAGGGTGACCTGAGCAAGGTGGGCTCAGCACCCTGCTGCCATCAGCCCTTTCTGCCTTAATGAATCTGATAGGCCTGGGATTGGGTGGAAAAGCTCTCCAAGATCATTAAGTCCAACCGTCCACCCTGCAGCACCACTGTGTCCCCAAGTGCCACATCCCCAAACCTTTGGGACACTTCCAGGTGTGGGGACTCCACCCCTGCCTGGGCAACTGTGCCAGGCCCTGACCACCCTTTCAGTGAGGAAATTTTCCCTGATATCCAACCTGAACCTCCCCTAGCACGATTTGGGATTGTTTCCTCTTACCTTGTCACTTGTTCCCTGGGAGAAGGGACCAACATCCACCTCCCTCTCTCCTAAGGAAGCCTAAAGCAAAGACTGCACAAGGAGAGTGCCCATCCCTGGATCTGGACATTCCCTCATGGTGCAGCTGTGTGCTCCAGCCTTCCCTTGCCTCACCAGCTGGATTCTTTCCCTGTTGGATGTGGTCTGGGATAGCACTGTGTTCTCCAGCATGGCAGGGACACCTTGGCATCCACAAAGGGAGAGGCTTTTGGGGACATCCCTTTAATGAGCTCATTTCCCATACGCAAACTCCCCTGTGAGGATGGGCAGGTACAGAATGCCCCCTGCATCCCTGACAATGTCCAAAGCCAGGCTGGACAGGGCTTGGAGCAGCCTGGGACAGTGGAAGGTGTCCCTGCCCATGGCAGGGGTGACACTGGATGGAGTTTGAGGTTGCTTCCCTCCCAAGCCAGTCTGGGATTCTGTGTGGCTGCAGCACTGGGGGTGCCACAGCACCTCCAGGGCAGGTGTTGGGGCAGGGAACAGCCTGAACAGAGGTGTCCATCCCTCTCCTTCAGCCACAAAATTGTCCCACCCAGGAGGGCCTTGGCCTTTTCCTCCCGGTGCTGGCACAGCGGGGCTGGGGTGTGTCCTGGCTGTGCCCGCAGGAGGCTCCGAGCTCAGGGAAAGGCACTGAATTGTTCATGCTGAGCATCCCATGCTGAGCCTCCCAGCTATATTTAGGGAGGAAGAGGAAGCACTTCACTCCCAGCTGCACATCCCCTGACAAGGGGTGGATCAGGGACAAAGAGTCCATCACGTTTAGTTCCTTCCTGCCTCAGTCCTTCAGAGAGTGGGAGCTGTCCTTGTGATCCAACATCCCGGATCCAGGGACAGCACCACAGGGAAAACCAAACTTGGAGACAAAGAGGGTCACAAAGAGGCAGAACAGCCTGGGATCTGCAGCAGAGCAGGGGATGGGGTGGGGCCCAGGTGTGGACAAGGTGTCTCAGCAGCCAAATAGCCTCCTTAGAGAAGGTGTGAGCACGGAATGGTGGAATTCCCAAAGGTTTTCTCCCTTTCCCTTGTAGAGACAAGGCAGCAGGAAGGTGGCTCTGCTGGGCTGGCAGTGTCAGTGATTAGAAGCAGCTCTCCATTGTGCTGAAGTAACCAGGCTTTCATCCCTCGGAATGGGAGCTGCTGAGGTGGAGCTCTGGCTCCAATGGCAGCTGGGCTGGGATCAAAACCCTAAATCTGCCATAAGGAACCTTCCTGTGGAACAACTCCCCGGGGTCAGGGGGATCATCATGGGGTTCGTGGGCTGTGGCATGTTGCTGGGTTCAGCTCAGGGCACTTCAGGTTGTCCCACTCTTTGGGAATCCTGAGCAGCGAGTTCCACCTCCAGGATTCCATGTGCTGCCTCTGGAGGTGTTCCCTCTGCTCCTGAGCACGGGCTGAAGTCACTGAGGGTGGAACTGCAAGGCTGCTTCTTGCTCCCATCTAAAACTGACTTTGTGGGAATTGTGCTGCTGGTAGCTGCTCCCAGATCATGTCTGCAGAGCTGCTGAGGGATTTAAGGCTTGGTTATTCCCAGGGCTCTGTCCCTGTGCTGGTTTTCCTTCAGCCCCATGGATGTGGAGACACTCAGCTGTGTGTCCCTGGCATCCTACTGCTTGTGGGATCAGAGTCAGGGAATGGCTTGGATGGGAAGGGACCTAAACCTCATCCAGTGCCACCTTCTTCAAGGGCAGGGACACCTTCTGCTGTCCCAGGCTGCTCCAGCCTGGCCTTGGACACTGCCAGGGATCCAGGGGCAGCCACAGCTGCTCTGGGCACCCTGTGCCAGGGCCTGCCTACCCTCACAGGAATAATTCCTTCCCAATATCCCATCTAGCCCTGCCTTCCTTCCTCTTAAAGCCATTATTCCCATCTCTTACCTGCAACTTAAAAACCACCTCAATTCCTTCCTAAAGCCTGAGGTTGGGATAATAATTCAAAAGGAGAAGTTTGCAGGTTTTTGCCAAGCACCATGACCCTGTTCAGAGTAATTTCTCACAATATTTCTCCTTGTTTTTCTGAGTGACTCCAGTTCAGTCACTTCCCCTGTCAAACAAAAGGAGCCTTAAATAACTGTGAGCCTTAACGAAGTGAGAAAGGGCGTCATGGTTCTGGAATTATTTATTTATCTTGGAGAGCAGGGTGCTGGCAGGTGGTGAAGTGTGCTGTGTTTGTTGGCAGCATGTGGCAAAGTGAAAAGCTGCTGCTTTATCCCAGGGATGGGCTCAGAGGGCAGTGGAGGAGTTCAGGGTGGAGCCACCCAGATCATTTTCCCAGGAGTCTTTTTGATGCTGTGCCCAGGGAAGTGGCTGCTGGTGGGCACAGGGCTCAGGATTGGCAGCCACCCCTGGAGTGGGATCTCATTCCTGGGCCCCACCTGGGCAGAGCATCACCTCCTGCTCCAGCCCCCACAGCTCCTTCCAGCCTGGGATGGTCCAGATCCCAGGCCAGGAGCCTCAGGAAGGGATGTTCCTGTCTGGGGGGAGCTGTGAAGGTGAATCCTGGTGAGTCAGGCACAGAGCAGGCTGGATCTGCCCTTCCCAGCTGCTGCTGTGGGGTTGCAGTTCCATCAGCTGGGAGAGCCCTGTGCTCACAGCTCAGGGTTTCTGCCTGTCCCTCTGGGCAGTCCAGATGTGTGTCCCCAGAGCTGGCTGTGCATCACAGGGGCATCCTCTACCTGGGGCTGTTGCGGGCTCTGCAGGTGGATCTCAACCAAAACCAAGCAAAAAAACCCAAATCAAACAAAAAAACCTCAAAGCCAACCAAACCCCAAACCAACCCAAGCTCACCAAAACCAACCCCAAAAAAACCTCTAGCCAAACTAAGACTCCTTCCAAAGTAAACCAAGCCCCAAAACAAAACAAACAAATGCAAAAGAATCCCCACAAGAAATCGCAAACCAAACCCAAAAGCCTCACAAAAAACAACCAACCAAAACCTAACCAACCAAAACTCCAAAGCTACCAATCAAACACTTCGTGCACAGAGACTTTTGGGTATTTTTAGGCATTCCCAGCCTGCAAAGATCCCAATCCCTGCACTCCTGAGCAGGAAGCAGAGGGACCTCATCCCCCCACTCCTGCATCCATTTATTGTCATTCCTGAGCAGAAATCCCATCTCTGGATTATCTCCAGGACCCCCTCAGCCTGGTTTTCCTGGTATTCCATGAAATCTGCTCTTTGCTGAGCTGCAGTCCAGGAAGAGCCTTGTTCCCAGGACATGGAGTGTAGCTCTGCACACGGGGCACCTTTAGTTGGTTTGAACTTCATTAATTTAGTTTGGTTACAGTAATTTCACGATTATAAGCCGCACCATTTTGACTAAAATTTTGGTCTGAACCCGGAAGTGCGGCTTATAATCAGGTGTGGCTTATATATGGACAAAGAATGAAAAGTTGCTGTTTTAGTTTGGAGGACAGGTGTCTACTGAGAAAGGCAGGAGCTTCTCTTTGAAATGGAGAATGTAAACCCCCTCCCTCCAAATTATTATAATTTTGAAATCAAGGGGCTCTCAGGCAAAGATATGGGAATTAGGAATAACAGTTCTTTACTAGGGAAATTAAAATAGAAATACAGTACTACAAAGAAACAAATTCCAAACCCTGACAAAGTCAGAGTACAACCTGACACCCCATCAGGCAGGGTGTTGGCAGCAGTCCCATTCCATGGTGGCTGCATCCTCCTGCAGTGACAGATGTGGCTCAGTTGGAGCAGTGCTCCTGTACAAGGTGCAGTTTCCCTCCGGAGCTCCAGTGGTGATGTGGAGAAATCCGGTTTTCCTCTGGAGTCCAGTGGAGAAAGGGGCTCCCTTAGTGTCCCAAAACCTCTGTTTTTATCTTGGTAAGAAATGTTGGGCTCTTCCCGCTGGCTGGAGCAACTCCCAATGGGATGCAGTAATTTTATCAGTGCCACAGTGGGACTCAATGGCCATGAGCAGAAAATGACTCTCTGGAGGAAGGATGGGTTGTGAAAAGATAAAGAACAATGCCCCACCTGGGTTCAATGGGTGGCCCATTAGCAGAATATCTCCCACAGAGATCAGGATCACTGCCCCCACCCTCAACAGATGGTGATAGAACAGATACCTTTCATCGCACTCTGTATTGTAATGTGCGGCTTGTACTCAGTGCGGCTTATAATCGTGAAATTACTGCAGTTATTCAGACAATCCAGGATGGTTTGGGCTGGAAGGGACTTTAAGGATTATCTCATTCCACCCCTGCCATGGGCAGGGACACCTTCCACTGTTCCAGGCTGCTCCAAGCCTGGCCTTGGACACTGCCAGGGATCCAGGGGCAGCCACAGCTTCTCTGGGCACCTGTGACAGGGCCTCACAGGGAAAAATATTTTTTGTATCTATGTAAAAATACCCAAAACCATATAAATAATGTATATTTTGTATATGTTCTTGTTTATAAAAAGCAGGCATTTATACCTTCTAGAAAAGGTTTTACAGCACAGAATGCATATATAAAAAATACATAAATCCCAAACTAAATCCATCCCTTCAAGTTTTTACCCTGGCCACACCTGGCCATTAACCCCCAGCATGCCTGGATTTTCTTCTCCCATTTGGAATATCCCTGGTTTTGGTTTGTTCAGGTTTGGTTTTGCTTTTGTTTTTGTTTGTGAGGAGGGATTTGATGTTTTTTTCCGATATTTCATTTGGGTTTGGTTTTTTTTCCCCCTGTTTTAAAGTATTTGGTTTTGGGAGTTTGGATTTTTAGGGGGAATTTTTTTTTTTAATTTATTTTTTATTATCTTTTATTTTTCTAATTGTGATTTTGAGCATTTGTCTTTTGGGGGGAGCTTTGTGAGGTTTTTTCCAGTGGTTATTTTTGTTTGGTTTGGAAAGGGACAGGTTTTGTTTGTTCTGGGTTGGCTTTTTTGGTTTTTTGTGGGGCTGGTTCCCCTGCTGACTGCTGATTGTTATTTTTGGTGTATGGTGTTTAAAACTCTGAAAATTACTGGATTTAACCATTAAATCTCATGTATCCCCCCGGGAAAATCAATTTGTTGGATTTGAGGACTTTGTATCCTTAAATCCTTAACAGGAGGAGAGGGAACAGCCTCAGGCTGAGCCAGGGGAGGCTCAGGGTGGATATTGAGGAAATTTCTGCCTGAAAGATTGTCCAGCCCTGGCACAGCTGCCCAGGGCAGTGTTAGTGTCCCTGCCTGGAGGGGTTTAACAGCCCTGTGCATGTGGCACTTGGGGACATGGGGCAGCGGTGGCCTTGGCAGTGCTGGGGATGGTTGGACTCGATGATCCTGGAGGAGTTTTCCACCCTCACTATTTGCAGGATTCTCACCAAAGAGAAGGATTCTCACCAAAGGAGGAGTTCTCCATCAGGGATGGAACCTGTGCTTCCAGCCCTGGAGAGAGGGGCTCTACAGGAGCCACCACAGCCTTTTCTTCCTTTTCCTCCTCTTCTGCTCCACTCTCTCCTGTGCTGCTCAGTCCTTCCCTGAAAATCCTCTGGGTGTTGGTGGTGCAGGATAGGAGTGAGTGGCTCAGGAGGAGCCTCTTGTGCCAGCATGGTTGACTCTGGAGGAAATGCATTCCCCTTGGTTGGACAAACTCATTGGTTTTAGCTGCCTTCCATTCCTCAGCATTCCCTGTGTCACATCCTAGCCTCTCTCCCATATTTTATCCTGTTGGATACAGCTGGGATTATTTCTCAGCAGTGCTCATGTCTGGGGGAATGTGCATGGTCCTCCTGGATGTCCTCAATCTGTGTACATGTTCCCATCCCCCCAAACTGCTTCTACAAATGTGTTGATAAGAAATCTGGAGTGTGGCTCTTCTCCAGGGATGTTGATGGATTTTGGGGGCAGGAGCTGCCCCTGCAGCAGTGAGTGCAGCTGCCAAAGAGAAGTGATAGAATTGTCCTGGTCAGGGCTCTTCCTGGGAGTTCAGGAGCAAAGGGAGGACTCAGCCAGGCTCTGGAGATGCTTCCAGGGAACCTGGCTCTCCATTTAATCCCAGTTTCTGATTGGATATATGGATATATCCCAGCTTGGATGTATGGATATATGTATGGATATATCTATGGATACATGGATCTCTCCCAGTTTGGCTCGGGGCTCCGTGAGGTCCCAGGCCAGCCCAGCTCCTGGCAGTGCCTCTGTCCCTTGGCACCCCTGTCCTGGGGCTGTTCCAGCTCTGCTGCTGTGCTGGGGGGGCCTGGGGGACAAGGAACTGTCCCTGGGTCAGCAGAGAGCCCTGGGGGCCAATGCTGTGCTGGGGTTAATGAATAGTTAATTTATTAATTGTCCTGACCCAGCAGGTCAGGGAGGGATCCCAGCCCTGGGGGCACCTCTGGAGTGCTGTGTCCAGCTCTGGATCCTCAGCACAGCAGGGACAGGGAGCTCCTGGAGCGGGGCCAGCACAGGCTGTGAGGATGAGGAGGGCCTGGAGCATCTCCGTGCCCAGGAATGGCTGAGGGAGCTGGGGCTGTCCAGCCTGGAGAGGAGCCCCAGCTGAGAGGGACCCTCAGCCCTGGGTGTCCCTGTGTGCAGGGAGGGGCAGAGCAGGGCCCAGGCTCTGCTCCAGGGCCCAGCAGTGGCACCAGAGGAACGGGCAGGGACTGAGCCCAGCAATTGCCCCTGCACAGGAGGCAGAACTTCTGCCCTGGGCAGTGCCCAGCCCTGAACAGGCTGCCCAGGGAGGGGCTGGAGTGTCCCTCAGCAGGGATATTCCAGAGCCACATGGACACATCCTGTGCCCTGTGCTCTGGGATGGCCCTGCCTGAGCAGGGAGGTGGCACCAGTGACCCTCTGTGCTCCCTTCCAGCCTGACCCAGCCTGGGATTTAAAGTTTCCCCTCATTTCTGTCTCTTGTATCCCATCATTAATGCCTGCCTGGAGCATTGCTCCTTGCCCTGGAGGATGTGCAGAATTTCATCAGAGTTTTCCTTGCTGTGCATCCATGGCACATCTGCGAGGAGCAGTAGGTGGTGAGACCCTGGGGACCAGAGCTGAGGGGTTCCAGGAGCTCCAGGGGAAGGCTCCTGAGTCACCCCTGAGTCTGAGCAGAGCCCTCAGGGAGGGAGAGTTTCCCTTTCCAGGCAGCCCAGCCCAGCACCAGCTGAAGGAGCTGTGGCACTCTGTGATTGCAGCTTAGAGCAGAGCAGGGGAGGGGTCTCAGCCATTTCTCTTGTGATGTATTTATCACCCTGAAGGACTCCAGAGGCAGTGAACAATTCCCTAAAACACCTGCCCACATTAGGCTGGGATCCCAGGGATGTTTAGGGTTAGTTCACATGTTGTATGGATGCTGTGAAACTGCTTTGAGCCTTGAATCTTTTGTTACTCATTGAATAATCCCATTGTTATGTTAATCCGTTTGGAAATCTCATGGGCAGTTGGGGCTGTTCTTCCCCACTCTGGATTTGGGATTTATTACTGGGCAGGAGCCATTTCTCCCCATGACACACCTGCCCCTCTGGTGGTGTGGTTCATGGCTGTGCTGTCACTGCACTAAAAATGGTAATTTTTGGTTGATCTGCTTTGGAATGGGTCCCAGGTTGGTTGTTCTGGTGGGAATGGGTCACAGGATTAGGGAGTGGCTTGGGTGGGAAGGGACCTCAAAGCCCAGCCAGTGCCACCCCTCCATGGACAGGGACACCACCCACTGTCCCAGGCTGCTCCCAGCCCCATCCAGCCTGGCCTTGGGCACTGCCAGGGATCCAGGGGCAGCCACAGCTGCTCTGGGCACCCTGTGCCGGGGCCTGCCACCCTCACTGGGGAGAATTCCCTCCCAGTATCCCATCCAACCCTCTGGCAGTGGGAAATCATTAAAGGCTTTTCTGGATCCTCTGGTTTGGGGTTTGCCCTTTAATTTGCTAGGTGTTCATGGATCAAATGTGGAGGGAGCAGAGTTTGATCTGAGGTATGACACTGTCACCTCCCACCTCCCCACCCCTGGCAGGGAGCTCAGCTCTGCAGAGCCTGGCTGCTCTGGGGGATCGGGATTTTCACTTCACTGGTGACACGGTGTCTCCTCTGCCATTGCTTTCATGGTGGCCTCACACACATTCCCCACCTTGGCACAAGAAAAATGAGTCTTGAGCACCTTGATTTATGCCAGGACTGGTTCCCAGTGCTGTGACTCTGCAGTGTCCCCTCCTGGCTCTGGCTCCAACAGGGACGCGCTGTAATTCCATGGGCAGGGATGGAGGAGCATCAGCCATGGCTGATTGCAGAATTTCAGGGGTGTCAGCAGTTTTCCCAACCAAAAAAGCTTTTAGCTCTTGGGCACAAAGTCAAGTGCCATTTGAAATGCACAGCCATCAAGTTTGGGGGGGAAAAAAAAATCCACAATAACCAAGGAGCCAGTCTGTTTTCCCTCTATTTTGGCTGAAATGCATAATAAGCTCTTAGCTGAGATAAATCCTAATTGAGGCTTCAGCCAGAGCTAAGGCTAAATGAGCAGAGCAGGTCTGGGAGACAAATGCAGCTCCAGCTTGTCAAAGTGAGCCATTCTTCACATGGAAAGAGGATTTGTGTCATTAAACCTCTTCATCTCCTCCCCCGTTCCCAAACACAGCTCTCCTGCCCCTGTCCAGAGTCACCCAAATCCACCCCAGTCCCTGGCACGTGGCTCTGCTGCTGCTCCTGGCCCATTGTCCCAGGCTGGGCTGCCCTGGAGTCACAGTGCCATGCTTGGGGTTGGGGTGACCTTGGCAAGGTCCCACCTCGAGGGAGGGCGTAGCCCCAGATACATACCCGTCCTCCAAGGCTCTGCCAGAATCCACACCACAGGATTTCCCTTGGGAGGGGCAAGGGCAAGGGCAAGGGCAGAAGGCCTGGGAAGGCTTTGGGAGGCATTTTAGGAGCCTCCCTCCTGGAAAGTGGGGCTGAAGGGGGGCAGTTTGAAGGCTCCAGCAAAGCATCCAACAGTGCAGCCCTCATTGAGATATCCCAGGATTCTGAGATGGGTTGGGAGGGATCTAAAAACCCATCCAGTGCCACTCCCTCCATGGGCAGTGACACCTCCCACTGTCCCAGGCTGCTCCCAGCCCCAGTGTCCAACCTGGCCTTGGACATTTCCAGGGATCCAGGGGCAGCCACAGCTGCTCTGGGCACCCTGTGCCAGGGCCTGCCACCCTCACAGGAACAATTCCTGCCCAGTATCCCATCCAGCCCTGCCCTCTGGCAGTGGGAAACCATTCCCTGTGTCCTGTCCCTCCATCCCTTGTCTCCAGTCCCTCTCCAGCTCTCCTGGAGCGCCTTTATGTCCTGGAAGAGGCTCTGAGCTCTCCCTGGAGCCTTCCCCAGGTGAGCACCCCCAGCTCTCCCAGCCTGGCTCCAGAGCAGAGGGGCTCCAGTCCTTGGAGCAGCTCTGGGTGCTCCTCATCCAGCAGGATGAGGTTGTTCCAGTGCTGAGAATTCCAGAGCTGGAAGCAGCTCTGCAGTGGGGGTGTCTCACAAGGGCAGAGCAGAAGTGGAGAATCAATTCCCTGCTGGCTCTGGGTGTTTATGCACCTGAGTTCCTTCTGGTCTCCTATTAGAGCTCTGTCCTACAGGAGCCTCTGGACGGCTTTACCTGCACCTCCATGTGGTGCAAAATTAGAAAACCACCAGCTGGGGATCCTAGTTCATCCCTACCCAGCTGCTCTCAGCATGGCCTGGGTTGGTGCTCCCTGGCTCCCTCACTGTTTCCTTTGCTGCAGTTCCATGTGGATGGCGAGTGGAGGACCTGGATTGACTACGGCCGTTTCCAGGAGCTGGTCAGGGAGCACGAGCAGAGCGGCGGCTCCAGGACCTTCACAGCAGCCGAGTACACGGCCAGGACTCCTCCCTGGGCCCTCTTTGGGGCCAGGGAACGGGGATTCGACCCCTTGGATGTGAGATTCCAGCGGAAGAACAAGGCACGGGACGTG